>NW_028097282.1:0-262238 GCF_014824575.4 Sturnira hondurensis | reverse complement strand
ATTATATAAAATGCTAAAGGGACTTATATAAGAAAAAAGAAGATGAAAAATATGAACAGTGAAAGGACAGCAAACTCACAGTTATTAACAACCACACCTAAAACAAAAGCAAACCAAGAGGACAGCTAGATCAGGAGTGGAACCATAGAAATGGAGATCACATGGAGGGTTAGCAACAAGGGAGTGGGAGGAGAAGAAGCGGGTAGAAGGCACAGAAAATAGCATAGATGGTAGGCAGAAAATAGATAGGGGGAGGGCGAGAATAGTGGGGGAAATATAGAATCTAAAGAACTTGAGACACGTGGTTATAAACCACTAAGGGGGGGGGGAATGGTGGGGGAGGGAGTGTGCGGGTGGAGGGGAATGAAGGGGGGGAATAGAACAACTGTAATGGTATAATCAATAAAATGTATTAAAAAAAAAGATTTTGACCCAGCAATTCCACTGCTAGGATTGTATCCTAAGAACCCTAAAACACCAATTCCAAAGAACATAGGCACCCCAATATTCATAGCAGCACAATTTACAATAGCCAAGAGTTGGAAGCAACCTAGGTGC
Source organism: Sturnira hondurensis (assembly GCF_014824575.4). Lineage (NCBI taxonomy): Eukaryota > Metazoa > Chordata > Mammalia > Chiroptera > Phyllostomidae > Sturnira > Sturnira hondurensis. Next base: position 261,680 of record NW_028097282.1, on the reverse strand, counting down.
CCGTCAGTAAATGAATGGATCAAAAAAACACGGTATATATACACAATGGAATTCTATGCAGCAGAGAGAAAGAAGGAGCTCCTACCCTTTGCAACATCATGGATGGAACTGGAAAGCATTATGCTGAGTGAAATAAGCCAGGCATTGAAAGACAAATACCATATGCTCTCACCTTTAACAGGAAGCTAAACAACAAAGCAAACAAGCAAGCAAAATATAACCAAAGACACTGAAATAGAGAACAGGGGGACAGCGACCAGAGGGGAGAGGGGAGGGAATTTCAGGGGAAATAGGGGAGGGATTTAGAGAAACAAATATAAAGGATACATGGACAACAACTAATAAGGGTGGAAATGGGAGGGAAGGGGGAGCCCGGGGGGGGGATGGGATGGGAGTAATAGAAAACTATACTTGAAAAATAATTAAATACATTAAAAAATTTTTATTTATTTTTAGAAAAAGGGGAAGTGAGGGAGAAAGGGAGAAAGAGGGGGAGAGAAACATCAATGTGTGGTTGCCTCTCATGTGCCCCAACTGGAGACCTGGTCCATAACCCAGGCATGTGCCCTGACTGGAAATCAGACCAATGACCCTTTGATTCACAGGCCAGTGATCAATCCACTGAGACACACCAGCTAGGGGTAATGTCATTCTTATTTGTCTAAACTTCTATTGCCCTTTTACCTCTCAGGGAATTATTCCACAAGCTGTTTTTTTAAATTGTTGGCACTATTACAGATTTCCCACTCCACCTAACTCCTCCCCACTACCTTCACCACATTGTTGTCTGTGTCCATGGGCTATGCATATATGTTCTTTGGCTAATCCTTTCCAGTTCCAAGCTGTTTTGAACTCTGTATAGTTATAAACGTGTATATGTATGTATACACACAAACACACACTCCTTTTAAAAGAGTTTTTCTTTTTTGTTGTTTTTTTTTAAAAAAATTATTTAATTATTTTTCAAGTACAGTTTTCTGTCTATTACTCCCATCCCATCCCACCCCCATGCTCCCTCTCTCCCTCCCATTTCCACCCTTCTCAGTTGTTGTCCATGTATCCTTTATATATGTTCCTCTAAACCCCTCCCCATTTCCCCTGAAATTCCCTCCCCTCTTCCCTAAAAGAGTTTTTCTGATGCCCTAAATCCCTAACTGTTAAAACTTCTTATGGATTGAATCTTCATTAAAATTATAAAATTTTTATAGCAAATATATATCAATGAAATGAATAGGGGTTTTTCAATTAGTTTATGTATCTATGGATTAATATTAATTTATTATTTTTCATTTTAATTTAAATTATTTTATTGTTTTTCAATTACAGTTGTCCATATTTTCTCCAACCCCCTCCAAACCCACCTTTCTCCCTTGCTTCCACCCTCCCCCTTGGTTTTGTTCATCTGTCCTTTATAGTTGTTCCTGATAACCCTTCTTTCCACTGTCCCCTCCCCACTCCTCTCTGGCTGTTGTTAGACTGTTCTTAATTTCAATGACTGTGGTTATGTTTTGTTTGTTTTTTACTTTTGTTGATTATGTTCCAGTTAAAGATGAGATTGTGTGGTATTTGTCCCTCACTGCTTGGCTTATTTCACTTAGCATAATCCTCTCCAGTTCCATCTATGCTGTCACAAAGGGTAAGAGCTCCTTCTTTCTCCCTGTTGCATAGAATTCCATTGTGTAAATGTACTATAGTTTTTTGATCCACTCATTTACTGATGGGCACTTATGTTGCTTCTAGCACATGACTATTGTAAATTGTGCTACTATGAACATTGGGGTGCATAGGTTCCTTTGGATTGTTGTTTTAGGGTTCTTAGGATATAATCCTAGCAGTGGAATTGCTGGGTCAAAAGGCAGTTCCATTTTTAGTTTTCTGAGGAAATTCCATATTGTTTTCCACAGTGGCTGCAGCAGTCTGCATTTGCACCAACAGTGCACTAGGGTTCCCTTTTCTCCACATCCTCTCCAACATTTCTTTGTTGATTTGTTTATGATGGCCATTCTGACTGGTGCGAGGTGGTATCTCATTGTGATTTTAATTTGCATCTCTCTGATGGCTAGTGATGCTGAGCATCTTTTCATGTTTCTCTGGGCCCTCCGTATGTCCTCCTTGGAGAAGTGTCTGTTCAAGTCTTTTGCCAATTTTATAATTGGGGTTTTTGTCTTCTTGGAGTAGAGTCATGTGAGTTCTTTATATATTTTAGAGCTCAAACCCTTGTCCAAGGTATCATTGGCAAATACGTATTCCCATATGGTTTATTCTCTTTTCATTTTAATGCTATTTTCTTTAGCCATGCATAAGCTTTTTAATTTGATGAGGTCCCATTTGTTTTTTCTTTCCTTTATGTTCCTTGCTCTAGGGGACATATCTGTGAAGATGTTGCTGTGTGGAATGTCTGAGATTTTCCTGCCAATATTTTCCTCTAGGACTTTTATGGTGTTATGGCTTACATTTAAGTCTTTTAGCCACCTTGAATTTATTTTGTGTATGGTATAAGTTGGTGTTCAAGTTTCATGTTTTTGCATGTAGCTTTCCACATCTCCCAACACCATTTGTTGAAGAGGCTATTTTTACTTCATTTTATGCTTCTTTCCCCTTTGTCAAATATTAGTTGCCCGTAGAGACTTAGGTTTATTTCTGGGCTCTCTGTTCTGTTCCATTGGTCTATGTGCCTGTTTTCATGCCAGTACCAGGTTGTTTTGATTACAGTGGCCTTGTAATACAGTTTGGTATCAAGTATTGTGATCCCTCCTACTTTGTTGTTCTTTCTCAAAATTGCTGCAGCTATTCGGAATCATTTATGGTTCCATATACATATCTGAAGTGTTTGTTCTATATCTGTGAAATATGTCATAGGTACTTTAATAAGAATTGCACTGAATCTATAAATTGCTTTGACTAGTATGGCCATTTTGATGATGTTAATTCTTCCCATACATGAGCATGGTACATGCTTCCATTTCTTTTTGTCTTCCTTAATTTCTTTCTTCAGTGTTGTATAGTTTTCTGAGTACAGGTCTTTTACCTCCTTGGTTAGGTTTATTCCTAAGTACTTTATTTTTCTTGTTGCTATATCAAATGGGATTTTTTCTGGGGTTAATATTGATTTTTGCCAGAGTATGATACATTTAGCACCAGTTTTATTTATGTTTTTTGTAGTTTCGAGATATGTGATTATATACTTACTTATGTAAATGGAATGGGAATGGAAGTTTTGTTTATCAGTGTTATCCAGTTCTTTGAACTTCTTTCAAGTTATTTGCTATAAGTTACCATGACCTAATATCAAAAACAAGTTTAATTATTTATAAACTGAACATCATCTTTTGATTTTTTTCAAAACAAAAAAATCAGATGCTGTCCACCTTGCAAAATTATATATTAGCCAGTTAATAGAATAATTGACTTCCTCAACACCTACACCAGTATTTGGAATTCTTCTTCTATTTAGTGCCTGGGAGATTTTTATATCCTGAGACTTTGCACACATTAAGAATCAGAATAAGTGAGAAGTATACATTTCTTTAGGGAAGACAGGCAAAGACTGAGGTGAAAGGGAATTAACTACAATTTTTTTCTCAGACAATTCAGATTTAGGCAAGAATACATATGGAAGTTGAGGATTGTCAAGTGGATTCCCTTGAAAATATCACTGCTTTTCATTAACTGAAAAATCGTCATTATATAGTCTCTAGTTTTAAGACCACTGCTTTATAGCATTAGCACATTTCTGTGTTTTCTGAGTACTCCAAAAGGAATAAAATAATGCCTATGTTTATTGTAACTGAGGAATGGAAATGTTACTACTAAAATCTTTGGTTTGGTGACTCATCAGCATTAAAGTGGGTTAGAAACACCCTACCTTTATCCCAAACTGCTGAAAATATCATTGTTTTTAAAGATATCTTTAAAGCAAAGATGTCCTGGCTTCTTCCTGTTTTCCAAACTTGTACATAGCATCTTTCACTCTTATTGAAAATTTGTAGTTTATAAGTTTATGTTTACTGTTTTAAACTTAGTGCCACTGTAAGTTGTACTATCTTTACAGGCAGATGTAACTGAAAATATGAAAATTGTGCCCATTTGTATATTTAACTAATTTCTCTATTGTCTTTGTAAGTATATTAACAGTTACTATCTTTTAAATGTTTAGGGTTTTTTTTTTTTTACCAAGACTTCATTATTAGTTGTTCAGCTATTCTCAGCTTTTTAGATGTCTTTATTTTGTGTACATTGATTGTTGTAGTGGGCTGAATGGTAGGCCTCAAAAAGATCTGTCAATTCCCTAATTCTCAGAACTTGAGAATGTTACCTTATTTGAAAAAAGAATCTTTGGTGCTCACTTTGGCAACACATATACTAAAATTGAAATGATACAGAGAAGATTAGCATGCCTCCTGTGCAAGGATGACATGCAAATTTGTGGAAAAAGAATCTTTGTAGTTATAGTTAAGGTAAGGACCTCAAAATAAGATCACCCTGGATTATCTGGGTGTGCCCTAAATGCTTTACATGTGTCCATATAAGAAAGAATGAAATGAACACAGGTACACAGAAGAAAAGAGATATATGGAGGAAAAGGCAATGTGAAGATGGAGCACAGAAGGATGTGGCCACAAGCTAAAAAATGGCAGTAGCCACAGAAGCTGCAAAGAATGGATTTTTCCCTGGATTATCCAGAGGAGAGTGTGCCTTGCTGACAACTTGATTTTAGACTTCTGACTTTTTGAACTGTGAGAGAATAAATTGCTGTTATTTTTTCCATCATCTTTGTGGTAATTTGTTATAGAAGCTACAGGAAACTAATACAATTATTTTTTTAAGTTAATTGCATTTCTTTTTTTCAATTTTTTTTACTGTTCAATTACAGTTGTCTCCATCCCCCCCCCATTAATCTCCCCATTTCCCCGCTGCCTCCACCTAGCCTCTGTCCCCCGCTTCCCTCAGGTTTATGCATATATGTTCTTTGGCCAATCCTTTCCCCTTCTTTTATCCAGTCTTCCCTCCCCACTCTCCTCTGACAGCTGTCAGTCTGTTCCTTGTATCCATGCCTCTGGTTCTATTTTGTTCTCTAGTTTATTGTCCACAGTGTTTTGAGGACGTGAGCTTTTTTTGTCAAGTGTCTTGAATTTGATTTGTTTATCATGGAGGAGTAGGTCATATGTGTTACTTACCCAACCAGTAGTTTTTCTAAAGATAATTATAAGTTTCTTAAATAAATAATGGAACATTTTTAACATAGGGGAAAATGAAGAAAAGAGAATAATCATTACCTTGGAATGTTATTTAACAGGAAGAGCTTGTGTCTATGGAAATATAGAATGAAATTGGTAAATACCAGTCCAGACCAGCCATGAGCTATATTGATGATCATAAAGTAAATAAAAAATTCAGCCTTAGAATGGAGCAAAATTCAGTCAGAGGAATAGGAAGGAGTCAGTTAAGCCTCTATCTTCATTGTCTGATCATTTAGTTGACTAAAGCACCATTTAGTGTGTGAGATAAATATATATTCTTGACAGGTGTCTTATACATCATAGGTACTCAAAATTTAATTTTACATTATTATTATTACTATTGTTAATTCACTTATAACCTTGAATGAAAAATGCCTTTGCCAACAGTCACTTGTAATTGAGATGGAGAGACACAGTATATGGGCTGTGATTATAAAGTAATACATATTTGCTTTTAAAAATCAACAGTAACTTTCTGAGGTATCTTCATACTGTTTTCCATAGTGGCTGCACTACTCTGCATTCCCGCCAACAGTGCAAAAGGGTTCCGCTTTCTCTGTATCCTTGCCAGCACTTGTTTGTTGATTTATTAATGATAGCCATTCTGACAGGTGTGAGATGATGACATCTCATCATGGTTTTCATTTGCATCTCTTTGATGATTAGTGACATCGAGCATTTTTTCTTATGTCTAATGGCCATCTCTATGTCCTCTTTGGAGAAATGTCTATTCAGGTCCTTTGTCCATTATTTAATTGGGATGATTGGGGCTTTTTGGTGTTGAGTTTTATAAGTTCTTTACAAACTTTGGATATTAAGCCCTTATCAGATACATTAGTGAATATGTTCTCCCATTATGTGAGTTGTCTTTTTATATTGTTGATGATTTCCTTTGCTGTGCAAAACTTTTTAGTTTGATGTAGTCTCATTTGTTTATTTTTTCTTTTGTTTCCCTTCCCTGGGGAGGTATATCTGATAGAATATTGCTATGAACAATGTCTAAGATTTTGATGCCTGTATTTTCCTCTATGATTTCTATGGTTTGGGGTCTAATATTTAAGTCTTTAATCCATTTTTAATTTATTTTTGTGTGTGGTGTAAGAAGGTGGCCTTTTTTCATTTTTTTCTGCACATATCCATCCAATTTTCTCAAGACCGTTTAAAGAATAAACTATCTTTAGTCCATTGTATGCGCTTGCTTCCTCTGTCAAAGATTAACTGACTATAAAGGTGGGGGTTTATTTCTAGACTCTGTATTCTGTTCCATTGATCTATGTGTCTGTTTTTATGCCAGTACCATGCTGTTTTGATTACTATGGCCTTACCATATAGTTTGTTATTAGGTAGTATGATTCCTCTTTGTTCCTCTTCCTCAGAATCACTGCTGCTAGGCAGAGTCTTTGTGGTTCCATATAAATTTTATTTGCTCTACTTCCGTGAAATATGTCATTAGAGTCTTGAAAGAAATTGCATTCAATCTATAGATTGTTTTGGGTAGTACAGACATTTTAATGATGTTAATTCTTCCTATCCATGAACATGGTATGTGCTTCCACTTATTTATATCTTCTTTGATTTCTTTCTTCGATGCCTTATAATTTTCTGAGAAGAGGTCTTTTACCTCTTTGCTTAGGTTTATTCTTTGGAATTTTATTCTTTTTGAAGCAATTGTGAATGGGATTGTTTTTCTTAATTTCCCTTTCTGTTAGTTCATTATTGGCATATAAAAATGCAACCGATTTCTGAGTATTAATTTTGTATCCTGTTACTTTACTGAACTCATTTGTTAGTTCTAGTAGTTTTTTAAAGAGATTTTATTTATTTATTTTTAGAGGGGAAGGGAAGGAGAGAAGGAGAGAAATATCAATGTATGGTTGCCTCTTGTGAGTTCCCTGCTGGGAATTGGCCTGCAACCCAGGCATGTGCCCTGACTGGGAATTGAACTGCGATTGTGTGGTTCACAGGTCCGTGCTCAATCCACTGAGCTACACCAGCCAGGGCTGGTTCTAGTAGTTTTTTGGTGGAATCTTTGGGGTTCTGTAACTATAGTACCATGTCATCTGCGAATAAAAATGGATCTGGTTTTTACCCAGCAATCTCACTTCTGGGAATATATCTGAAGGGACCCAAAACACTAATTCAAAAGAACATAAGCACCCCTATGTTCATTGCAGCATTATTTACAATCAGCAAGATATGGAAGCAGCCCAAGTGTCCATCCATAGATGAGTGGATAAAATAACTATGGGACATCTACACAATGGAATACTACTCGGCCATAAAAAGAAGTAAGTTTTACCCTTTGTGACAATATGGATGGACCTGGAAAACATTTTGCTAAATGACATAAGCCAGTTAGAGAAAGACAAATACCATATGATTTCACTCATATGTGGAATCCAATGAACAAACTGAACTAATCAACAAAATAAAGACAGACTCATAGATAGAGGACAGGATAAAAGCTAAGGTTGGGGGGAATGGTAGAGGGTGGAAGGACTAAGCAAAAAGGAAAAAGGACTCATGGACATATATAATGGTGTGGTAATTGTGGTGAGGGAGGGGAGCATAAGGAGACTAAATGGTAATAGAAAAATGCAAGAAAAATAAATAAAAATGAAAACCAGCAGTAACTTATGCAAAGGCATATTGCCCCCTTCCAAACTGCTCACTCTAGGGAACATTTTATTCTTATGAAACTGACATTGGTTAAGAGTGTTTTTGGCAGTCCTCCTTTGAGATTGTCTCCAGAGCCTACAGCATGTTACTTATACTTTGCAATGACAGGTCTTTATCCTCTGAGGGTAGAGCACCTTTATCATTTGGAATAAAGTTCCAGGTTTTAGGGTGACCTCTCTGAGATATGAGAATTCCAAGGTCTGTCTGGAAAAAGTCCAGCCATTGTTAATATAATGAGAATAGTTTGTGTGACATTGATGTAACCTAGCAGCCAAGGAGAGTGGACTGGAATGTGCGTGTGTGAACAATGACAACTTCACTGTACTAGTCAGTGAGGGCAGTAGACACCATTGAGTGAGCATGTGTACTGTGTGACCATCACATTCAAAATGACTGAGCGAGTAAAGCAACAAATCAAATTTTGCATTAAGCATGAACATTCTTCTGCAGAAACTATTCTAATGATTCAGAAGGCCATAGCTATGGGCAACTGGTGAGTGGCAGCTTCATCATGCCAACACACCTGCTCATGTATCCTGTCTCATGCAGTGTTTTTTGATGAAACATCAAATCACCCAGGTGACTCAGCCTTCTACAGCCCATATGTGGTGCCCTGAGACTTATGGCTTTTCCCAAAACTAAAATCACCTTTGAAAGGGAGGAGATTTCAGACCATTGATGAGATTCAGGAAAATACAATGGGCAGCTGATGGCAATTGGGAGAGCTGTGTGAGGTCCCAAAGTGCCTACTTTGAAGGGGACTGAGATGTCATTGTCCTGTGTACAATGTTTCTTGTATCTTCTTCAACAAATGTCTCTGTTTTTCATATTACATGGCTGGATGCCTTCTGGACAGACCTCATATCTATGCATGTACTTGGAATAGTTTTTAAAGACAAATTCATTTCATCATGGGCACACCCCATGAAACATCAGCATTAAAATGACACATTTTAAATTGTCTTGTTCCATCCCACTCAATGGATACTTACCTCCAACAGTTCAGATTAAAAGACATGATTATTTTGTAAAGCACACTATTTCATTGTTACTCAGTTATATCATTACACAATCATTCTACAGTTAAATAGGACCAGATGTGGGCAAGTGCCCAGTTTAGTACAAGGAACATAATAAGTACACAATAAACTTTATAAGTTGCTTGTGTAACCCTAAAATGTACTTCCTTCAAACTCTACCTTCAAACTGTTCCCAAACTCAAACTTTGGGAACAACAAAGGTTAATTTTTATTTCTCCTTCTATATGACAAATACTCAATTATTAAAAAAATATATTTACATAATGTTCCCTTGCAATGTCTCTCCTCCGGGCTAAGCACCCACAGGTCCTTCTCCTAACTTCACAATGTCATCATTTTTAAACAGGATACATTCAAAACAGTTAAGTAATAGTACTAGGTGGCATATAAAAGGGAGAGATAAGTAGTACGGAGAGTTAATAAAATAGTACATAAGTGCAGTATCTATAGGACAGAAAGGTCTTGCGAAGGTATTGTGCTGAAGATGTAACTTATACGGGGCCCTAAAATTGAAGTAGAATTTGAGTGAACTAAAAACAGAGTGTAGTAGATCCCTTAAGTCCTGTACAGTGATGGGTATGCTTATTATTTGTTCTATCTGCCTGGAGAAAGGGGTTTGGTATATAGATATTTGTTTCTGTTTTAAATTTTTATTGTTTATTTTTAAGGCAATTGTGACTCACTCTCAGGAGAAAAGGCTCAGGTTTCATCAGTAGTCAAATACATTTGCACTTCAATTGTTGAATTACATCATACATGAGATTGTACAATGTTGTAAGAGTATGTATACTGCAAACAATAAAGATTGATTCACTTGTTACTTGGCTGGCCATATAGCCCCATTTACTTAGCATCTTCACTTTCTCTTCCTATCACTGTGTTTTTTATTCCCCGCCCCTCAATATATCTTGAGCTCTCGATCTATATCTGTTTGATATCAATATGGTTGAATCTCTTAATTGAGGTTTCTAGCCCTCACCCCAAATGAGGACATAGAATATGATTTATTTGAACAGTTTCTCATTTGAAACCTTGTCTGCTTTTTGGAAACAGTACTTTTATTTTTGTTAATTTTTGATCCATGTTTATCCTCATAGGAAATTGTACATTTCCTAAAGAGGGGAAGCAATATTAATGGCATGGCATATTAATGGCAGAGCAAGGGATGTGGCCTCTATTTTATACCATAAGGAAAATTATAATTTTATCATCTTTATTTATGATGGTTTCTACTTCTCCATGTAACTTCTGTCCTTCAGCACCAATTACCGAGTCATGAACACAGTAGATACTCAATTAAATAAGGACTAATTAGGGTGTCCTATTTCCTGTAGCCAGGGAACACTTAAATACTTAATAGTTAACTGACCTGGTGGGGTTTTAGTTAGTTTGATTGTTTATTTTTTCAGCTATATCTGCTAAAAAATGCTATATTTGCTCATCACTACCAATCAGAGCAAGCTCTGGCCCATTTAAAACATTCTTGTCCAACTGGTTTTGCTGGAAAAAAAATAGTGTTAGATGTCCTACTAGATATAGTTAATGTTATATCCTAGTTTCTTGTGTTTGTATTTCTTTCTACATCACCTTGTGCACAGGAAGCATTCCAAAAATACTTGTTGAATTACTGAGTTGAATCAAAGATGTATTAACTATCAAGTCAGCAGCAGCAGCACCTATTTTAAAATGTCTTTGAGCTATGATATATTTACAACCCAAAGCATAGAAAGAATCTATTATTTTGGTTAAGATGAGTAAACAAGCCTTGTTAGCTCACTTAAAGAGAAATCAGGGAACTCATTTGTGGACTAGAAATCTCCTCAGTCTCTTTTTTCTAGCCCCACATCAATATGGCAAAGTAGGTAAATGCTGTGCTCATCTTCTCCCAAGACCACATCAAAATTACAAGTAAATTATAGAGCACTCACCTTGAAGAACCATCTGAAGACTATCTTAACAGAAGTCCTAAAACTAAGGATATAAAGAACAAGCCATGTCAAGACTATTAAGAGGGGTGGGAACACAAAACTTGCTGGTCCCACACCTACGTACAGTGATTGAGAATCAGGAGAAATATCTCAGGTGTTGAAGGTCTTTCCTGAGGAGCGAAGGTTCCCAGCCCCACACTGTTCACCCCAAGTCAGAGCTCCTGTGCCAAGAATAGGAGCCTCTACAGCATCTGGCTGTAAAAAACCAGTGAGGATTTTGTCCAAGTGTGATGGATGGCTGCTGGAAACAGAGACATCATCCTAAAGAGGCCATTTGCAGATTCACATGTTTACATACCATAACCCTAAGCTCCAGTGAAGGGACAGCAGCTCAAAAGGTACCAAAGACACACAGAGAGAAAATGAAATGTGTCTTCAGTGTGAGGGCATGAAGGACAGCTGCCATTGTTTGTGTGTTGAGCCCTCCCCCCATACAGCCTGAAACACAGGTGGGCATCAAATCTGAATCTGCATTAACTGAGTGAACAGTACTTTTCCCACCCTGGTAACTCCCTGGGACTCTGACTCACCCAACTCCTCCACCACCCAAGCCTCTTCATCAGTTGTTTTTCACTGTCATCTGGCTATGGCTCACACTGAAGACTTTCCTAAAAACTCTCAAAGGTCTTCAGACCCAGGAAAGGTGATGGCTAACCTCAGTGGGTGCTATGCCTCTTGCTAAGCAGCTGCAAACCATGACAATGTCAGCCAACTTGGTTCACAGCATGGCCTCTCCCATGGGCCTCCAGTCCCAGCACAGGCAGCTACCAACTGTGGATCACTTTGTAACCTTCAACGGTTAGCTTCAGGCCAGGCAAAGGCAGTGGCTAGCTTCAGTTTGCATTGGCAACCCTCCCAAGAAATCCCATAATCAACACACAGTGGCCAGCATCAGACCAAAATAGAGCACCACCTGATTAGATCCACAAACAGCATACCTAAAGGGTGATATCCGCAGGCACAAGAATCCTGCTGGGGTGAATACTCTGTTCATGGAGTGTGCAAGAGGCAACCAATCAATGTTTCTCTCTCACATTGATGTTTCTCTCCCTCTCTATCTCCCTCACTTCCCCTCTCTCTAAAAATAAATAAATAATATCTTTTTAAAAAGAAAATGTTATTTGTGGTAATATGAGGGAACCAAGAGGGTGTCATGCTAAGAGAAGTAATTCCGACAGAGAAAGAAAAATGCAGTGTGATTTTACTTATTTGTGGGTTCTAAAAACAAAATAAATGAGTAAACAAAACAAAAAATAGCCTCATAGATACAGAAAATAGACTGATGGTTGCCAGATGGAAGGTGGGCTGCAGGGCTGGGTGAAAAGGGTGAAGGAATAAAGAAGTACAAATTGGTAGTTACAAAATAGTCACGGGGATGAAAAGTTCAGCACAGGGAATATAGTTGATAATATTGTAATAACTATGTATGGTGCCAGGTGGGTACTAGGCCTATCAGGGAAATCACTGGTAAGTTATATAAATGTCTAATCACGGTGCTGCACATCTGAAACTAATATACTGAATGTCAACTATAATTGAAAAATTACCCCAAAAAGACAAAGGTACTCAAAATGTAGAGAGGGAGAAGCAGAAAAGACAAATCCAAACTTGGCTGTACTTCAGAATAAAAAAAGTGAAGACTGTCACACACAGAGGAAAAGGGAAATGGGAATATGCTGAAACCAATGGCAGAACAAGAATAAGAAAAGGGCTTGGCAATATAAATTTTGATCAATCTGCATTAATCAAGACTTCTGGATAGTTCTGTCTGACTTGGTTTCACTTGATGTTTATGGTGGGTGCAATGAAAATCTTCATGGTTTAAATATTTTTAAAAACAGAGGGTAGAAGAATTATTTATATCCTAAGTTTGAATTAAGCAGGTTACTAGAATTTTGCCACAAAATTATACAGACATATTAAAATTATAGTTTTACATTCATAGATATTTGCAGGTTTTCATTAGATTTTTGCCATTTTCTATTATCTTTATTCCATAATGATTATGTGAGGATGATGATAAGTGTCTTATGAGAAGCTTTGTTTCTTTATACCTGGGTATGGTAGAATAGTTTGATGTGGAGAACTCTACTTTCTGCATGACTGAGAGCTTAAGGCAGAGCCTTAAAACCCCAAAAGTTTAAAGATAAGTAAAAACCCTAGAACAGAGCAAAACTTGTGTACACTGTCTGGAGCTTTCAAAGGGTACCCATGTATCATTGCTGTGTGTTGTTAATAGCATTTGTAAAAGGAAAAGGCCATTGGCAAACTGGCTGATGGGGGTTACCAGTTTAGATATAGAGGATTCTCCACTGGGAGTATAATAAAATGTTAATCAAAAGATATTGTTGCTGAATGTGCCTTTTGACCCAGCAATTCTTAGGAGTATATCCTAAGAATCCTGAAACACCAATCCAAAAGAACCTATGCACCCCAATGCTCATAGCAGCACAATTCACTATAGCCAAGAGTTGGAAGCAACCTAGATGCCCATCGGTAAATGACTGGATCAAAAAACTATGGTACATTTACACAATGGAATTCTATGCTGCAGAAAGGAAGAAGGAACTACTACCCTTTGCAACATCATGGATGGAACTGGAAAGCATTATGCTGAGTGAAATAAGTCAGGTGGTGAAAGACAAATACCATATGATATCACCGTTAACAGGGATCTAAACAAAACAAACAAGCAAGCAAAATATGACCAATGACACTCAATTACGGAACAGGCTGACAGGGTCCAGAGGGGAGAGGGGAGAGAATCATAGGGGAAAAGGGGATGGACTCACATGAACAAGTATAAAGGACACATCAACAATAACTAAGGGTGGGGGGTGGAAATGGGAGGGAGATGGGGAGCATGGGGTGGGGGGCGGGCAGGGTTGGGAATATAAGACAGAAAGCTGTACTTGAACAAGAATTAAATAAAAATTATTTTTAAAAAAGACATTGTTGCATGTTTTCAAAACTGGCCTTTAAAAAAACAACTTTATTTATTTTTTAAAGATTTTTTATTTATTTATTTATCTTTAGAGGGGAAGGAGAGGGAGAGAAACATCAATGTATGGTTGCCTTTTGTGCATCCCCTGCTGGGAGTTGGCCTGCAGGGAACTGGCCTGCAACCCAGGCATGTGCCCTGACTGGGAATTGAACCGCGATTCTCTGGTTCGCAGGCCCGCACTCAATCCACTGAGCTACGCCAGCCAGGGCTAAAAAACAACTTTAATATAAAATTACCCCACTTTAATTCTGTTGTTTTTAACTAATTTTTATTTAACTTAATGTCTATTACCATACAAATTTTTCTTTTTAAAAACTCAACTTAGAATATTTTTTAATAAAAATTTAGAGATTCTATATATTTTTGCTTACCCTGTGTTTAATCTGGTTAGGGTTATTGCCTAGATTGTAGGGACCAGGTTTATCCATATACAGGGTTTAGCACCTCATGCATACACATGCACCTATATTAAAAAATTAGGATTTTCTGGTTTCATTTTTTATTCTTCTAAGCTGTCATAGGGGAAGAGGGTTTGAGGGATGAGGTAAGGGATCAAGCAAAAGAAAAAAAAAACTCTCCCTGAGCAGGTGGCTTGGTTGGTTGGAGCATCATCTGGTATACCAAAAGGCTGTCGGTTTGATCTCCAGTCAGAGCACATGCCTTGGTTGCAGGTTTGATTCCAGGTTGGGGTACATATGGGAGGCAACCAATTAATGTGTCTCTCTCACATCAGTGTTTCTCTCTCTTTGTTCCTTTTTCTGTGGAATTGGACTTGGTGAACATGTCCTTGGGTGAGGAGAGAGAGAGAGAGAGGGAGGAAGGAAGGAAAACTCAAAGACACGGAAACAGTATAGTGATTACCAGAGGGAAAAAGGAATGGGGAGAGGTAATAGAGGGCAAAGGGGGGATAAACGGTGATGGAAGGAGACTGGACTTGGGTTGGTGAACACACAATACAATATACAGATGTTGTATTATAGAATCATACACCTGAATCCTATATAACTTTATTAATTGATGTCACCCCAATAAATTCAATAATTAAAAAAACTAAAATTTATGCTTACTCAGATTCTAGTTTATTCTGGCCTAAAACCAATTTTTCTTTCACATCTAAGGGTTGTAAGACCATGGAATTTTCTATTTGGGACATCTTGATTACTTCTTTAATCTACTGTGATTACCGTGCTTTTCTTCTTTGGTGGGGGCACTCGTTTTGTTTTTTAGCATATTTTATTGATTATGCTATTACAGTTCTCCCAATTTTTCTCCCTTTGCCCCCTCCACCCAGTACCTTCCATTCTCTCTGGCAGTGCCCCTCCCTTAGTTAATGTTCATGGGTGATGAATATAAGTTCTTTGGCTTCTCCATTTCATATACTATTCTTAACTTCCCCTTGTCTGTTTTGTACCTACCAATTTGTACTTAATCCCTGCGCCTTTTCCCCAAATCTCCCTCTTCCCCCTCCCAACTGAAAACCCTCCAAATGATCTCCATATCTATGATCTGTTCCTGTTCTGCTTGTTTGCTTAGTTTGTTATTTAGATTAAATTATTGATAGTTGTGAACTTATTGCCATTTTAATGTTCACTGTTTTGATCTTCCTTTCTGTATATTATTCCCTTTAGCATTTCATGTGATAATGGCTTGGTGATGATGAACTCCTTTAATTTTACCTTGTCTGGGAAGCACTTTTTCTGCCCTTCCATTCCAAATGATGGTTTTGCTGGATACAGTAATTTAGGCTGTAGGTCATTGCTTTTCATCACTTTGGATACTTCCTCCCTGTCTCTGTGTACCTGTAAGGTTTCTTTTGAGAAATCAGCTGACAGTCTTATGGGAACTTCTTTGTAGATAACTATCTGCTTTTCTCTGGCTGCTTTTAAGATTTTCTCTTTCTCTTTAACCTTTGGCATTTTAATTACAATATGTCTTGGAGTGGCCCTCTTTGGGTCCATCTTGTTTGGGACTATTTGTGCTTCCTGGACTTGTATGTTTATTTCCTTCACCAAATTAGGGACATTTGCTTTCATTATTTTTTCAAATAAGTTTTCAATTTCTTGCTCTTCCTCTTCTCCTTCTCACACTCCTATGATTCAGATGTTGGTACATTTAAAGATGTCCCAGAAGCTCCTTAACCTATCCTCATTTTTTTGAATTCTTTTTTCTTCTTGGTGCTCTGATTGAATGCTTTTTTCCCCTTATGTTTCAAATCATTAATTTAATTCTCAGTTTCATCCCCTAGACTGTTGGTTACCTGTAGATTTTTTATTATTTCACTTCATGTAAACTTCATTTCTGCCTGGGTCTTTTTTATGCTATTGAAGTACCAAATGGGTTCCTGGAGGACCTTGATAACCAGCGTTTTGAACTCTGCATCTGATAGATTGGCTGTTTCCTTTATTTAGTTCTTTTTCTGTACTTTTGTTCTCTTCTTTCATTTGGGCCATATTCCTCTGCCTCTTCAATTTGGCATCATCCCTGTGTTTGTTTCTGTGTATTAGGCAGAACTGCTTTCACTCCCTGTCTTAGTAGTATGGCCTATTGTATAAAAGCATACCTGTAAGTTTTATGGGGCAGAGCCTTAGGTAATTGCTAGTGTGGGGCAATCCTTGTCACCACTCTCTGGCTCTCTGTGGGGGAGGGCTTGGAGAGGAGACAATGCCACTGCCTGGCCTCTGGAGTTTTGCCCAGGAGAAAGCTATCCTCCTGCACTCAGTCTGTTGCCAGTCACTTCAATTTCTCCCCATATTCCACTGGTGCCCTTCCAGCTGTTGCCCTGGTGCTGAATCCAAGAGGTGGCGGGTCTACATGAGCCCCAAGTTCATCGTGAACTTTGTAAGTGGATTCTCTCAAGAATCCTGCAGTTTCTTCTGCCACCCCAACCACCACTGGGTTTTATAGCCAGAAGTTATGGAGACTTATTTTCCTGGTGCTAGAAGCCTGGGCTGTGTGGTGTAATCTGGGGTATGGAATCCTTTGCTCCCAAAGTATCCCTTCTGATTTTTATACACCACACATGGATGTGGGACTGCCCATTTCTCATCTCTGCACCTCTTCATGCCACTCTGTGTCTCTGTGCCTCTCTGCACATCTCCACCCCTTCTACCTATCTAGACAAATGTGGCTTCTTTAAATCCTTGGTTGTCCAACTTCCTTACAGGTTGATTTCCTGACAATTCTGGGTGACATTTGTTCTGTAGCCTAGTTGTAATTTTTGCCATAGTTGTGTGAGGAGGCAAAGTGTGTCTACCTACACCTCTGTCTTGACCCAACCATGCTCTTCATTTTCACTAGTTATTTAGAAAACATACACTCTTTATTTTCACTAGTTATTTAGAAAACATATATATGACATAAATACATATACATATTTATGGACAGATAACTGTGTGTTATGCAATTTAAATAAGAAATCACTGTGGCTTTCTCATGAGCTCACAGCTTACCTTCCTTTCAGTGTCTCATTTATTCATTCCTCTTATAAGAACCTGAGCGAATAGTTACAGGTAATCATTGTCCTGCTGAATGAGTACTCTCTAATAGTGTGACCTTTTTTGGCCTTGCATTGCTACTCTTGTTTTGCTTTCTTCACATTGGTCTGTTCAGCCCTTCTGTGGTGTTTCCATTTCTGCCTTTATAGATGAGAGCATAACTTTGAAAAAGTGTAGAAATGGTAGGAAATAAAAGAGGCTGGTCAAGACAATAGAGAAATCCTTCTGTCCTTTCCTTTTCTGTTAGATTGGCTGAACTATAGTGTGTGACAAAAGCAGGAAACAGAAAAATTATAACTTTGCACTGTAGTCTGTTTCTGTTAGGAGATAATCATTATATACCAAAATGAGAATCTGGTCTGTGTAAGGAACATTTAAAAAGATAGTTCTTGTGTTTGCTCTTATATAGGACTATTGGAATGTGTAGAGTTTGAGGGAAAATTAATTCTGTCATGTCTAGAATTATCATGTGTTGCCTTTTCCAGATGTCTGTGCAAGGTGAATTCTCAGCGTGTGCAAGTGTTGTAAATCATGAGCTGTTTTAGTTTTTTATACACAGGAGAAAATATAGCCCCTAATGAGGATTGTCAACTCCTGACTCCATAGTAAAATAAGGAAAATGATTGGGTGGAGGAAGACTTCAGAGGCTGTTATAAAGATGAGATTTTTTGTTCCTTGTAAAGGCTAGAATAAGACAAACCTCAAAGTAATACTGCTTTTTATAGAGTGGTTTGTTGCTTTAAGTGACTTTAGCTTAATTTATTGTTTTACAGTTGCCTGGTAGTCAAGAAGATCACTAAATCAGAAGCAATCATAACACATTCTACCTGTGAGTAGAAAATAGTACTATTATTTAAAATCTGTTTTTAATACTTTATCGTTTATGCTATTAAAGTTAGCAATTTTTAAAGAAGAAAACAGCTACCAGGAATCAAGAGACTGACCCCAAATTACACAAGTTGGTAGCATTTATTTTATGACAATACTAATCTAGATTGGCACTTCATTTCCTATTCTCAGAGGTGTACAGTAAATTGGTTGGTTATGTAGTCAATTATATTGTAAGCAGCATGACTGTTTTAACTTCAACTGGATACCTGTAGCATAGAAACAGAATGAGAACCTTTGAAATGATGTAGTACTTGTAATTTTGTATGGTGCATATTCCTACAACTACCATGTCATCTACTCCAATGTACTACTTCAAATACATTCCACTGCAGTTTAACCCCTCTTTTTTCTCTATTCTCATTGGAGATTATTAGCTAGTCACACTCTTCTCCCTCCTCCTTTTGTCTCATCCAAAACAACTTAAAAAACCTTTCCTACTAAAGAATTATTTTTCTTTCTGCAAACTAACCCACCTTCTTCTCTACTCCACAACCTTATTTACATGCTGAAAGATGCAAGTAACTTAGAACCTGTCTCCAACCCATTTTTATTATTGTTTTTGTAGTTTTCTTTCTCTATTCTTAACTCCTCAGCATGTAGTATTGGACATGTTGTTTTCTCCACTGCATAATTAAGAAACTATATGCTCCAATTATATGGAATATCTTTTTTTAACCTGCCTCCTGTATCATCTACCCATGAAGGCAGCAAGACAAAATATTTTGGGAATAGCTTTCTTTTCTGTGGGAGTGAAGTGGGAGGGAGAGGGATTTGTTCTGACTTGTTTCTGGCTTGTATCCAGAAGTTTATTGGAGCTGCCTTGAATCAGCTTTTGATAACCAATTGTGCACATTGCTTCCCAACTCTAAGCTTATATTCAGTGATGAGTTCATGTTCAGTGACTGGTAGCTTGAAATTAGCCATGGTGGAAATATAAAATCAGCAAAGGCAATAAATCAAGCCTCCTCACCCCTCAAACTGGTTGTTAAACATTTACCACCATATGACTACCTGCTTTAAAATAATTCTTGGTAAGAAAGTTTATCTAAGTATACACTTGCTTCCAGTATTTTGTAAACATGATCAAAAAGTAGTTACTCAAAACCATATATATATCTTTCTGTCTATTTGAAGATTTAAGACTGGAAGATGTAAAACTAAGCTTAAGAAATCAGGCAAGAATTATAACATAAGTGGACAGGATCACCTACACCTCTGACACTACATCTTTAAAACTCTGTTAGTAGTTTCATGGACCCCAGGTAGCTGCTGTTACATTGAGCAGGTAGCTGTTAGATACTGAGTATCAGTTAGATGTTTATAAGTGCCCTTTTAAAGGTAAATGAGCCATGTAAGATGCTACATATTGGGACACAAAAGGCAATGCCATGAGAAATGAACTCGATTCTATTTTAAAAGCATTTCTCTTCATACTAAAGATTATGTATGACAGGCAGTATGACCAGAACACTTTCTCATTCTGTTTGTATTCTTATATCTCTGACACTCCTATAAACAGCTCATCTGCAAATGATTTCAGGTTGCTACCATATTCTCCATAACAAATCACTTGTAATGAACTTCATCTATGCATTAGAAACAATGTTAGGTTCAGAAGAATATTGAACAGTGACTTGTTGGTCATTTTGGCTCCTGGCATACAGCTTGGTGAGATTCCTCATTTATCTTTGTGCTAAACCCTCAGCACAATGACCTGGTAGAATGCTTATGGACCCAGTACACTGTTATTCACCACTTCTGGAAATTCAGCAAAGTTTTTCCAGGTAGTAGAGGGGAGCCCAGTGATGCTTTAGTCCATGTGATAGTAAGATACTGTTACCTTATTCCCTTTCACAATCTAGCAACCAAGTAGGGCTAATTCACCTGTTAATTGGGCCAGACTATGATGGCCAGGATTCTGAAACAATTCAGAGTCACACAATGGTTTCGGGTAGTAAATATAAAGACTACCAGTTAAGGAGAGAGTTAGATAGATAAAGGTGGCAATCTGTAACAAGATAATAAGAACTAAGATAGCAGCAGAGTAGGTGGGAGCTATACACACTTCCTCTCAGGACCAAACTGGAATTATAAAACATATAACAATTAACCTGAATAACCAACCAAAAACTAGCTGAACAGATCCCATAACCAAGGATTTACAGAAAAGCCACATCACGACTGGTAGGAAGAGAGGGGAATGTGAAAGGGCTAGCCCTGCTCCCATGGGCAGCAGCTGAAATCTTGGAGGGATATCTCAGCTACAAAGTTTCCCCCTGAGAAGGGTGGGGTGTCAACCTCACATTGGACTCCCCAGCCCAGAGCACCAGAGCCAAGAAGAGGCACCCACATAATGTCTGGTTGTGAAAAGCAGAAGGGATTCTGTCTGCTAGGGTGAGACAGGACTCTGCTAGAGACACAGGCATGCTCTTAAAGGGACAAGGCACAAAAATCTTATCATAGCCACTCAACCAGGGCTACATTGCAAGGAGGGCAGAGTGGAATAAAGTCATGTGAGGAGAGACTGGAGTTTGTGGCTCTGGAGAGAGAGCTGAAGGGACAGCCATAGGAACCCTGAAACAAGTCCCTTTTTCACACTGCAGATGACATCTTTCCTGGGTGGAGCATTTCCCTCCTAACTGCTACAACCTGTGAGAATGCCATAGCTCCACCCTCTGAACTCCCTGCTTCCCAACCCTTTGGTGCTTGTGCACTGGTGTAGAGGTCTGGGTGGACTCAGGAGGTGTCAGTGACTGAGTTATCTGGCTTTGGGATGGGGCTATTCCCTCTACTTTTCCAGGAACCTGACTGGGATCTCCCCCTCACAGAAGATCAACTAGGACCCACCTTCCTGACTCCTGGTGGCTTTGCCCTGCCAAGGTCTAGGCAGAATATAGGACAGACTGTGTTGTGTGGCTCTGAGATGGAGGCCACTACCCCCAACTTCACCTAAGCCTGGCTAGCACCACCCTCTTACAGGAGATCTAGTAGCCCCATTACTCTCAGCAGCCCTGCCCTACAGAGACTGGGCTTCTGGAAGAATCTGGGATACACTGAGTGGTGTGGCTCAAGAATGAGGCCATTTTTTCCAAACACGCCTGACTAGTGCAGAATCCTTCCTTCACATGGCCAAAATTTAGACTGTTTAGCCTGATCAACTCTCCTGGCCTCACCCTGATAACTCCCTGAGACCTTGCCCTATGACAAAGGCAGCAGCTTGACTTGGTATACCCTGGGATATTTGATGATTGTCCTCAGGACACCATTGGCACTGAATTTGAACCCATATTAATTTAGTGAACACCATTTGCCCCTGCCTGGTGACTCACTGAGAAGATACCTCATGCAACTTGGGTACCACCAGAGTCCCTTGTAGTGACTGAGTCTCACAGGCAGCTGACAGTAAGAGGGAGACCAAGGTGGATTTTGGGATGCCTTGGGTGTTTTCTTGGCCTTCCCCTGGATTCAGTACTGGTGGAAGAAACCTTGGTAAAAAGCTTGGTCCTTTCCATGCACACCCAGACCCAGCAGAAGCAGCCACAAACTCCAGATTGTTTTGCACCTAGAAACAGGTTGCCCAGGACCAGTCATAGGCAGCATCTGACATTGGTCTACACCAGAATATCACCCAAGAGGCCTCAGAACGAACACACCCATTGGCCAACTTTAGGGAACATCAGAGCAGGATCCAATTGGCTTCACAAGTGGCATATCCAAAGGGAAATCTTAACAGGTACCAGACCCTGTTGAAGTGAATTCCACTTTATTTGGTCAACACCTACACAGCAGCTTATCATACACTGTTGTCAAGGCGGTCCTCACAGTCAGCCCACCTAAGGGTCAAACCCACACATAAATGGGAAAATAACAATCAAGACTTAATTAAAGTGTCTGTTCAGAACTTTTGCCATGGAATACTATACAACAGAAGGAACTTCTACCCTTTATGAAAGCATGGATGGAACTGGAGAGCATTATGCAAAATGAAATAAGCCAGGCAGTAAAAGACAAATACCATATGATCTCACCTATAATCAACAAAGAATCTAATCAACAAAACAAACAAATGATCAAAATAGAACCAGAGACTTGGAAACAAAGAACAAACTGACAGTGATCAGAGGGGAGGGGGATAATGGGGAAAAGAAGTGGAAGGGGTAAGCAAAAGAACACAAACAGAGGACTCATGGGCATGGACAATGGAGGGGATTGACTGTGGGAGTTGGGAAGGATAGGGTAGGGGAGGCAAGTGGGCAAAAAGGTGGAACAACTGTAACTTAACAACAATAAAAAATGTTAATACATTAAACTAAAGCAAAGAGGTCTTACATAACCCACACAAGGGACAATCCTGGAACACTCAACTTAGGTGATCAGGGAGACACTGGATCTCAAAAAACATCTACTATATAAGGCCACCATACTAAGACAGGGAGACATAGCAGAGCTACCTAATACATAGTAACAAAAGCAAAAAGGCAGCCAAAATTGGGAGACACAGAAACATGCCCCAGATGAAAAAACAGAAGAACTCTCAAGACCAAAAAGCTAAATGAAATAGAAGCAAGCAATTTACCAGATATAGAGTTCAAAAAATGGTTATAAGGATGCTCAAGGAAATTAGTGAACTACAACACCAAGAAAAAGAACACAGAAACTGTAAAAAAGAACCAGTGAGAAATGAAGTATGCAATATCTGAAATAAAGAATACACTAGAAGGAATAAACAGTAGGTTGGGTAAAACAGGATCAAATCAGTGATTTGGAAGTCAAAGTAGCAGAAAACACCCCATCACAGCAGCAAGGAGAAAAAATAATTTTAAAAATGAGGATAGTTTAAGGGACTTTTGGGAAAACATGAAAGGTAGCAACTTCCACATCATAAAGATACCAGAAAGAGAGAGCAAAATATCAAGAACCTACTTGAAGAAATAATAACTGAAAACTTCCCTAACTTGGTGAAGGAAAAATACACACAAGTCGAGGAAGTATAGAGTCTTAAAATAAATCCAAGGAGGTCACAACAAAGACACATTATAAGTGACAAAGGTTAAAGACAAAGACAAGATCTTATGGCTCAGTAGTATTCCACTGTGTAAACGTCTCATATTTTTTTAATCCATTCATCTATTGATGTACATTAGGGGTGCTTCTGTATCTTGGCAATTGTAAAAAAGAAAAAAAAAGTGCCCTTTACAACAGTATGGATGGGCCTGGAGAACACTATGCTAAGTGAAATAAGCCAGTCAGAGAAAGACTATAACCATATGATTTCACTTATATGTGAACTAATGAACAAACTGAACTAATGAGAAAAGCAGAGACAGACTCATAGATGGAGAGCAGATGACAGCTAGTGGGGGGTTTAGGGAGTGGAGGGATTGAGCAAAAAGGAATAAGGACTCAGAGACATGGACAACAGCATGGTGATTGCTACGGAGATGGGGATAAAAGGGGACTAAATGGATCCATGAAGCCTAAGACCTATAGGTAGAGAAGACACAAGCATACAAATCACTTGGAGTGTTTGTTCATAAAAGAGCTTTTGAGGGAAAAGTAGCTTCTAACTTGTGAATCAGGAGGGAGATGGCGGTGGAGTAGAACAAAGGATTTCTGCTTCCCTCCACTCACCGGAGAAAAAGCGGGCTGATGTGCAGAGGAGCGCAGCAGATACCCAACAGGGACCCAGCATCTAGGAAGGCAGGACTCCAGAAAGTGTAGCAGACACTGAATGACCAGAGGTTGAGAAGAGGAGACGACCACACATCAACAAGGTATGAGGGAACAGCAGAGAGGCTGCAGGCCCTCCACTGGGCCACGCCAGGGCCCTGGCCGGGTCCCCCTGGTCTCCGTGAGCCAAGGGCGGGCAATAACAACCCTGGGAGAGAACTAATCACCGGCACCCTCCCTATCCAGCAGGGCACAGACTGGAAAACACCAGGAGAGATCGGTTTGCCTGTAGTGGCAGAGAGAGGAGTGGGCATTGGGAAGCAAACCAGAGAGCTCTGATAACCCATGGAGTCAGGCTTTGGTTGCCGGCTTGGGGAACTGAGAGTCACCTGTGTGTTCCCTGTGGCGTGAGACCTGAGCAGGTGCTCCCACAGCCTTGGGGAGCTGCAGGCTACTGGCAGGGCCCCTGGAAGAGAGCCAGTCACCAGCTCCCTCCCTACCCAGCTGGGCGCAGACTGAGAAGCACTGGGAGTCAGGCTGTGGTTGCCGGTTTGGAAGAATTGTGAGTTGCCCTGTGTGTTCAGCCACGGCACTGGGAAAGATCCACGCCCAAGCCTGCAAGACCAGGAAAGCCTGGCTGGGAGTGCGCGCCCTAACACCAGGCCAAGGCTGGGAAGCCTGGGAAAAAATCTGCTCTCAGTGGGGCACAGGAGAGCGGCACCAGTGCGGATCTTCAGAGGGCACTGGCGAGACCAGTTGAGTTCACCGAGAGGAGAGAAAGGCCACACTAATAGCCCCTCAGGCTGCTACAGCTAGTGAGACCAGAAGAAAAGGTTTGACCAGCTGGAAACCAACAAGAGGAGTAGGTGGAAGCAGAGAACATCAAGTTACCTGCAGGGGACTGGACCACTGAATTTCACAGGCATCCTACCACAGAAGTTCACACCATAAACCCAGGGAATCAGAACAGATCAATTTAAGAAGCTGAGGCCAACAAGAAGAGCAATACAAACAATGGGAAGACAAAGAAACAATCCCCAAGTGAAAGAAAAGGAGGAAGTCTCAGAAAGAATGTTACATGAAATAGAGGCAAGTCAACTATCAGATATTGAATTCAAAGCACTAGTTATTAGGAAATTCAAAGAGCTTACAACGAGCTACCAGAAACTACAGGGGAGCTACAATGAACTCTCCACCAAACTATATCAACAAGAAAAAGGAAATAGAAACCATCAGCAAAGGTCAAGAGGAAATGAAGAATACAATTTCTGAACTGAAGAACACAGTAGAAGGTATGAAAAGTAGGATCGATGAGGCTGAAGAATGCATAAGCAAGATCGAAGACAGGGTAGAAAAAATCTCCCAGATGGACCAAGTAATGGAAAAGAGAATCAGAAAAAATTAGGACAATTTAAGAGAAATGCAAGACAATATGAAACGTAATAATATCCGAATAATAAGAATACCAGAAGGAGAAGAAGAACAAGGGATAGAAAACCTACCTGAAAGAGTAATAAAGGAAAATTTTCCTAAGTTCAGGAGAGTTAAAGTCACAGGGATCCAGGAATTGCAGAGTCCCAATCAGGTGGAACCCAAAGAGACCTACTGCAAGACACATCATCATTAAAAAGGCAAAACTCCAAGACAAAGAGAGAATCCTAAAGGCAGCAAGGGAGAAAAAGAAGTAACATACAAGGGGGTCCCAATAAGGTTGGCTACTGACTTCTCAATGGAAACATTTCAAGCAAGAAGAGAATGGCAAGGAATATTCCAAGTAATGAGAAACAGAGGCCTACAACCAAGGCTACTTTACCCAGCAAAGCTCTCAATCAACATAGAAGGCCAAATAAAGAACTTCCAAGACAAAAGAAGTTTAAAAGAATACGCCCCCACCAAACCAGCTCTACAAGAATTACTAAAAGGGCTACTTTAAGGAAAGGAAGGAAAAGAGAGAGATGGAGAGGAACACAGGTACATAATAAATGGCAATGAATAAGTATGTTTCAATAATAACCTTAAACGTAAATGGATTAATGCACCAATTAAAGGACATAGAATAGCTGAATGAATAAGAAAGCATGACCCACACATATGCTGCCTACAAGAGACCCACCTCAGGTCAAAAGACCATCACAGACTAAAAGTGAAAGGATGGAAACAAATTTTCCAAGCAAATGGACAAGAAAAAAAGCCGGGGTAGCAATTCTCATATCAGACAAAATAGACTTCAAAAAAAGGGCCATAAAGAGAGACCCAGAAGGTAACTTCATAATACTCAAGGGAAGAATCCAGCAAGAACACATTAACATCGTAAATGTATATGCACCCAAATATATAAAGAAAATCCTAGAGGACCTAAAAAAAGATATTGCCAGTAACACGATTACAGTAGGGGATTTTAACACCCCACTGTCTAAAATGGACAAATCTTCCAAACAAAATATCAACAAAGATATTGCAACATTAAATGACACCCTAGATGAAATGGACCTAATTGATATATATAGAGCCCTCCATCCCAAAGAAGCTAAATACACATTCTTTTCAAATGCACATGGAACATTTTCAAAGATAGACCACATGATAGGACACAAAACGAGCGTCAACAAATTCAGGAAAATAGAAATCATACCAAGCATTTTCTCTGATCACAAGGGACTGAAATTGGAAACCAAACCCACAGGAAAAAAAGCAAAACACCCAAAAGCATGGAAACTGAATGGTATGCTATTAAACAACGAATGGGTCAAGACTGAAATTAGGGGACAAATCAAAAAGCTTCTGGAAACAAATAAAAATGAACTTACAACAACCCAAAACTTATGGGACACAGTGAAGGCAGTCCTGAGAGGGAAGTTCATAGCAATACAGGCTTACCTAAAGAAGATAGAAACATTTTAAACAAACAACCTAACGTGACGCCTGGAAGAACTCGAGAAACAACAACAAAGACAGCCCAGAGCAACTAGAAGGAAGGAAATAATCAAGATCAGAGCAGAATTAAATGACATAGAGAATAAAGGCACAATTCTAAGGATCAATGAATCCAGGAGTTGGTTTTTTGAAAAGATAAACAAAATAGACAAACCTTTAAGTACGCTCATCAAGAAAAGAAGAGAGAGGACCCAAATAAACACAATCAGAAATGAAACAGGAGAGATTACAACTGATACCACAGAAATAAAAAGGACTGTAAGAAATTACTATGCAGAATTGTATGCCAAGAAATTTGAAAACCTAGGTGAAATGGACAAATTTCTAGAAAAACATATTCTTCCAAAACTCAATGAAAAAGAAGCAGAAAACCTGAACAGGCCAATAACAGCAAATGAAATTGAAGAAGTAATCAGAAAGCTCCCATCACACAAAAGCCCTGGACCAGATGGTTTCACAGGAGAATTCTACAAAGCTTTTAAGGAAGAACTAACGCCTATTCTTCACAGACTATTCCAAAAAATCCAAAAGGAGGGAAAACTCCACAACTCTTTTTATGAAGCCAGCATCATCCTAATTCCAAAGCCAGATAGAGACACAACAAAGAAAGAAAACTACAGGCCAATATCGCTGATGAACATAGACGCTAAAATCCTCAATAATATATTGGCAAATCACATCCAAGAATACATCAAAAAGATCATACACCACGACCAAGTGGGATTCATCCCAGGGATGCAAGAATAGTTCAATATTCCCACATCAGTAAATTTAATACATCACATAAAGAAAAGCAAAGACAAAAAACACATGATCATATGAATAGACACGGAAAAAGCTTTTGATAAGGTACAACACCCATTTATGATAAAGGTACTCAAAAATGGGAATAGAGGGAGCATTCCGCAATATAATAAAGGCCATATATGAAAGACCTACAGCCAACATCATACTCAATGGGCAAAAACGAAAAGCTTTTCCACTAAGATCAGGAACAAGACAAGGTTGCCCACTTTCACCACTTATATTTAATAAAATATTGGAAGTTTTAGCCTCAGCGATTAGGCAAGAAAAGGAAATAAAAGGCATTCAAATTGGAAAAGAGGAAACAAAAATGTCATTGTTTGCAGATGACATGATAGTGTACATGGAAAATCCTATACACTCTACCAAAAAACTGCTCGAACTGATAAATGAATTTGGCAAAACAGCAGGATACAAAGTCAATATACAGAAATCAAAGGCATTTTTGTATACTAAAAATGAATCGGGAAAAGCAGAAATCAAGAAAAAAATCCCATTCAATATAGCAAAAACAAAAATAAAATATCTGGGAATAAACCTAACCAAGGAGGTAAAAGACCTGTATGCAAAAAACTACACAACACTGAAGAAAGAAATCAAGGAAGACACAAATGGAAACATATACCGTGTTCATGAATTGGAAGAATTAACATCATCAAAATGTCCATACTACCCAAAGCAATTTACAGATTTAATGCAATAAGTATTAAAGTGCCAATGGCATATTTCACAGACATAGAATAAACACTTCAAAAATTTATATGGAACTATAAAAGACCCCGAATAGCAGCTGCAATGTTGAGAAAGAAGAACAAAGTAGAAGGGATCACAACACCTGATATCAAACTGTATTACAAGGCCACTGTAATCAAAAGAGCCTGGCACTAGCATACAAAAAGGCACATAGACCAATGGAAGAGTACAGAGAACCCAGAAATGGACCCAACTCTCTACAGTCAATTTATATTTGACAAAGGGGGCAGTAACATAAAATGAGTAAAGATAGCCTCTTCAACAAATGGTGTTGGGAGAACTAGACAGCTACATGCAAAAAAATGAAACTTGAGCACCAACTGACACCCTACACCAAAATTAATTCAAGGTGGATAAAAGACTTAAATATAAGCCGTGAAACCATTAAAGCCCTAGAGGAGAGAGAGCATTAGGAGGAAAATCTCAGATATTCCATGCAGCAAGATTTTTACTGATGCATCCCCTAGAGCAAGAGACATAAAGAAAAGAATAAACAAATGAGATCTCATCAAAATTAAAAACTTCTACATGGCTAAGGAAAACCATATCAAGATAAAAAGAGAAGCAACAGTTTGGGAAAACATATTTGCCAATGATACCTCAGACAAAGGTTTAATCTCC
The DNA here is from genome assembly GCF_014824575.4 of Sturnira hondurensis. NCBI lineage: Eukaryota > Metazoa > Chordata > Mammalia > Chiroptera > Phyllostomidae > Sturnira > Sturnira hondurensis. Next base: position 232,562 of record NW_028097282.1, on the reverse strand, counting down.
AAAATATACAAAGAACTCACTCAACCCCACTCAAAGAAGACGAGCAACCCAATTTAAAAATGGGCAAAGGACTTGAACAGACACTTCTCCAAGGAGGACATACAGAGGATCCAGAGACATATGAAAAGATGCTCATTATGCTGAATGAAATAAGCCAGGTGCTGAAGGACAAATACCATATGATCTCACCTCTAACAGGAAGCTAAACAACAAAACAAACAAGCAAGCAAAATATAACCAAAGACACTGAAATAGAGAACAGGCTGACAGTGACCAGAGGGGAGAGGGGAGGGAATTTCAGGGGAAATAAGGGAGGGATTTAGAGGAACCTATATAAAGGATACATGGACAACAACTGAGAAGGGTGGAAATGGGAGGGATGGGGGAGGATGGGGGGTCGGATGGGATGGGAGTAATAAACAGAAAACTGTACTTGAAAAATAATTAAATAAAAAAATTGAAAAAATTAAAAAATTAAAAAAAAAGAAAAGATGCTCAATATCGCTAGCTATCAGAGATATGCAACATTAAAACCACAATGAGATACCACTTAACACCAGTCAGAATGGCTATCATAAACAAAGAAACAAACAACAAGTGCTGGAGAGGTTGTGGGGAAAAGGGGACCCTAGTTCACTGTTGGTGGGATTGCAGACTGGTACAACCACTATGGAAAATAGTATGGAATTTTCTCAGAAAACCAGAAATGAACATGCCTTTTGACCCAGCAATTCCACTATTAGGAATATATCCTAAGAACACTGAAACACCAATCCAAAAGAACCTATGCACCCCAATGTTCATAGCAGCACAATTTACAATAGCCAAGAGTTGGAAGCAACCTAGATGCCCATCGGTCAATGACTGGATCAAAAAACTATGGTACATTTATACAATGGAATTCTATGCAGCAGAAAGGAAGAAGGGACTACTACCCTTTGCCACATGATGGATGGAACTGGAAAGCATTATGCTGAGCGAACTAAGCCAGTCAGTGAAAGACAAATACCATATGATATCACCATTAACAGGAATCTGAACAACAAAAAAAAACAAGCAAGCAAAATATGACCAATGACACTCAAATACGGAACAGGCTGACAGGGTCCAGAGGGGAGAGGGGAGATAATCATAGGGGAAAAGGGGATGGAGTCACATGAACAAGTATAAAGGACACAGGGGCAATAAGTAAGGGTGGGGGCAGAAATGGAAAGGAGGTGGGGAGCATTGGGTGGGGGAAGGTCTAGGAATATAAGACAGAAAACTGTACTTGAAGAATTAAATAAAAATAAAAATTTAGAGATTAAACCTTTGTCTGAAGTATCATTGGCAAATATGGTTTCCCAAACAGTTGCTTCTCTTTTTATCTTGATACTGTTTTCCTTAGCCATGCAGAAGCTTTAAGTTTGATGAGATCCCATTTGTTTATTCTTTCCTTTATGTCCCTTGCTGTAGGGGATGCATCGGTAAAAATATTGCTGCATGGAATATCTGAGATTTTCCTCCTAATGCTCTCTCTCCTCTAGGGCTTTAATGGTTTCACGGCTTATATTTAAGTCTTTTATCCACCTTGAATTAATTTTGGTGTAGGGTGTAAGTTGGTGCTTGAGTTTCATTTTTTTGCATGTAGCTGTCTAGTTCTCCCAACATCATTTGTTGAAGAGGCTGTCTTTACTCCATTTTATGTTACTGCCCCCTTTGTCAAATATAAATTGACTGTAGAGAGTTGGGTTTATTTCTGGGCTCTCTGTTCTATTCCATTGGTCTATGTGCCTGTTTTCATGCCAGTACCAGGTTGTTTTGATTACAGTGGCCCTGTAATACAGTTTCATATCAGGTATTGTAATCCCTCCTACTTTGTTTTTCTTTCTCAAAATTGCATCTTCTATCCGGGGTCTTTTATAGTTCCATATAAATTTTTGAAGTGTTTATTCTATGTCTGTGAAATATGCCATTGTCACTTTAATAGGTATTGCATTAAATCTGTAAATAGCTTTGGGTAGTATGGACATTTTGATGATGTTAATTCTTCCAATCCATGAACACGGTATATGTTTCCATTGGTTTGCATCTTGCTTGATTTCTTTCTTCAGTGTTGTGTAGTTTTCTGTATACAGGTCTTTTACCTCCTTGGTTAGGTTTATTCCCAGATATTTTATTTTTGTTTTTGCTATATCGAATGGGATTTTTTTCTTGATTTCTGCTTCTGCTATTTCATTGTTGGTATACAAAAAATGCCTTTGATTTCTTGATATTGACGTTGTATCCCATTGTTTTACCAAATTCATTTATTAGTTCGAGCAGTTTTTTTGTAGAGTGTATAGCATTTTCCATGTACACTATCATGTCATCTGCAAACAATGATAGTTTTGTTTCCTCCTTTCAGATTTGGATGCCTTTTATTTTCTTTTCTTGTCTGATTGCTGTGGCTAGAACTTCCAATACTATATTGAATAGAAGTGGTGAAAGTGGACAACCTTGTCTTGTTCCTGATCCTAGTGGAAAAGTTTTTAGTTTTTTCCCATTGAGTATGATGTTGGCTGTAGCCACCAAGGAGGACATACAGAGGATCCAGAGACACATGAAAAGATGCCTGATATCTCTAGCTATCAGAGAGATGCAAATTAAAACCACAATGAGATATAACTTAACACCAGTCAGAATGGTACCATAAACAAAGAAACAAACAAGTGTTGGAGAGGTTGTGGGGAAAAGGGGACTCTAGGTCACTGTTGGTGGGTTTGCAGACTGGTACAACTACTATGGAAAATGGTATATAATTTTCTAAGAAAACTAAGAATGGACGTGCCTTTTGACCCAGCAATTCCACTGTTAGGAGTATATCCTAAGAACCTGAAGCACCAATCCAAAAGAACCTATGCATTCCGATGTTCATAGCAGCACAATTTACAATAGCCAAGAGTTGGAAGCAACCTAGATGCCCATCGGTCAATGACTGGATCAAAAAGCTATGGTACATTTACACAATGGAATTCTATGCTGCAGAAAGGAAGAAGGAGCTCTTACCCTTTGCCACATGATGGATGGAACTGGAAAGCATTATGCTGAGCGAAATAAGCCAGTCAGTGAAAGACAAATACTATATGATATCACTGTTAACAGGAATCTAAACAACAAAAGAAACAAGCAAGCAAAATGTAACCAAAGACACTGAAATACAGAATGTGCTGACAGGGTCCAGAGGCTAGAGTGGAGAGAATTACAGGGGAAAAGGGAAAGGACTCACGTGAACAAGTATAAACGACACATGGACAATAATTAAGGTGGGCAGCGGAAATGGGAGGGAGGTCGGGAGCACTGGGGTGGCAGGGCTGGGAATATAAGACAGAAAACTGTACTTGAACAAGAATTAAATAAAAAAATAAATAAAAATTAAATAATGAAAGTAATAAAAAAGGGGACTAAATGGTATTTGAAAAATTACAATAATGATTACATAAAAAACAAAATAGGAACTTTTAAAACTTTTTAAAGTATATTTTATTGATTTTGCTATTGCAGTTGTCCCATTTTTTCCCTTTTATCTCTCTTTACCCTGCATCTTCTTCCCTCCAGCATTCTCTCCATTAGTTCATGTCCATGGATTTTACATATAAGTTATTTGCCTTCCTCATGTCCTATATTAATCTTAATCACCCCCTGTCTATTTTGTACCTACCAATTATGTATCTTATTCCCCGTTCATTTTCCCCATTCTCTGCCCTCCCCACTCCCTGCTGATAACCCTACATGTGATCTCCATTTCTATGATTCTGTTTCTGTTCTAGTTGTTCACGCAGGTTTTATTTTAGGTTCAGTTGTTGATAATTGTGAGTTTGTTGTCATTTCACTGTTCATACTTTTGATCATCTTTGTTTTCTTAGATAAGTCCCTTTAATATTTCATATAATAAGGGATTGGTGATGATGAATTCGTTGAACTTGACCTTATCTGAGAAGTGCTTTATCTGCCCTTCCATTCTAAATGAAAGCTTTGCTGGACAGAGCAATCTTGGATGTAGGTCCTTGCCTTTCATGAGTTGGAATACTTCTTTCCAGCCCCTTCTTGCCTGCAAGTTCTCTTGAGAAGTCAGCTGATAGTCTTATGAGAACTCCTTTGTAGGTGACTGTCCCCTTATCTCCTACTGCTTCTAGAATTCTCTCCATTTTTATCTTGGGTAATGTGATTATGATACGCCTTGGTGTGTCCCTCTTTGGGTCCACTTTCTTTGGGACTCTCTGAGCTTCCTGGACTTCCTGGAGTTCTATTTCCTTTGCCAGATTGGGGAAGTTCTTCTTTATTATTTGTTCAAGTAAGTTTTCCACTTGTTACCCTTTCTCTTCTCCTCTGATACGCCTATGATTTGGATTTTGGGATGTTTAAAGTTGTCCCAGAGGTTCCTAAACCTCTCCTCATTCTTTTGAGTTCTTGTTTTTTCATTCTGTTCTGACTAAATGTTTATTTCTGCCTCCTCCTCCAGATTGTTAATTTGAGTCCTGATTATCTTCCCTTCCTTGTTGATTACCTGTATGTTTCTTCACTTTTTCCACTATTTTGTGACCATACTGAACCATTTCTGTGAGCATCCTAATTACCAGTGTTTTGAACTCTGCATCCAATAGGTTGGCTAACCCTTCATCACTTAGTTCTATTTTTGGAGTTTGATCTGTTCTTTCACTTGAGTTACATTTCTTTGTCTCAGTGCACCAGTTATGTAGTACAGGGTGGAGCTTCAGGTATTGGTCAGGGTAGGGCAACCCACATCACTGTGTTGTGGTGCTGCATGTTGAAGAGTTTTTGTTTTTTAAAATTGTTGTTGTCCAATTGGTTATGTGAGTAGGGAAAGTGTATCTACCTGTGCCTCCATCTTGGCTGGAAGTCTGGCTAAGTAATATTATTTTCTATGGATATATCACATTGTTTATCCATCTAAGTTGAGGGAAATTTTGAGTCACCACATTTTGACTGCTGTGAGTAATGCTGCTATGAATATTCATGTACAAGTTTTTTCTGTTGTTATATGTTTTCAACTGAGAGGAAATGCTGGGTTATAAGGAAAGTAATTTTTAAAGAAACTGCCAGTCTGTTTTACAGAGCAGCTGCACAATTTTACATTCCCACCAGGTATGTAGGAGGGTTTCAATTTCTTCACATCCTTGTCATCATTGTCATTATCTGACTTTATGATAATAACCATCCTAAGTAGGTATGAAGTGGTATCTCATTATGAAGTTTATTTACATTTCCCTGATGACAAATAATGTTGAGCATTTTTTCATCTACTTATTGGCCATTTGTATATCTTCTTTACAGAAATGTCTATTTAAACCCTTTGCTCATTTTCCAATTGTGTCATTGGGGTTTTATTGCTGAGTTGCAGTTATTCTTTATATTTTCTGCATACATGCCCCTTATCAGATATGTGATTGCAAGTATTGTTCTATATTCTATGGGTTGTTTCTCCATTTTTTGATGGTATCCTTTGCAGCACAAAAATTTTTATCTTATTGTATTTTAAAATATATTTTATTTATTTATTTTTAGAGAGATAGGGAGGAAGAAACAAAGAGAGAGAGGGAAATATTGATGTGAGAGAAACATTGATCGGTTTCCTATTGCATGCCCCTAATTGCATAATAGGGGTGTGTAATACCAATTTCTCTCATTACTAGTTATGTTAATTTTTATCATATAAGACTTTCTAAACTGGATTTTTTCAAATTTTATCTGAGGTGAACAGATCAGAACAGCAGAGATATAGCTGTATAAATAAGGTTTCCACAATATTTCTTTGACGTTTGGGGTACCAAAGATAGCAGATTTTTAAAAGTGGCTTTTCAAGTTGCTGATTACAGCTATTATCTCATATTTGATTGTCTTGGAAGAGTCATGATGATCATACTAACTCTTTGGGGTAGTGGGTATATCATTGGGCAGTATAGTATAAAGAATGACAGCTCAGGAATCTAGTTACCTCAGTTAAAATTTTAGCTCTGCAATTTGTAATTGTGTGATGATCATGGGTACATTACTTATTTCACTAATAATTGACTTTTCTTACTTGTGAGAGGGGCTAATTGTAGTGTGTACTTCATACAGATTTTGTGAAGAATAAATGAAATAATGTTCATTTGGCTTATAATAAAAAATCAAGTGTTAACTGTTGATAATATGGAGGTAAATTTATGGCATCTGGCCTACATACCAATAAAACTAAGCCCATTTTATCTTGAAAAAAATTTCATAGGTTGCTGAACCCTTCCCTGCCTCGAGCCTTTCAGTTTGCTTCTCTCCAAGGTTTTCATTTATATTTTGATAGTAAGGATATATTCCTTTTATAAAGTACCTTTAGGAAGAAGCATCTAGAGTTTAAAGGTGTTCACATATTTTGAGAAAATCTACAAAAAGATACATAATCAGGCTTACAATCAGTTTTCAATTACTATAAATTTTATTAACATGTTAGGTTTTTAAAAATTCCTTTGCTGTTGCCTCCCACTATTGTCCTTTTAAAACCTCCAAAAAGGAAGAAGAGAGGTATAAGGAATAGGGGAAAATGAAATCAGTCAATCTTGCTACTTTGGTAATAGAAGGGAAGGAAAAAGATTAAAAATTAGTTAAATGAGATTTTGACATACTTTTCATAATTAATTTTTTTCTCTTTTCACTAGCATTTTAAAATACTAAGAGCTAGTTTTACATAGGAGTAATGGAAAACTAGCTAGTGCTAAAGAAATATGCCATGACGAAGACAAAGTACTTTTTCCTCTTTCAGGAATCACTGACCCAAAATTCAGAGACCAAATAAAAGTAAAAAAAAATCAATCTATTTTAGTTATAGCTTTTTTCTGGATTTATTGAGATATTATTGACATATAGCATTGTGTTAATTTAGTTGTACAACATGACTTAATACACATATATAATTTAAAATGATTGCCACAAGAAGGTTAAATGAACACATCCATCACCTCATATAATTAACGTTTCTTTTTTAAAAAAGATTCCATTTATTTTTAGAGAGAGAGGAAGGGAGAGAAAAAGAGAGGGTGAGAAACACCAATCGGTTGCCCCTTGCACACCCTCTATGGAGGACCTGGCCCACAACCTAGGCGTGTGCCCTGACTGGGGATTGAACCACTGACCCCCTCGGTTCACAATCTGGCAAGGAATCCACTGAGCCACACCAGCCAGGACAACATTTCTTTTTCTGATGAAAACATGTAAAATCTCTCCTACCATTTTTCAAGTATATAACACAGTATCATTAATGATAATCATCATGCTGTACTTTAGATATTCAGAACGTATTTATCTTATTACACCAAGTTTGTACATTTGAACAGCACCTTTCCATTTCCCCACTTCCCCAGCCTATGGTAATCACCATGCTAATTGGTTTCTCTGAGTTGGGCTTATATAGATTTCATATATAAGTGCCTCATAAAGCCTAAACATAGACAAACACACTGATTTTAAAAATTGAAAACAGGAATCAAGGTAAATATCAAAAATAATTTAAATGCTCTTCACTTTTATATCATTATTAATAAAAGAATAGAAAACAAGAAAGGGGAAGAAGAGATCTTTAATGTTGAGGAAAATGGAGGAGGTACAGGAAAAGAAGACAGAAAGGGGTCCTTATTTATTTACTTAGTTTTCTTTCTTTCTTGTTTTCCACTTCATTTTTTAAAATTGTTCTTCAAGTATATTTTCTTTCTTTTACTCTCATCCAAGCCCCCCCCCCCCCCAGGGCTCCCCACCTCCTTCCCATTCCCACCCTCCTTAGTTGTTGTCCGTGCATCCTTTATACTAGTTGCTATAAATCCTTCCACTTTTCCCCCTGAAATTTCCTCCCCTCTCCCTTCTGGTCACTGTCTGCCTGTTATGTATTTCAGTGACTTTGGCTATATTTTGTTTGCTTGTTGTTTTGTTGTTTAGCTTCCTGTTAAAGGTGACATTATATGGTATTTGTCTTTCATCACCTGGCTTATTTTACTCAGCATAATATTTTCCAGCTCCATCCATGCTGTTGCAAAGGGTAGGATCTCCTTCTTTCTTTCTGCTGCAGAGAATTCCACTGTGGAAATGTACCATAGTTTTTTCATCCATTCATTTACTGATGTGCACCTAGGTTGCTTCCACCTCTTAGCAGCACAGTAAATTGTGCTGCTATGAACACTGGGGTGCATAGGTTCTTTTGCATTGGTGTTTTAGGGTTCTTAGGATATAATCCTAGCAGTGGAATTGCTGGGTCAAAAGGCAGGTCCAGTTTTAGTTTTCTGATAGTGGTTGTAGCAGTCTGCAATCCCACCAACAAGGAATTAGGGTCCCCTATTCTCCACAACCTCTCCAACACTTGTTGTTTGCTGCTTTGTTTATCATGGCCATTCTGATGAGTGTAAAGTGGTACCTCATTGTGGTTTTAATTTGCATCTCTCTGATAGTTAGCGATATTGAACATCTTTTCATGTATCTCTGGATCTTCTGTATGTCCTCCTTGGAGAAATGTCTGTTCAAGTCCTTTGCCCACTTTTTAATTGGGTTGCTTGTCTTAGAGTAAAGTTGTGTGAGTTCTTTATATATTTTGGAGATTAAACCCTTGTCTGAGGTATCATTGGCAAATATGTTTTCCCATACAGTTGGTTCTCTTTTTATTTTAATACTGTTTTCTTTATTTGTACAAAAGCATTTTATTTTGATGAGATCCCATTTTTTAATTCTTTTCTTTATGTCCCTTGCTCTAGGGGACATATCAGTAAAAATGTTGCTGCCTGAAATGCCTGAGATTTTCTTGCCAGTGTTCTCCTCTGGGACTTTATTGGTGTCACGGTTTATATTTAAGTCTTTTATCCACCTTGAATTTATTTTGATGTATGGTTTAAGTTGGTGCTTGGGTTTTATTTTTTGCACATAGCTGTCCAGTTCTTCCAACACCATTTGTTGAAGAGGATATTATTAGTCCATTTTGTGTTGCTGCCCCCTTTCTCAAATATTAATTGGCCATAGAGATTTGGGTTTAATTCTGGGCTCTCTGTTCTGTTCCATTGGTCTATGTGCCTGTTTTTATGCCAGTACCAGGCTGTTTTGATAACAGTGGCCTTGTAATACAGTTTGGTATCAGGTATTGTGATCCCTCCTACTTTGTTCTTCTTTCTCAAAATTGCAGCTGCTATTTGGGGTTGATTATGGTTCCATATAAATTTTTGAGGCATTTGTCAGGCCAATATCACTGATGAACATAGACCCTGAAATCCTCAATAAAATATTGGCAAATCACATCCAACAATACATCAAAAAGATCATACACCATGACCAAGTGAGATTCATCCCAGGGATGCAAGGATGGTTCAGTATTCATAAAACAGTAAATGTAATACATCATATAAACAAGAGCAAAGATAAAAACCACATGATCCTATCAATAGGCACAGAAAAAGCTTTTGATAAGGTACAACACCCATTTATGATAAAGGCACTCAGAAAAATGGGAATAGAGGGAGCATTCTTTAATATAATAAAGGCCATATATGAAAGACCTATAGCCAACATCATACTCAATGGGTAAAAAATGAAATCTTTTCCACTAAGATCAGGAACAAGACAAGCTTGTCAAATTTCACCACTTCTATTCAATATAGTATTGGAAGTTTTAGCCACAGAGATCAGACAAGAAAAGGAAATAAAAGGCATCCAAATTGGAAAAGAGGAAACAAAACTGGCATTGTTCGCAGATGACATGATAGTGTACATGGAAAATCCTGCCCTGGCTGGCGTAGCTCAGTGGATTGAGCACAGGCCTGTGAACCAGAGGATTGTGGTTCGATTCCCAGTCAGGGCACATGCCTGGGTTGCAGGCCAGTTCCCTGCAGGCCAACTCTCAGCAGGGGATGCACGAAAGGCAACCATACATTGATGTTTCTCTCCCTCTCTCCTTCCCCTCTGAAGATAAATAAATAAATAAAATCTTTAAAAAAAGACAAAAAAGAAAATTCTATAGCCTCTACCAAAAATCTGCTGGAACTAATAAATGAATTTGGCAAAGCAATGGGATACAAAGTCAATATCAAGAAATCAAAGGCATTTTTGTATACCAACAATGAAATAGCAGGAGCAGAAATCAAGAAAAAAACCCATTTGATATAGCAAAAACAAGAATAAAATATCTGGGAATAAACCTAACCAAGGAGGTAAAAGACCTGTATGCAGAAACTACATAACACTGAAGACAGAAATCAAGGAAGACACAAACAAATGGAAACATATACCGTGTTCATAAATTGGAAGAATTAACATCATCAAAATGTCCATACTACCCAAAGTAATGTACAGATTTAATGCAATACCTATTAAAGGACAAATGGCATATTTCACAGACATAGAACAAACACTTCAAAAATGTATATGGAACCATAAAAGACCCCGAATAGCAGATGCAATTTTGAGAAAGAAAAACAAAGCAGGAGGGATCACAATACCTGATATCAAACTGTATTACAAGGCCACTGTAATCAAAACAGCCTGGTACTGGCATAAAAACAGGCACATAGACCAGTGGAATAGAACAGAGAGCCCAGATGTAAACCCAACTCTCTACAGTCAATTAATATTTGACAAAGGGGGCAGTAACATAAAAAGGACTAATAATATCCTCTTCAACAAATGGTGTTGGGAGAACTGGACAGCTGCATGCAAAAAAATGAAACTCGAGCACCAACTTACACCCTACACCAAAATAAATTCAAGGTGGATAAAAGACTTAAATATAAGCCGTGAAACCATTAAAGCCCTAGAGGAGAGCATTAGGAGGAAAATCTCTGATGTTCCACACAGCAATATTTTTATGGATACTTCCCCTAGAGCAAGGGACATAGAGGAAAGAATAAACAAATGGGATCTCATCAAAATTAAAAGCTTCTGCATGGCTAAGGAAAACAGTATCAAGATAAAAGGATAAGCAACTGTTTGGGAAAACATATTTGCCAGTGATACATCAGACAAGGGTTTAATCTCCAAAATATACAAAGAACTCACTGGACTTCACTCAAAGAAGACGAGCAACCCAATTAAAAAATGGGCAAAGGACTTGAACAGACACTTCTCCAAGGAGGACATACAGAGGATCCAGAGACACATGAAAAGATGCTCAATATCGCTAGCTATTAGAGAGATGCAACATTAAAACCACAATGAGACACCAGTTTACACCAGTCAGAATGGCCATGATAAACCAAGCAACAAACAACAAGTGCTGGAGAGGTTGTATGGAAAAGGGGACCCTAATTCACTGTTGGTGGGATTACAGACTGGTACAACCACTATGGAAAACAGTATGGAATTTTCTAAGAAAACTAAAAATTAACATGGCTTTTGACCCAGCAATTCCACTGCTAGGAGTATATCCCAAGAACCCTGAAACACTGATCCAAAAGAACCTGTGCACCCCAATGGTCATAGCAGTACAATTTACGATACTCAAGAGTTGGAAGCAACCTAGATGCCCATTGGCAAATGACTGGATCAAAGAACTATGGTACATTTACACAATGGATTTCTATGCAGCAGAAAGAAAGAAGGAGCTCCTACCCTTTGCAACATCGTGGATGGAACTGCAAAGCATTATGCTGAGCGAAATAAGCCAGGCAGTGAAAGACAAATACCATATGATATCACCATTAACAGGAATTTAAACAACAAAACAAACGAGCAAGCAAAATATTAACAAAGACACTGAAATATGGAAAAGGCTGACAGGGACCAGAGGGGAGAGCGGAGAGAATCACAGGGGAAAAGGGGAAGGACTCACATGAACAAGTATAAATGACACATGGACAATAACTAAGATGAGGGGTGGAAATGGGAGGGAGGTGGGGGAGCACTGGGGGGGGCAGAGCTGGGAATATAAGACAGAAAATTGTAGTTGAACAAGAATTAAATTTTAAAAAAGTTAATTAAACATTTTTTGAAGTGTTTGTTCTGTCTGTGAAGTATGTCATTGGTACTTTAATAGGTATTGCATTGAATCTGTAAATTGCTTTGGGTAGTATGGACATTTTGATGACGTTAATTCCTCCAGTCCATGAACACGGTATATGTTTCCATTTGTTTGTGTCTTCCTTGATTTCTTTTTTCACTGTTGTGTAGTTTTCTGTATACAGGTCTTACATGTCCTTGGTTAGATTTATTCCTGGGTATTTTATTTTTGTTTTTGCTGTATTCAATGGGATTTTTTCCTGATTTCTGCTTCTGCTATTTCATTGTTGGTATACAAAAATGCCTTTGATTTCTGGATATTGACTTTGTATCCTGCCATTTTGCCAAATTCATTTATTAGGTCAAGTAATTTTTGGTAGAGTGTATAGGATTTTCTATGTACACTATCATGTCAACTGCAGACGGTGACAGTTTTGTTTCCTCCCTTCCAATTTGGATGCCTTTTATTTCATTGCCTTTTCTGATTACTCTGGCTAGAACTTCCAATACTATATTGAATAGAAGTGGTGAAATTTGACAACCTTGTCTTGTTCCTGATCTTAGTGGAAAAGCTTTTAGTTTTTGCCCATTGAGTATGATGCTGGCTGTCGGTCTCTCATATATGGCCTTTATTATATTGAGGAATGATCCCTCTATTCTCACTTTGCTGAGTGTTTTTTATCATAAATGGGTGTTGTACCTTATTAAAAGCTTTTCCACATCTATTAATATGATCATGTGATTTTTGTTTTTGCTTTTGTTTTTATGATGTATTACATTCACTGATTTTCAAATATTGAACCACCCTTGCATCCCTGGGATGGATCCCACTTGGTCATGGTGAATGATCTTTTTAATTTATTGTTGGATGTGGTTTGCCAATATTTTATTGAGGCTTTTCACATCTATGTTCATCAGTGTTATTAGCCTGTAGTTTTCTTTTTTTGTTGTTGTTGTATCATTATCTGGTTTTGGGATTCGGATGATGCTAGCTTCATAAAAAGAGTTTGGCAGTCTTCTATCCTTTTCGATTTTTTGGAATAGTCTTCCTTAAATGCTTTGTAGAATTCTCCTGTAAAACCATCTGGTCCAGGGCTTTAGTGCATTGGGAGATATTTGATTACTGCTTCAATTTCATTTGTTGTTATTGGACTATTCAGGATTTCTGCTTCTTCTTCATTAAGTGTTGGAAGATTATATTTTTCTAGAAATTTGTGCATTTCACCTATGTTTTCAAATTTCTTGGCATACAGTTCTTCATAGTAATTTCTTACAAACCTTTGTATTTCTTGGTGTCAGTTGTAATCTCTCCTTTTTCATTTCTTTCATTTTTTTTGAAGGAGAGAGGAAGAGAAATATCAATGTATGGTTGCCTCTCATGTGTCCCCCACTGGGAACTGGCCTGTAAGCCAGGCATATGCACTGACTGGTTATTGAAGTGTGATTCTTTGGTTCGCAGGCCTGCACTCAATCCACCGAGCTACACCAGCCAGGGCTCTTCTCTTTCATTTCTGATTGTGTTTGTTTGGGTCCTCTCTATTCTTTTCTTAATGAGCCTACTTAAAGGCCCTGTCTATTTTGTTTATCTTGTCAAGAAATCAGCTCCTGGATTCATTGATTTTTAGAATTGTGCTTTTAGTCCCTATGTCATTTAATTCTCCTCTGATCTTGGTTATTTCTTTCCTTCTACTTTCTCTGGACTATCTTTGTTTTTGTTCCTCAAGTTCTTGTAGGAGTAGGGTTAGGTTGTTTGAAATGTTTCTATCTTTTTTAGGTAGGTCTGTATCGCTATGAACTTCCCCCTCGGTACTGCCTTCGCTGTGTCCCATAAGTTTTGCATTGCTGTGAGTTCATTTTCATTTGTTTTCAGGAACTTTTTGATTTCTTCCCTAATTTCATTCTTGACCCATTTGTTGTTTAGTAGCATGCTACTCAATCTTCATGATTTTGAGTGTTTTGGGTCTTTTCCCTTGGGGTTGGTTTCCAGTCAGTCCCTTGTGGTCGGAGAAAATACTTGGTACGATTTCAATTTTCTTGAATTTGTTCAGGCTCATTTTATGTCCTGTCATGTGCTCTATCTTTGAAAATGTTCCATGTGCATTTGAAAAGAATGTGTATTTAGCTTCTTTAGGGTGAAGGGCTCTATATATATCAATTAGGTCCATTTCATCTAGAGTGTCACTTACTGCTGCAATATCTTTGTTGATATTTTGTTTGGAAGATCTGTCAAGTTTTGTCAGTGGGGTGTTAAAATCCCCTACTATAATTGTATTCCTGTCAATATCATTTTTGAGGTCCTCTAGGATTTTCTTTATATATTTGGGTGCTCCTATGTTGGGTGCATATATATTTACGATGTTAATGTCTTCTTGCTGGATTCTTCCCTTGAGCAATATGAAGTGACCTTCTGGGTCTCTCTTTATGGCCCTGTTTTTGAAGTCTATTTTGTCTGATATGAGAATTGCTACCCCGGCTTTTTTTCTTGTCCATTTGCTTGGAAAATTTGTTTCCATCCTTTCACCTTTAGTCTGTGATGGTCTTTTGACCTGAGGTGGGTCTCTTGTAGGCAGCATATGTGTGGGTCATGCTTTCTTATCCATTCAGCTATTCTGTGTCTTTTAATTGGTGCATTTAATCCATTTACATTTAAGGTTATTATTGAAAGGTACTTATTCATTGCCATTTATGTACCTGTGTTCCTCTCTGTCTCTCTCTCTTCCTTCCTTTCCTTAAAGCAGCCCTTTTAGTAATTCTTGTAGAGCTGGTTTGGTGGAAGCGTATTCTTTTAGACTTCTTTTGTCTTGGAAGCTCTTTATTTGGCCGTCTATCTTGATTGAGAGCCTTGCTGGGTACAGTAGCCTTGGTTGTAGGCCTCTGTTTCTCATTGCTTGGAATATTTCTTGCCATTCTCTTCTTGCTTGGAATGTTTCCATTGAGAAGTCAGTAGCCAGCCTTATTGGGACCCCCTTGTATGTCACTTCTTTTTTCTCCCTTGCTGCCTTTAGGATTTTCTCTTTATCTTGGAGGTTTGCCATTTTAATGATGATGTGTCTTGCAGTAGGCCTCTTTGGGTTCCACCTGCTGGGGACTCTCTGTGATTCCTGGATCCGTGTGACTTTATCTCTCCTCAACTTAGGAAAATTTTCCGTTATTACTCTTTCAAGTAGGTTTTCTATCCCTTGTTCCTCTTCCTCTCCTTCTGGAATTCCTATTATTCGGATATTATTACGTTTCATGTTGTCTTGCATTTCTCTTAAATTCTCTTCATTTTTTCTGATTCTCTTTTCCCTTACTTGTTCCGTCTGGGAGATTTTTTCTAACCTGTCTTCAATCTCACTTATGCGATCTTCCGCCATATCGATTCTATTCTTCATACCTTCTACTGTGTTCTTCAATTCAGAAATTGTATTCTTCATTTCCTCTTGGCCTTTACTGATGGTTTCCATTTCCTTTTTCATGTTGGTATAGTTTGCAGAGAGTTCATTGTAGCTCCCCTGTAGTTTCTGGTAGCTCGTTGTAAGCTCTTTGAATTTCCTGATAACCAGTGCTTTGAATTCCACATCTGATAGTTGACTTGCCTCTATTTCATCTAATATTCTTTCTGAGGCTTCCTCCTTTTCTTTCATTTGGGGATTGTTTCTTTGTCTTCCCATTGTTTGTGATACTCTTCTTGTTGTCCTCCGCTTCTTAAATTGATCTGTTCTGGTTCGCTGGGTTTATGGTGTGAACTTCTGTGGTAGGATACCTGTGAAAGTCACCGGTGCAGTCTTCTGCAGGTATCTTGTTGTTCTCTGCTTCCACCAACTCCTTTCTTTATTGTGCGTGTGTGATCAGTTGTGGGGGAGGCAAAATGGTTTATGATAGCAGAGGGTTATTTTATGTTATTTACAGACACAGTGGGCAGAGAAGAAATAGACAATCTCTTGGCTATGTATAGAGTTAACCGTGCTCTTCAACCCAGCTTACCACTTTTAGGAAAGGGCGGGCATAAGTTAAGTGTCTTGTTAAGAAGGGGGGGCTTGTGAGTTGTATCTAGAAAGCAGTGTGGTTGCGGGTGGTCAGATTTGAGGTAAGGTGACAGTACAGGTTAGTAACTGGGTGTAGTGCGTCAGTAAATAGAGTCATAGAAGTCAGGCACCTGTAAGGTGGTCTAAGGTCCGAGAGATGTGTTATGAAGTATTACTGTTGTACAGAACAGCCCTTATTTACCCTAATATTAGAGGAACACTCAAGTGATAAATTTTATGTGATCTGTCTAAATGGGGGATATAGAGCTTGAGTAGTATAGCAAAGGAAAGCACGTGAAGTATAGAAAATCAGCAAAACACTGTGGAGGAAGGAGCAGTGGGAACCTGTCAGGTAGTACAGTATACCCAGCCAGGATTAAAAAACCTGTACAGAAAGAGGTGGGATACAAAGATATTCTTGAAATGAAAAAAAGGAGTAAGAATAATGCAAAAATAATAATACACCTCAAAAGAAATCTAAGCAATGCACAAACAAACAATCTGACACACACACACACACACATACACACACACACACACGCAAAAGTCAGGAGAAAAGGGGAATAAGCGGAAAATTTGGGAAGAACAGAAGGACTAAAGCCGGACAAAAAGGAAAGTAAATGAGGGACAGAGTATTGAAAGATAGAGCAACAATACACAAAAGAGGTTGAGAGAGAAAAAAAATAAAATAAAAAATAAAAAAATTAAAATAAAAAAATTTAAAAAATAAAAATAAAGAAAGAAAGAAAGAGAAAAAAGGGGGGAAGGGAAAACACACACACACAGACACACACACACACACACACTAGAGAAGGAGGAAAAAAGAAAAGAAAGAAAAAAAAGGAAGCACCCTTCCTTTGTTGCTTTCAAACTGTCCAAACCGGTTTTTCTGGTTGCTGCGCCTCTGAGGGCAGGTTTGCAGGCGCTAGCTAGCAGGCTGCTGATTGGTCTGTGGTCGCGGTATCTAGCACCGTCCTTCTCCGCGGGACCCAGGCTTTCCCAACAGAGACTTCTCTACAAAGCCTGTCTCTCAGCCCAGCCCAATCCCAAGAGACCAGCAATGATGGTGTCCTTCTTAAATCCCTCGGGCTGGCGGGCTGGCGACCGCAGCTTCCGAAGTTGCCACCCTTTACGTTAACTTAAGCCCACAGGTCTCTGCCCGGTACTAATCGGCCTGCCTAGACGGGGAGGGGAGAGTCAGTTCTCTCCCACGGAGTGTGTTGCCATCCACCGGATGCGGGTTCTCCAGCGTTCACTCCGTCACCGGCGCCCCAGCCCTGGAATCAGAGGGGGCTCCTGTTCCCCTCTGATGGTGCCAGCCCCCATTGTGCGCCAATTCTCATTGGTACTCACGCTCCACCAGAGTTTGCCTGCCCTGGGCGAGCCTGGGCCCGGGCGCAGCCCGAGGCCTCCTGAGGGCGCGCAGCCGTTTTTTGTCTTCACTTGCCCTCTGGATTCCTTGCCAACCTGCCGCTGTTTGGTTCCTCCGTTACACTCTCTGGTCTCCTATTTTCATAAATGTTGGGGAACTGTTGGTTGATTATGCTGTTCTTCGGTAGATCTGCCCGGATTTTCCACCGGATGCACGAGAGCTGGGTTCCCTCGGTGCTACTCTGTCGCCATCTTAACCCTCCCTCGGTTCTCTTTTGCTCTTGTTCAGTTGTTTGCCCTGGGTAGTTTGTCCACTGTTTAGTTGTATTTCCAGATAGGTCTTTGCTTGAGGTTTGTGTGGTTTCCACTCTCTCCTTCACCTTCTTCTGTTGTTATCTGTTGGTGGTTCCTTTGTTGTTGGGTTTCCTTTTCCAGTAGGTATCCTGGTGTTCACCGCTTCCACCTACTCTTTTCTGTGTGTGTGTGTGATCAGTTGGAGGGGAAGACAAAATGATTGATGACAGCAGGAGAGTATTCTATCATATTTACAATAGCAGCCCATAGAGAAGTGATAGGATGCCCTTTGGGTATGTATAGTGATAACTGTATTCTTTAACCCAACTAGCCACTTTTTAGAAAGGATGGAAAGAAGATAAGGCTCTTGTTGAGGAGGGAAGGCTTGTGAGTTGGATATAGAAAGCAGTGAGGTTGTGGGAGGTCAGATTGTGAGGTAAGGTGAGAATAAAGGATGGTAAATAGGTGTAGTGTGAGAGAGAACAGAGTTATCTCCTACAGTATTATAGTTCAGGCAACAATGATGTGGGCTAAGATGTGGGGGGGGGGGTGTTTTGTAGTATTTACAATAGTATGGAACAGCTATTATTTACAATAATATTAGAGCAACAATCATATGACAGAATCTATGAGATACCAAGATTAGGGAGTATTGGAGAAAAGGGTCTTTATTTAAAGAAAGAAACAGCCCTGGCTATTGTGGCTCAATGGATTGAGTGCCAGTGAACCAAGGAGTCACTGGTTGGATTCCCAGTCAGGGCATGTGCCCAGGTTGTGGGCCAGGTCCCCAGTAGGGGGCAGGTGAGGGGCAACCACACATTGATGTTTCCCTCTGTCTCTCTTCCTCCCTTCCCCTCTCTCTGAAGATGAATAAATAAAATTAAAAAAAAATAAAGAAATAAACAGTTGTTTTCTACTATAGCATGGAAATTGAAGGGTAATATATCTATTACGTGAGATCACCTAGGACTAATGATATTAGGGCTATTATTATTAGGGAAGTGGTGTTAAAGAAGTGAAGTTGTTTACCATAGAAAGAGAAGACTGGGAAAGAAGTGGCATGATTTCTGTAGTTATATCTCTTCAAACATAAAAGAAAGATGAATTAGACTTCTATTATATGGCAGAAGCTATAGGAAAAGAAAGTTTGTCTCAACATATGTGAGCATGGAATGGGATGGCTACTTTCAAGATGTAGTGAGTGTACTCTTCACTAGAGTTACTTCAGCATCATGAAGCTTTAGTTTGGGTGACTTTTAAGGTCTTCCTGTGGGATGTGACTATTAAAAGAATCTGGTATATTTTCTTTCACTATTAATAAAAGGTGGTATGGAGAGCTTTTGTTGCCGTGCCTTAATCTTCTGGAAGATGGACCATGATGTTATATGAAGTGTGTGATAACTAGTGTAGTGTGAGTCTTCTTCAATAAGAGCTCATAGTTTAAGACTCAGGCCACAAGCATTGATGCTACATTATTAATCTTCTATTCTCATGAGTCCATTCATAATGGCTAAAGACCAAGAATAAAAATAGTAAATTCATGCATTAAATTTTTGTTTAACTTTCTATTCCCAACATTATTTTTTTCATTGATGGCCTTTCCCCTAGATGAGAAGTTTAAATAAAGTATCTCTGAATCTTTCAAGCTTTTTTTATTTTACACCAGTGAATGAAATACTTTTATATTGTAATGGTATAAATGAAGAAAGAATGAGATGAATAAGAATCAATAATTTAAATGGAGAAGTCAGATTTCACACTGGACTTTAAAGTTTATTGAAACACATGTGTAACAAATCTATATAAAGTATATGTCAACTTATTAATACTCACAGATTTTATGACCCTATTTATGTTGTTGCAAGAGTTACATAAGTCACAGCAGATGCTATACTATCTCAGACCCATTTTCTTGCCAAGTATCTGCTGCTAGAGAAAAAGAGTTACTTGTGATATAGAGATTTTTTTGTCATCCTTCATTTAAAAGTAAGAAATTTCAGAATTAAGGATAGCTTATTCAGGAATCTATGTTTACTGATGAGGTTTCAAAGAAAGTCTTCCAAGTGAAGGGGGATGCATTTAAGCAGGAGGATTATTAAGAAATCATTAAAATGTTAATCTAGCTTTTAAAAATTCTTTTATTTGTAAGTGTCAAGACGGTGTGTGCTTATTTGTTATTTATTTATTCTAAATGAGAGAAATCATTAATGAATTAAAAAGCAAATGGTTGAATATATTAGTTATAAAAGGCAATATTTTAGTTTCTTTTCATATTAACTGGACTTGAATTTCTTTCAAAAATTAGAAGAAAAATAAAGAAAAAACTTAGATTTGTAAGATTGAAAGCTATGTTTATTTAATTTAAGACATAGATAATTTTGTTCTAAATAAAAATAGCTTGCATGTTCATTGTTTTTGGTGAGAAACAATCAATGATATGAAAAAGCAACCTAAAAAAATCAGAGAAAATGTATGCAAATTATATATATTTTTAAGATTTTATTATTATTTTTATTTTATTTAATTATTGTTCAAGTACAGTTTTCTGTCTTTTACTCCCATCCCAGCCCAGCCTCCTGGTGCTCCCCACCTCCCTCCCATTTCCACTCCTCCTTAGTTTTTGTCCATGTGTCCTTTATACTTGTTCCTGTGAATCCTTTCCCTTTTTCCCCTGAAATTCCCTCCCCTCTCCCCTCTGGTCACTGTCCCCCTGTTCTCTATTTCAGTGTCTTTGGTCATATTTTGCTTGCTTGTTTGTTTTGCTGTTTAGCCTCCTGTTAAAGGTGAGATCATATAGTATTTGTCTTTCAATGCCTGACTTATTTCACTCAGCATAATGCTTTCCAGTTCCATCCATGCTGTTGCAAAGGGTAGGATCCCCTTCTTTCTTTCTGCTGTACAGAATTCCATTGTGTATATGTACCATAATTTTTTATCCATTCATTTACTGATGGGCACCTAGGTTGCTTCCAGCACTTGGCTATTGTAAATTGCGCTGCTATGAACATTGGGGTGCATAGGTTCTTTTGGATTGGTGTTTTAGGGTTCTTAGGATATAATCCTAGCAGTGGAATTGCTGGGTCAAAAGGCAGGTCTATTTTTAGTTTTCTGAGAAAATTCCATACTGTTTTCCACAGTGGTTGTATCGGTCTGCAATCCCACCAACAGTGCACTAGGGTCCACTCTTCTCCACAACCTCTCCAACACTTGTTGTTTGTTGCTTTGTTCATGATGGCCATTCTGACCAGTGTAAAGTGGTATCTCATTGTGCTTTTAATTTTCATCTCTCTGATAGCTAGCGATATTGAGCATCTTTTCATGTGTCTCTGGATCTTCTGTATGTCCTCCTTGGAGAAATGTTCAAGTCCTTTGCCCACTTTTTAATTGGGTTGCTTGTCTTCTTAGAGTGGAGTTGTGTAAGTTCTTTGTGTATTTTGGAGATTAAACCCTTGTCTGAGGTATCATTGGCAAATATGTTTTCCCATACAGTTGGTTCTCTTTTTATTTTAATACTGTTTTCTTTATTTGTGCAAAAGCTTTTTAATTTTGATGAGAGCCAAAGATTTTATTTTTATTTATTTTTAGAGAGAGGGAAAGGGAGGGAGAAAGAGAGGGAGAGAAACATCAATGAGTGGTTGCCTCTCATGTGTCCCCTACTGGGGACCTGGCCTGAAACCCAGGCTTGTGCCCATGCTCACAGCCCATGCTCAATCCACTGAGCTACACCAGCTGGGGATATATATATATATATGATTTTATTTATTTATTTTTAGAGAGAGGGGAAGGGAAGGAGAAAGAAAGGGAAAGAAACTACAAAGTGTGGTTGCCTCTCACACCCCGCCCCCACTCTGGATCTGGCCTGTAACCCAGGCATGTGCCCTGAGTGAGAATCAAACTGTAGCCCTTTGGTTCTCAGCCTGAGCTTAATCCCCTGAGCTACACCAGCCAGGGCCAAATTATATATTTGATAAGGGGTTAATATCCAAATATACAAGAGACTGACACAACTTGGTAGCTTAAAAAATCCAATTAAAAAATGAATGGAGGAACTGAGAAAGCATTTTTCCAAAGAATATGTACAAATGGCCAATAGGTACACGAGGAGGTGTTCAACATCACTAATCAGGGAAATGCAAATCAAAACCACAGTGACATATCACTTCACACCTGTTAGAATGGCAATCAGAAAAACTTGTTTGTGAAGATGTGGAAAAAAGGGAACTCTCATGCACTTTTTGTAAGAAACTAAATTGGTTTAGCCACTGTGGAAAGCAGTATGGATATTCCTCAAAAAATTAAAAATAGAACTACCCTATGATACAGGAATCTCACTTCTGGGTCTACATCCAAAGAAATGAAATCAGTGTCTTGAGAAGTTATCTGCATTCCCATCTTTATTGTAGTGGTATTCACAATATCCAAGATATAAAAACAAACTGTCTGTCAATCACTGAATGGATAAAGAAGGTGTGAAATTATATATATTGATTGATAATATTATATATTATATTATATTTTATGTATATATGGTTATGTGTTATATTGATAATAATATAACATACTATTCAGACATGAGAAAGAAGAAAATTCTGCCATTTGCAACAACACGGGTGGACTTTGAGGGCATTATGCTAAGTGAAATAAGTCAGATAGAGACAAATATTGCATAGCACTTACATAAGGAATCTAAAAACCCAAAATCATAGAGACAGAAGGTAAAATGGTGATTGCCAGGGGCTAGGAGTTGGGGGAAATGAGGTAATGTTGGCCAAAGCATACAAACTTCCAGTTATCAGATGAATAAATTCTGGAGATTTAATGTACAGCATGATGATTAGAGTTAACAATACTATATTATATATTTGAAAGTTAAGGAAGTAGGTCTTTAATGAATTCACCACAAAAAAGAAAATGATAGTAATGTGAGGTGATGGAGATGTTAACTAATGCTACTGTGGTAATCATTTTGCAATATATAAGTGCATGGAATCAATACCTTAAACTTTTGCAATATTATATGTCAATCATATTTCAAAGCTAGAAAAAAATAAATGTAAAAAGGAAGAAAAAAGTCATTGTGAGCTAGGATACTTGCAGAAAAGTTTTTGATAAAGGTAGGCTTTGAACAGGATTGCAAATGAGAACTAGAACTTAAGGAAAAGAATGGAATTCCCCATGTGGTTAATGAATGGTGTTAAGGTGCAGAGATAGAATTAGAAATACTGGCATATGAGAGTGGGCAATATTTGCAACAGTTTGTTTAGGGGATAAGAATTTACATTAAGGAGTACTGGTAGAAGATGTTGAAATGCACTAGGTTCAGATTATGTAGTACCTTAATACCAGGCTAAAGAGCCACTCTGAACAGTGGGGAACCACTGATGATTTTTGAATAGGGAGAAGAGGACATGTGCAAAGGGGTATTTTTCAAGATTGTGTTTTGATAACAGTGTAGAAGAGTTTTGTGGAGAGTAGTTAAAAAGCTCTTGCCTCAACTTAACTGTGAGACAATGAGGGCATAATATGGGGTACTATTATTAGCATTGCAAAAAGTGCAATAGAGATTAGATTTGGTATCTCTGCTACAGCTTGGGCACAGGAATGGCTCTCAGTCTCTTGGATTTGAAAGCCTAAAATGATCACACCTTTAACAGAAATAAAATAGTGGCCTTACTCTAGACATGTCCCAGTGTCAATGGATGGTCTTGGTGCCAATTCAGTGCCAACAGGAACCCCCAGTTTGCATGCAGTGAAGAAGAGAACTTTATTTAGTGCAAACAGCTTAATTGTGGCATTAGCAAGGCTGTGAGAACAGCATGGCTCTGATGTGAGAATGCTCTGCTCTGCTCCACCTGCTCTAGTCTGCTCTGCTCTACTCTTCCCTGCCCTGCTCTGCTCAGCTCTTCTCCAGCAAGTTATATCTGGTGTTTCAGCTCCAATAAGGAAACGTACCTAATCTTCAATTTTCAGTGGAAGTGGAAAGTGCACTCCTTGAGCCAAAGGGGAGCTGATTTATATAGAAAGAAGTTCTGTTCCTGGTCCCTCATTAATTTGTCCTCACACAAACAAGGGCTCCAAATCATCACAGTTTGATTGGTCCAATGGGCAATGTCCTGATTGGGCATAATGGAGCTGCTCTGATTGGTCAGTGAAGAAGCTGATAGGGTTATAGCTGCACAGCTCCAATTAGACAGGGAAAGCCTCAGTCCTACTGGTCAAAATAGGACTCCAGCAACTCCTTCATAAGGGCTGGCTCAGATTGCAGACAGGCAGTTCAGTGCAGAGGCAGGTAGTTTAGGCTTGTCCCTGGAGTGCAGTTTGCATCAGAGGTTCTTGTTAAAGGTGGGGCTTTGCCTGTAGATTTGAGCCCTGTCAGCCACCAGGAGTCCTTCTTGGTAGGCATCCTGTTTCTTAGGCTCCACACAAGTGATTCTGAAAGTTTTTATTGAGTTTATTGGGGTGACATTGGTTAATAAAATTGCATAGGTTTCAACTATACAATTCTATAATATATCATCTGTATATTATATTGTGTGTTCACCAACCTAAGTCTAGGCTCCTTCCAACACGATTTATCCTCCCTTTACCCTCTTCTACCTGCCCCCACCCCCTTGTTAGTTTTGAT
This sequence comes from Sturnira hondurensis, assembly GCF_014824575.4. Taxonomy (NCBI): domain Eukaryota; kingdom Metazoa; phylum Chordata; class Mammalia; order Chiroptera; family Phyllostomidae; genus Sturnira; species Sturnira hondurensis. Next base: position 208,292 of record NW_028097282.1, on the reverse strand, counting down.
ACATAAAGTAAAAAGTTCATCATTCAGTTTCATGATGAAGTTGGAATTGGTTTCAAAAATGTAAAATATAAATCACTACTTTAATTGTATATGTACATATCTTCTAAAAATAACTCCTGCATCTGTCTGAGTTTAAAAGACTATGTATTAAGGTTAAATCAAACAAGTATGCATTCTTTATAGAAAAGTTGATTAAATTGACTTCCTGATTAGTGATTTAAATTTCACTCTTCCTGATTAGTGATTTAAATTGACATGATTTATTCCATTAATGCAAAGATTCTGTGCCCTCTGGGGGTCTCTCTGGAAGGGCAAGACAGCTCACTGGCAGCAAGGACTGGAACATTTCCAAGTCAGCCCCAGAGCTCAGCCCACTTTGTCTAGAAATTAAAACCAGTAGAAAGTTCCCTGAGGCTCCATGACCATACAAGACTGTACGGGTGTCATTTATGAACCAACATGAAAGTAAAAAGCAGGAAGCCAATTAAATATTTAGTCTCACATTTTCTGTAATTGTTTCATGCCAATTATTTATTCAGTTGTGTATTGTTGGCTAATTGGTTTGTGTCAATAATATATTCTTCTTTATATTATTGTCAGATTGTTTGCTTCACATGCATCAGGCATGGCATTCCTAAGTAAATTGGAAGCTCCCAAAAAGAGAACTTACATTTCTGTTTTGTTTCTTCCCAGTAAATAGCATGAGGCCTGACATATGTCTGTATTAAAGTAGGATAAGGTGTTTTAGAATGTTTGAGTCTGGACCCATAGTACTATTATGAACCTCTGACACACTTTGGATTCCAAAACGATACTGTGTATGTTGACTTACACCAGTAAGATAACTTTATATTCCTATTAGCATTGTTCTCAGAGATAATGTTTGTGTATAATCATGCAGGACACAAACTAGAAAGTAGAAATATATACTTATCTATAAAATAAGAGGGTCTGACTAATTAATGGTCTGTTCTTGGCTTTTCTTGGGCTCCCCAGTTAAACTCACTGAGTTCAGAGTTTCCCTACCTGGGACATAGGACAGTAATTCTTACCTTGGCAGCTGGTTGTGATGATTGAATATAATATCATGTCAATATCCTAGCATACCAGTCCCTTGCACTGTGAACAGGTAACTCATTATCCATTTTGTTGAGATGTGCTACAGGGATGACAGTAAAACTCTATTTCTGACAAATCTATTCACAAATTCTGGTTCTAAGTAGCAATATCCATGACTGATACTAAGATACCATTAAGCTCTGAAATGCTGTGGTTATAATTTTCATGTGTATTGCCATTTATACCAAACAAAATGTTTTACAACCTTTATCTCATTTGACCCTCACAACTGAATTAAATGCATTAAAAACATTAATTTCTTTCCATCGCTTCTCGGCCTTTTGGCTAAGATCAAGTGTAGTAACATTAATTTCTTTAGTGAGTCCTTAATACATGCCAATGGAGATACATACTCACTAAAACCACTGAGTACTGAAGATGCTAGTAAATGCAATAGTGGAAATACCCATGATACAGATGAAAATTTCTGCTTTCATGGAACTTATATTCTGGTGGATTGAACTTTAAGTGAAGAAACCTGTCATCTAGCTCTTGTAGCTACTAGCTCACTAGTGTATGTTTATATTCATGTGTTCTTGCCTAGATGCTTTCACAAGACACTTATTTTTTCAAACAGACTATTGTCTCCAATAGAATACTGGTTTAATCCAAAATATTGTCAAAGCTTATAAAACTTGTCATTAGAATGAATGAAATTGCTCTCATCTCCGTTTGGTGGCACCTATGTGTGGCATTTGGTAAAGCACCTTGTCTCAAGGAGGTACCTGGGAACAGTTATCTACAGTGTGTTTTCTTCAGCATCTTATTTGTGCATCTGCCTTGCATCTTCCTTTTTGTTTTGTTTAAATTTTGAGTTTTATGCAGAGTAATGTGGAAGCTCTGAATTGTTGCTTTCTGGGATTTTTTGTTTGTTTGTTTACTTAAGACTGTGACATCTAATTACTGCAACTCCTTAAAAAGAATCTCAGTTTAATGAATAATTGTTTTCTAAGTGTTTTCCCACCTCTTTTCTTTAACCTCGTGTTCTACTTGGGAATTTTGGGACTGTTATTTTGATTGTTGTTTGACAGCAGGAGGAACTAAGGTAAAAAGAAAGTAAATAGCTAGGTCAAAATTTTCTGGAAGCAAAATCAATAAGTGTCACTCTTAGACCTGTGCTTTGTTCTCTACAGCAGATTTTCCCAACTCATCCAGCCAGTGATCCACTACACCAGGAGAGGAAAGCTGCAGTTATGCTGAACTTGGAGTCAAAAGACTTTACCTCTGGTCCTAGTTCTGCCTTTTTTATTACCTTGTACAAGCAGTTAAGATCTCAGGGTTACTGTAAAAAGGGATAAATGATAAGCTTTTCTCGAAACTTTCTCTTTATTTTTAAATAAGATATTTTCTTTTCCCTGATTTTCTTTTACTCTCAGCTGTTCTTTATCATATTTGCTATCCTCTTGAGACTTGCCCTGTCTTTTGTAGGCCTGACTGCAATCTTTTTAAGCCTGCCTCTCCTCTTTTTGGTATGATATTATCCTCTGTAATATTTAGCTAATCCATTTTTCCCATCATCCTTGAATGAAGAGAAAGTGAGCCTGATTTGGCATCTTTACAACAGATAAAATATCTTAATTCATTAATTGTTAAAAGAATATAAAGTATTAAACACAATGAAGATTAAGGAGCCTAAATAACTTGGTAAAGATCTATTTTACTTTAAGGATCTTTATTCAAACAAAGAACCTTTATTTAAATAAATGTTTTTAAAAGGTTATTAAAACTAGGGAAACTATATATTAATTTATGTGTATAATTTTAAATGTTTGGATGTTTAGATCTGATGTATAAATTTATATATTAAATCAGTTACTGTTAACAATTAATAGTAAATAGAATAGCTTAGGAGTTGTGTTACTGTTCATTGAGGCTGAATGCTATAAATAATGATAACATGAGACTCTACCTCCTAATTACTCCCAGGGTCCAATTCTGCCTTCTGTATAATCTTCACTAATTCATAGCAGCATATTTTGTAGCAAATTATGGTTTAAATACCTTGTTGGAAGGGGAGGAATTAGTTGAACCACACAAATGTTCTCCTTGAAGATTTTTTATTTCCTTAATTTCAGATGGGAATTTATCACATTCCACCCAACCCCCTTACTTACAGATAATTTTTTTGATGTGTAGAGGCAAGATCAAGGAATATAGAAGCATTGTTTTTACATCATTTAGAAGTTCAGCATCCTGCTCTCCTGTGAGGGACAAGGGAATTTGTTCTGTGTGGAAGCCATGAAAGTGGGAAGCTGGCTGTAAGATGCTGCTAGTCTCCTTTCCGAGTTTTGGGATGGTAGGTTGGGAGAATCTAACTAGTCTACTGGCTCCAAGAGACGGCTAGGTAAAACCACCTTGCTTAGAGGGATGGATGATTTTTGCTGACAGCATGTGAATTCAGTCTTACCCCTTACTACTAATCTCCTCAGTCTAGGCTATGTGACAACTGCTACTGGCTGAGGAATAGAGCTGTAAGTGAATACTTGAAGCTGGTGGAGAGTATAGATTTGTCCATAAGATTATACTAAATATGTGAACTGAACACCAGACTTTTTAACACCAGACTTTAAGGGAATGCTAACAATAAAGAGGTCCTGAAGTGGAGACAACTCCTACTTCAAGTAGGATGTTCTTTCTTAATGCACTTGTTATGGGAAAGAGCCATTCCCATGGCCTACAGATGGTATATGGAAGGAAAGGGAACATGAAAGCAGAAGTCATGCTGGGATATGGCATTGGAAAAGTAAACAATGTATACCTTGTCTGAGAAATCCTTGAATGTGAGGCTGAGAGATGTAAAATTTGTTGTTTATATGAGTATATACAATTGGAGAAAGTTCTGTTGTGATTGAACTATAAAGGAGTAGAAGAGTGTAGCCTTGGGTTTAAACGAACCTAGCTTTGAATTCCTTTTTCTGATACTTATGATGGGACCTTGCTATGTTGCTACTATGTGTGCCTTACTTAACTCCTTTGTAGAATATAGCTAATATAATTTCTATTATGTAGTTGTTAATAGTAAATGCTGCAAATATTAAGTGAAATAATGTACATAAAGTTTAGTGTTGATATCAGAAGAATGATGGTATAAGAGGTTCCCCTGGTCTTTCTCCTTGAAGTTGCAACAGTTTGAACAGCTATAATTCAACAAAGGATTCCCTGATCAACACACAAACATGTTTGAGAGATCCACACATTAAAACATCTGAAAGTGGGTGAGTGGAAGCACTATGGGAAGGAGGGAGGGGAGAAGACTGAAAACAGGTGCCATTGATCCAGCCCAGAGCTCACTGTGGGTCTCAGAAGAAGGGAGGAATCAGGTTGCCATCCATGCTCCCTGAACCCAGAAAAGCAAAGAGGTACAGTGAGTGTTCCTGTCAGAGTGGTTGCTGTTTGATGTGGCTGAGCCCAGTGAATGGGGTGGAGATGGAGCACAGAGGTGCCACTATGGTTGTCTGGTGGCTTCCATTGCCAAGCAGAAAAACAAGGCCACGGAGCCAAGCCATTCCCTCCACCACCCTCCCAGAGCTAGCAGCAGGTCCTAAAAGGTGTAGCAGTGAGTGTGGGGCTACAGAGCATATTATCTACAACTCTGAGAACTGGAGTGACAAAAACATTTTTTTGCTGAGCAGCAGGGCCATGCTATGCTTTATCCCAATGACAAGGGCAGAGAGATACAGAGGTGAGGTAGCTGAAGTCTGACAGTTGCCATTACTGGGAGGAGACAAAGCCACACAGTCACTGGTCAGCCTGTCCCAGCTCACCCTGTACCTACCCATTGTGGCTGTACTGCCAGCAGCATCTATTTGCAAGGAAAAGCACTGTGATTTCCTAAGTTCAGAGCCCCATCAGCTACCACATTCCCATGGTGGGAGGTGCCCTGAAACTGAAGTGATCTGTTCACAGTGGACACGCCTACTTTTCCAGCAAATAAAGGGCATTTTCTATCACCCAGCAGATATCCAAGAAGCCAGAAGAGGGCAAGAAAAACCAAAAAACATGTGCTTCAGCGCCACCAACTGGAAAAACAAAACAAAAAACATGTGCTTCAGTACCACCAACTGGAAAATGAAAGAAAGACTTATCAAACTACTAGAGAAGTACCACTCTAAAAAAGAAAATAATCTCATTCCTGTATATGCTTAGACAGAAGATTTCATCAAATACTGTGAATAACCAAAGGTAATGAGGCAGTCCAAAAAGAAATGGAAAATCTCCAAAAAATAAACTGAAAGACCAGACATATATGTGATTTGAATGACAGAGAATTCAAGATTGCAAGGGGGGACACCTCAATAAGATACAAGAAAACACAGAAAAGCAGTTTAATGAATTTAGAAATAAAATCAATGAACAAAAAGTCATTTACCAAACAGATCAAAACTTTCTTTTTTTTCTTTTTTAAAATTGTTATTCAAGTATAGTTGTCTCCATTTCCTCCCACCACTCTCCCCTACCCCCACCTCTCACCCTCAATCCAAATGTTAAAAAAGAAGCAAATAGAAATTCTGGAAGTGGAGAACTCAGTAACTAAGAGATGAAGAATAAATTGGTAACCCTAGAAATAGAGCTGACAAGATGAAAGAAAGAATTATTGATATTAAAGATAAAAATATAGAAATGACACAGATAGGAGAAGATAGTGACTTGAAGAAAAAATGAAAGAACTGTATGAGAACTGTCTGACTCCATCAGAAAGAGCAATCAAAGAATAATGGGTGTACCAAAAGGAGAAGAGAGGGAGAATGTAATAGGGTGCTTATTTTAACAAATAGTTGATGAAAACTTCCAGAACCTATGGAGAGGCCTAGATCCTCAAATCCAATAAGGAAACAGAAGACCTAATTATCTCAATCCTAAAAGGCCTTCTCCAAAGCACATATATTAGAATGGTCAAAAATTAATGACAAAGAAAAAATTCTCACGGCAGCCTGGGGGAAAATGGTAACCTAGAAAGGAAATCCCAATAGATTATCATCAGATTTCTCAGCCAAAAAAAAAACACACCCTACAATCAAGAAGAGAGGGGAACCAGCTATTCAAACCACTAAAAGAGAAATTACCAGCCAAGAATAACATACCCAGCAAAGTTATCCTTTAAATATGAAGGAGAAATAAAAACTTTTCCAGACATACAGAAGCCGAGGTGATGTACCACCATAGACCTCCATTACAAGAAATATCGAAAGCTGTCATTATACTTGAAACAAAAGACAGAATGATACAAAACTATAGATAAGATGACTAAGAGACAGACCAAGGCAGAATATTGCATCCTTTTCTCAGATAGGGTATTATACACTGAAACATAACATAAAGGATAAAGGATGTAGAAACATTTCAAAAACAGAGGAAACAATAGCTTCTAAAATTTGGAAATGAACTTACAGCATAAACAGAGATAATTTGTGACAACAAAAACCTGAAAGGGAGCCCTGGCTGGTGTAGCTCAGTGGATTGAGTGCTGGCCTGTGAATCAAAGGGTTGTCGGGTCGATTCTTGGCCGAGGGCACACGCCTGGGATTGCAGGCCAAGTCACCAAGAAGGGGATGCACAAGAGGCAACCACACATTGATGGTTCTCTCTCTCTCCCTCCCTTCCCCTATATCTAAAAATGATAAAAATCTTAAAAAAATCACGAAGGGGAGTGGGTGAACATTGAATTGGCAAATGGGAATGAAGATAAGATACATTCAGAAGAAGAAGGATTAATATATATGATATAATATAATATAATATATTATTTTATATTATATATATTAATTTTAATATGCTAAGACTTTTTCTTGCATATATAATACTTTTATATACTTTTTCTTGCATAATATGTGCAAGAACTACTTTTTTAAAAAATGTTTCTTTTTGAGGACTTTCTTTTTTTTTTAATAAAGATTTTTATTTATTTATTTATCTTTAGAGGGGAAGGAGAGGGAGAGGAACATCAATGTATGGTTGCCTTTTCGTGCATCCCCTGCTGGGAGTTGGCCTGCAGGGAACCAGCCTGCAACCCAGGCATGTGCCCTGACTTGAGATCGAACTGCCATCCTCTGGTTCGCAGGCCCGCGCTCAATCCACTGAGCTACACCAGCCAGGGCTTAAGAACTACTTTTTCTTGCATAAACCTAAGAGTAACCACACAAAAAAAATCCAAAACTGAGACACATAACTTTATTTATTTATTTTTATTTCATTGTTGTTCAAGTACAGTTTTGTCTTTTACTCCCATCCCAGCCCACCCACCCATCCCTCCCCACCTCTCTCCCATTTCCATCCCCCTTAGTTCTTGTCCATGTGTCCTTTATACTAGTTCCTGTAAATCCTTCCCCTTTCCCCCTGGAATTCCCTCCCCTCTCCCCTCTGATCACTATCAACCTGTTCTGTATTTCAGTGTCTTTGGTTATATTTTGCTTGTTTGTTTGTTTGTTTGTTTTGTTGTTTAGGTTCCTGTTAAAGGTGAGATCATATGGTATTTGTCTTTCACCACCTGGCTTATTTCACTCAGCATAATGCTTTTCAGCTCCATCCATGCTGTTGCAAAGGGTAGAATCTCCTTCTTTCTTTCTGCTGAATAGAATTCCATTGTGTAAATGTACCATAGATTTTTGGTTCATTCATTTATTGATGGGCACCTAGGTTGCTTCCAGCACTTAGCTATTGTAAGTGCTTCCAGCACTTGCACCTCTATGAACACTGGGGTGCATAGGTTCTTTTGCATTGGTGTTTTAGTGTTCTTAGGATATAATCCTAGCAGTGAAATTGCTGGGTCAAAAGGCAGGTCTATTTTTAGTTTTCTGAGAAAATTCCATACTGTTTTCCATAGTGGTTGTACCCATCTGCAATCCTACCAACAGTGGACTAGGGTCCCCTTTTTCCCACAACCTCTCCAACACTTGTTTGTTGCTTTGTTCATGATGGCCAGTCTGACAAGTGTGAAGTGGTATCTCATTGTAGTTTTAATTTGCATCTCTCTGATGGCTAGTGATGCTGAGCATCTTCCATGTGTCTCTGGATCCTCTGTATGTCCTCCTTGGAGAAGTGTCTGTTCAAGTCCTTTGCCCATTTTTTAATTTGTTTGCTTGTCTTCTTAGAGTGGAGTCATGTGAATTCTTTATATATTTTGGAGATTAAACCCTTGTCTGAGGTATCATTGGCAAATATGTTTTCCCATACAGTTGATTCTCTTTTTATTTTAATACTGTTTTCTTTATTTGTACAAAAGCATTTTATTTTGATGAGATCCCATTTGTTTATTCTTTCCTTTATGTCCCTTGCTCTAGAGGACATATCAGTATAAATGTTGCTGTCTGAAATATTTGAGATTTTCCTGCCAATCTTCTCCTCTAGGACTTTAATGGTGTCATGGCTTATATTTAAGTCTTTTATCCACCTTGAATTTATTTTGGTATATGGTGTAAGTTGGTGTTCGAGTTTCATTCTTTTGTGCATAGCTGCCCACCTCTCCCAACACCATTTGTTGAAGAGGCTATTTTTACTCTTTTATGTTGCTGCCCCCTTTGTCGAATATTAGTTGCCCGTAGAGACTTGGGTTTATTTCTGGGCTCTTTTTTCTGTTCCATTGGTCTATGTGCCTGTTTTATGCCAGTACCAGGCTGTTTTGATTACCGTGGCCTTGTAATACAGTTTGATATCAGGTATTGTGAACCCTCCTACTTTGTTCTTCTTTCTGAAAATTGCAGCTGCTATTTAGGGTCATTTATGGTTCCATATAAGTTTTTGAAGTGTTTGTTCTATGTCTGTGAAATATGCCATTGGTACTTTAATAGGTATTGCATTGAATCTGTAAATTGCTTTGGGTAGTATGGACATTTTGATGACGTTAATTCTTCCAGTCCATGAACACGGTGTATGTTTCTATTTGTTTGTGTCTTCCTCTATTTCTTTCTTCACTGTTGTATAGTTTTCTGTATACAGGTCTTTTACCTCCTTGGTTAGGTTTATTCCCAGATATTTTATTTTTGTTTTTGCTATATCGAATGGGATTTTTTTCTTGATTTCTGCTTCTGCTGTTTCATTGTTGGTATACAAAAATGCCTTTGATTTCTGGATATTGACTTTATATCCTGCTGTTTTGCCAATTCATTTATTAGATCGAGCAGTTTTTTGGTAGAGTCTATAGGATTTTCTATGTACACTATCATGTGAGACACATACTAAAAAAAAAGGAAACAGATGAAAAATGATAGAATAACACAAAACTAAAGCAACAGAAAAACAAGGGAAAAGAAACAATGGAGACACAGAGCTACCAGAAAACAAAACATAAAATGGCTATAGGAAGTATTCATACTCAATAACTACCCTAAATGTGAATGAACTTTACTTAATCAATAAAAGGGCATAGAGTAAGAGGTTGAGTCAAAAAGCAAAATCCAACTATATATTACCTTCAGGAGACACATCTCAGCTGCAAGGAACAAATATAGATTCAAAGTGAAAGAATGGGAAATGATTCTACAAGCAAATGCCATCTAGAGAAAAATGGGTGCAGCCATACTTATATCTGAAAAAATAGGGAATCATTATTTAAAAAGGTAACAGGAAACAAAGATGGACATTTTATAATGATAAAGGGGATACTACATCAAGAAAATTTAATACTTTCAAATGCATATATATTCAATAAGGAGCTCTGAAACGTATAAAGCAACTAGAAGTGGAACTAAAGGGAGAATCTGACAAAAACACAACTATAATAGGGGACCTAAATACCCATTAATATCTATGGATAGATAATCCAAACAGAAAATTGATAAAGAAATATCAGCATTAACTGACACATTAGGCCAAATAGACATAATCAACATTTATAGAGCCTTTCATCCAGAACATCAGATTATAAATTCTTCTCTAGTGCATGTGGAACATTCACAAGGATAGACCGTATGTTGTGACACAAAACTAGCCTCAACAAATTGGAGAAAATTGAAAACAAAGCAAGTATGTTATCTGACCACAATGCTCTGAAATTAAAAAGCAACAGCAAAAAGGAAGCAAAAGATCCCACAAATGTGTGGAGATTAAACAATATGCTGCTAAAAAATAGGTCAAAAATGAAATAAAAGAAGGCATTGTATGATACATAGAGACAAATGAGAATGGCAATATGAAATATCAAAATTTTTTTGACTTTTATTTTTTAATTTAATTCTTGTTCAAGTACAGTTTTCTGTCTTATATTCCCAGCCCTGCCTGCCCCCCACCCAGTGCTCCCCACCTCCCTCCCATTTCTACCCCCCACCCTTAGTTATTGTCCATGTGTCCTTTATACTTGTTCATGAAACATCAAAATTTTGTGATGCAGCAAAATGGTAATAAGAAGGAAGTTTATATCATTACAGGCCTATATAAAAAAAAAAGAAAAATAGTCCTGAATGGCCTAACATTATATCTTAAAGAACTAGAAAAACAAGAACATATGTAGCCCAAAATCATTAGAAGGAAGGAAATAATAAAAATTAGACCAGAATTAAGTAAAATGGAGAACAAAAAGACAGTACAAAAAAATTAATCCAATAAAGACCTGGTTGGTTGAAAAGATTAATAAATTGACAAACTCTGGCTAGACTAACTAAGAAAAAGAGAAAAGACTCAAACAAAATTGAAATGGAAGAGGTGAAGATACAATGGATACCACAGAAATACAAAGGATCATACAATAGTGCTATGAAAGACTATAGCCATCAAATTCAATAGCCTAGAAGAAATGGACACGTTCTTAGAAATATATAAACTTCTTAGACTTAATGAAGAAATACCATATGATCTCACCTTTAACAGGAAGCTAAACAACAAAACAAACAAGCAAGCAAAATATAACCAAAGACACTGAAATAGAGAACAGGGGGACAGCGACCAGAGGGGAGAGGGGAGGGAATTTCAGGGGAAATAGGGGAGGGATTTAGAGGAACATATATAAAGGATACATGGACAACAACTGAGAAGGGTGGAAATGGGAGGGAGGGGGGAGCACGGGGGTGGGATGGGATGGGAGTAATAGAAAACTGCACTTGAAAAATAATTAAATAAAAAATTGGAAAAAAAGAAAACCTGGAAAATCTAAATAGATCAACAGTGAGGAAATTGAAACAAACATCAAAAGCCTCCAAAAAAGTAAAAGTCTAGGACCATATGGCTTCACTAGTGAATTCTATCAAACATTCATAGTAGATTGGTATGAGGCAGGTACTCAATAAATAGTAGCTACTATGGACAATCCTTGGATTTTATATTAGAGCCCTTTGATTCTGCTTTGGTAATTGAGCTTGGAAGAAACAAATGAGGCTGTTCTCTATTTAGCCATTATGTAATTTCCAGTTTGCAGAGTAGTTGATAAACTTCACTTGTGTTATTTCACTTGATCTTTACAACGGTCCTTAGAAGTTGTTAGGAACATTTCACACACGAGAAAACTGAGGCCTAGAGGAGAAATGGATTTCCTAAGTGATGTAATATCAGAGCTAGGGATAAAACTCAGGTGTCCTAGGGCTCAAATCAATGTTATTTTCATTGCAGCATATTTCCAAAAACTGGAGCTGAGATTACTTTTACTTTGATTTGTTCTTTCCAAGGTTATAGTAGACCATATTGGGCAGGTTTTAAAGTTCAAGCTATATGAATGGCACAAGATGGAGCAAGAATAGTAATTTACATATTAATGTATGTTATTTATGGTCAACCCATTAGAAAATTTTCACTCCCACATCTCTCCCCATTTTATCCTTGAAGTCTAACATTTATTAAAAATTAAAATAAAAAGGCCTCTTATCCTTGAGATGAGCCTTCTGTCATTGTAATTTTTAAAATCCTAATTACAAAGAAATGCAGATATGAACATCTCAAGAGCTTTTCTTCCTCTCATTAAGTTACTTAGAAAAAATAACTCTGTCCTTTGGATAGACTACAGTATGTTTATTTCTCCATAAATAGCAATTCATTTATATTCAATTTTAAAACAAAGAGCACTGTAATAATTTTAAAAATGGTATCATTTACAGTAGTATTTAGGTGAATAAAATATTTATGGGTAAATTTATCCAAGGAGGTGCAAGCTTTGTACACTAAAAACTACAAAACATTATTATTAAAATGTCCATAATACCCAAAGCAATCTATAGATTCAATGCAATCCCTATTAAAATATCAATGACATAGTTCGTAGATATAGAACAAACATTTCAAAAATGTATATGGAACCCAAAATGACCCCAAATAGCCTCAGCAATCTTAAGAAAGAAGAACAAACTAGGAGGGATCACAATACCTGATATCAAACTGTATTACAAGACCATGGTAATCACAGCAGTCTGGTACTGGCATAAAAACAGGCCCGTAGACCAATGGAACAGAACAGAGAGCCCAGAAATAAACCCATGTCTCTATGGTCAATTGATATTCAACAAAGGGGAAAGAAGCATAAAATGGAGTAAAAAATATCCTCTTCAACAAATGGTGTTGGGAGATCTGGACAGCTACATGCAAAAAATGAAACTCAAGCACCAATTTACACCATACACAAAAATAAATTCAAGGAGGCTAAAAGACTTAAACTCACAATACCATAAGAGTCCTAGAGGGGAACATTGGCAGGAAAATCTCAGATATTCCACACAGCAATATTTTCACCAATATGTCCCCTAGAGCAAGGGACATGAAGGAAAGAATAAACAAATGGAACTTCATCAAAATAAAAAGGCCTCTGCACAGCTAAAAAAATGTCAGCAAAATGAAAAGGGAACCAACTGTATGGGAAACATATTTGCTAATGATACCTCTGCAAGGGTTTGATCTCCAAAATATATAAAGAACTCACATGACTCCACACCAGGAACACAAACAATACAATTAAAAAACAGGCAAAGGACCTGAACAGACACTTCTCCAAGGAGGACATACAGAGGGACCAGAGACATATGAAAGGATGCTCAGCATCACTAGCCATCAGAGATGCAAATTAAAACTACAATGAGATACCACTTGACACTTGTCAGAATGGCCATCATGAACAAAGCAACAAATAACTGCTGGTCAGGTTGTGGAGAAAAGGGAACCCTAGTCCACTGTTGGTGGGAATGCAGACTTGTGCAGCCACTGTGGAAAACAGTATGGAATTAGAAAAAACTCAGAAAACTTGAAATAGAACTACCTTTTGACCCAGCAATTCCACTGCTGGGATTATACCCTAAGACTCCTGAAATACCAATTCAAAAGAATCTATGCACCCCAATGTTCATAGCAGCACAATTTGCAATAACCGAGTGTTGGAAGCAACCTAAATACCTATCAGTAAATGACTGGATCAAAAAACTATGGTACATTTACACAATGGAAGACTATGCAGCAGAAAGAAAAAAGGAGCTCCTAACCTTTGTGACATCATGGACGGAACTGGAAAGCAGGGTGCTGAGTGAAATAAGCCAGGCAGTGAAAGACAAATACCATACGATCTCACATATAGTTGGAACCTAATCAACAAAACAAACAAGCAAGCAAAATATAACCAGCGACATTGAAATAAAGAACAAGCTGACAGTAACCAGAAGAGGGAAGGGAAAACGGAGGAAAGAAGCAGGAGGGTTGTTAAGGAACATCTATGCAGGACACATGGACACAGCCAAAAGGGGGTGGGATCAAGGGTGGGAGGTGGAGATGGGTGGTGCAGGGGGAGTGGTGGGGGGAAAATGGAGACAGCTGTACTTAAACAACAGTAAAAGAAATTGAAAAAACTCTTACAACTAAACAAAAAGACAAATAAACTTGGGGAAAAGATTTGAAAAGATTTTTCTTCAAAGAAGATATACAAATGGTCAATAAACAGCCCTGGCTGGTGTAGCTCAGTGGATTGAGCGTGGGCCTGGGAACCAAGCAACCACAGTTGGATTCCCAGTCAGGGCACATGCCTGGGTTGCAGGCCAGTTCCCAGCAGGGGATGCATGAGAGGCAACCATGTATTGATATTTCTCTCCCTCTCTCCTCCCCTTCCCTCTAAAGATAAATAAATTTAAAAATTTGTTAAAAAATGAAAAAAGAAAAACCAAATGGTCAATAAACACATGAGAGGATGCTCAATGATATTAGTAATTATAGAGAAATGCAAATCAAAATTATAGTGAGATACCACTTCACACCCACTAGGATGGGTATAATTTTTTAAAAGGAAAATGGTAAGTGTTGGAGAGGATGTGGATAAATTGGACTACTAACACATTGCTGTTAGGAAAGCAAAATGCTATAGCCACTGTAGAAAACATTTTGGTCTTTACTCAGAAAGTTAAACATAGAACTACCATATGATCTGACAATTCCATCCTAGATGTATACCCCAAAGAACCAAAGCCAGTGCTCAAATACTGTTTATTGTATGATTCTATCACTATGAAATATCCAAAATAGGTAATCCATAGACACAGAAAACAGATTAGTGTTTTCCAGTGGTGGAGGGGAAGGAGGAATGAGAAATGACTGTTTAATGGGTATAAGATTTCATTTTGGGGTGATAAAAATGTCTGGAGCTAGAGAGAGAGTGGCAATGGTTGAACAACACTGTGAATGTACTAAATGTACAGTTATATATGTTTAAATGGTGAATTTTACCTCAATTTTCAAAAAGAGTAGACGATTCAGTTTCTATAATTTCACAACTTACTGAATTCCGGGGAAGAGTTTACTATTTATTTATTTATTTATTTAAAAATATTTTATGTATTTATCTTTAGAGAGGAAGGGAAGGAGAGAAGGAGAGAAATACCAATGTATGATTGCCTCTTGTGAGTCCCCTGCTGGGAACTGGCCTGCAACCCAGGCAGGTGCCCTGACTGAGAATCGAACTGCGATCGTGTGGTTCGCAGGCCCGCGCTCAATCCACTGAGCTACACCAGCCAGGGCCTAGAGTTTACAATAAAAAAAACCCCTGTTTAGAGGGGAGAGGGGAGAGAATCACAGGGGAAAAGGGGAAGGACTCACATGAACAAGTATAAAGGACACATGGACAATAACTAAGGTGGGGGGCAGAGATGGGAGGGAGGTGGGGAGCACTGGGAGGGGGGCAGGGCTGGGAATACAAGAAAGAAAACTGTACTTGAACAAGAGTTAAATAAATTAAAAAATAAAAAAACCCTGTTTATATAGCTTAACAGACACAAAAACAATTGGTCAAATTGTTGCAGATAAAATGTAGGAAAAGCATCCTGAACTAAGAGGGAGGTGAAATCTCAGTTTCAATTCTAGCTTGCCACTGATTTGCATGTGACCTTGGGACAATTCTTTCTGGCCCCCAGTTTTTTCTTCTGCAAAAAGAGAGTGTTTTAGGAGAAAGGTGGCTCACTGATCTTTAAGAACCCTTCTATCTTGAATAAGTTGATTGTAAGTGAAACAGTTTTCACCAGAAGCAATACTCTTGAGCGCTCTGAACACTTTCATAATCATAAGGAAAATAGTAGCTTTTATAAAAGCTTTTTAAAGTTCCTCATGGTGTTTTTATTTGCTTTTTTAAAATTCTACAAAGTAAAAATTTGTTTTCTTGTACAGATATATGAGTTTTAATAATCACCCACTAACACAACAATTAAGATACAGAACAGTTCCAGCACTCCAGAAATTCCTTTGGGCTTCCCCTTAAGAGTCAATCTCTCGCCAAGTCCCTGGTTACAACTTATCTGTTTTCTGCCTCTATGGTTTTGTCTTTTCCAGGCCTTCTCATCCTATCTGATAGTTGCAAAATATTTATTGTATGGGTATTGCATGATAACACAATGGAATTTATTTAGCTGTTTCTTTACTGATAGACATTTCAGTTGTTTCCAATCTTTTACTTCAAAGGCTGACAGACACTGAACACCAACTCTGTGCCAGACTCCAAGCTACAACTCTTTTATTCATTCCTGATAGATAAGTAGGGCCAATACTATAATTTTATAAGATAAATAATATTTAATGTAGTTTTTCTACTTTTATATGAGTCATTGTTGGCATATTAATAAGTAAACTAAAGTCCACAGTTTATATTAGGGTTCACTTTTTGTACTGTAAATTATATGGGACTTGACAAATGCATAATGCAATGTATCATGACAGTATAATACTGAATAATTTCACTGCCCTAAAAAATTCCCTGTGCTCCAACTATTCATCCCTCCTTTTCTTTCTTTGAATCCCAAGCAATCACTTATCTTTTTACTTATTCACATAGTTTTGACTTTTCCACAGTGTCATGTAGTTGGATAGTATGTAGCCTTTTCAGATTGGCTTCTTGCAGTTAGTGATATGAATTTAATGGATTTTCTCAGGCATTTATGAGTCTTCCTTATAGACCTAATGAGCAAATCTCAAGTAGTCAGCTCACATAAGTGTCATCAGAAAGGTTTCTTCTTCTGACACCATCAAATTCTTAGTTTATGATTCTTACTTTCATACCTCTAGTATTTGATATGGGAGTTCCTTTTATTATTTAATGTTCAGTAATTTTCATGGCTTGATGGCTCATTACTTTTTATTGTTGAATAATATTCCATTGTGTCAATATACAACAGTATGTTTATGCTTCTCCTATTGAGGGACATCTTGTTTGCTTCAAAGTTTTAGTGATTATAAATAAAGCTGCTCTGAACACATGGGTGCATATTTTTCCATGGATGTAAGTTCTCAATTCATTTGGATAAATACAAAGGAACAGAATTACTGGTATGTTTAGTTTTATAATAAACTTTCTTTTTTGTTTCTTGTTTTCTTATATTTCATTCTGTTATTTCATAGTTTCTCACAAAATCATTTCCAAAAATATTTCATTTTTGTTCAAATTTATTTATTATCTCAATTGGCCAAATTACTTTATTCTATGGATGTATGATTCCACAGTCTATAATTCTGTATCATTCTTGTAAGAAAATATGGCATAAATCAATTCGGTTATTTGAAGATAATTTAATAAATAAAAGTATGATATTTATTCAACCAAAATATTATGGCATTTCACTGGCTAGTAACTACAAAATCCCATTATTTCCATAAAATTATAGTTTTGTAAGAAGCTTTCAAACTACCTTCCAAAGTGCCTGTGCCAGTTTTCAGTCCTACTAGCAGTAAGTTCCTATTGCTCCACCTGCTCTTCAGCCTTTGGGAGTTGGGCCATACTAGTAGGTGTATCTATTATATAATGGTACCTCATGGCTTTTACTTTTTAATAGTTGTATTCTCACTTTCATTTGTTAACCCTTTCATTCTTTAGTCACATGTTATTTAGCCTCCATATCTTTGTGTGTTTTCAGTTTTTTCTTCTGATTGATTTCTAGTTTCCTACCATTATAGTCAGAGAAGATGTCTGATATGATTTCAATCTTTTTAAATTTATTGAGACTTCCGGCCAAGATGGAGGTGTAGGTATAAACACTGTGCCTCCTCGCACAACCAAGTTTAAAGACAACAAAGTTTTAGTAACAAAAACGCAACCAAAACACAGAAAATTGAACTGTACAGAAGTCCAACAACAACGATCCATTCATCCAGATTGGTAAGAGGGGTGGGGTCAGCGACTGGCAGAGGGGGGTCCTGGCAGGAAAAAGCGACTGGACTGACCCAGGCACATAGGCCACAGTTGGTGGATCCTGGGCTTGGGGTGGCAATGGGCGCACCCAGTGAGGGTGCATGGTGGCTGGCTTACCCATGCAGGCTGGGGCCCCAGCAACAGGAATTAAAGCCTAAAAGCACCAATTGGAAAAACTTCCGGGGTTGAGGTGCCGGGAGAAGCTCCCAGGCTCACAGAGAGTTTGTTGGAGAGACCCACAGGGTCCTGGAGGGTGCACAGGCCCACACACCTGGGAGCAAGCACCAGGGGGGGGCCGGTTTACTTGCGGGAAGCAGTAGAGGGGACTGAAATCCGAGAGAGACCATGGAACAAGCACCATTGCCCCTCTCTGACCCCACCCTCACAACACAGCAACTGGGTGGCCCCGCCCTGGTGAACACCTAAGGCTCCGCCCCTCATACATAACAGGCGTGAACAGACCAAAACATTATGACTCAATCAGAAAAAGAGCTCAAAGCCCCAGAGCCAATACTTCTAAGCTACCAAGAGATAGCCAACCTATCAGATGCACAGTTCAAAACACTGGTGATCAGGATGCTCACAGAACTGGTTGATTTTAGTCACAAATTAGAGGAACAAATGAAAACTAAACTAATTGAAATGAAGAGAAATGTACAGGAAACCAATAGTGATGGAAAGGAAACTGGGACTCAAATCAAGGGAGTTGACCAGAAGGAAGGAAAAAAATGACCAAAAAGAAAAATATGAAGAAACAGGAATTCAAAAAAATGAGGAGAGGCTTAGGAACCTCCAGGACATCTTTAAACATTCCAACATCCGAATTATAGGGGTACTAGAAGGAGAAGAGAAAGATCAACAAGTAGAAACCTTATTTGAACAAATAATAAAGGAGAACTTCCCCAATCTGGCAAAGGACATAGACTTCTAGGAAATCCAGGAAGCTCAGAGAGTCCCAAAGAAGTTGGACCCAAGAAGGAATACACCTAAGGCACACCATAATTACATTAGCCAAGATTAAAATGAAGGACAGAATCCTAGAAGCAGCAAGAGATAAGGGGACAGACAACTACCAAAGAGTTCCCATCAGACTGTGAGCTGATTTCTCAAAAGAGACCTTAGAGGCAAGAAGGGGCTGGAAAGGAATATTCCAAGTCACGAAATCCAAAGACGTACATCCAAGATTGCTCTATCCAGCAAAGCTTTCATTTAGAATGGAAGGGCAGATAAAGTGCTTCTCAGATAAGATCAAATTCAAGGAGTTCATCATCACCAAGCCCTTACTGTATGAAATGTTAAGGGGACTTATCTAAGAAAAAGAAGATAAAAAATATGAACAGTGAAAGGACAGCAAACTCACAGTTACTAACAACCACACCTGAAAAAAAAAAGCAATCTGAGAGGACAGCTAGATCAGGAGCAGAATCATAGAAATAAAGATCACGCCCTGGCTGGTGTAGCTCAGTGGATTGAGCGCGGGCCTGGGAACCAGATGATCGCGGTTCGATTCCCAGTCAGGGCACATGCTTGGGTTGCAGGCCAGTTTCCGGCAGGGGTCAGTTCCCTGCAGGGGATGCACCAGAAGCAACCATACATTGATGTTTCCTTCCTCTCTCCTTCCCTTCCCCTCTAAAGATAAATAAATAAAATATTTAAAAAAAAAAGATCACATGGAGGGTTAGCAACAGAGGAGTGGGAGGAGGAGAAGGGGGGAGAAGGTACAGAGAATAAGTAGCATAGACAGTAGGTAGAAAATAGACAGGGGGAGGGCAAGAATAGTATGGGAAACATAGAATCTAAAGAACTTGTGACATATGGACATAAACTAAAGGGGGGAATGATGGGGGAGTGGGTGTGCAGGGTGGAGGGAAATGAAGGGGGGAAATGGAACAACTGTAATGGCATAATCAATAAAAAGAAAAAAGAAAATGAAATGAAATAAAATAATTTATCAAGACTTGTTTTGTGTCATAACATGTTTTAGATCCTAAAAAATGTTTCATATACACTAGAAAAGAATGTATATTCTGCTGCTTTGGGGTGAAATGCTTTGAAGGTATCAGTTAAATACATCTGATCTAGTGTGTCATTTAAGGCTGCTGTTTTCTTGTTGACTTTCTGTCTGGAAAATCTATTCTTTGATGTTCATGGAGAGTTAAATCTCCTACTATGACTCTATTACTTTCAATCTCTTTGATATCTATCAAGATTTGCTTTACATATTTAGATGTGCTTCTATGTTAGGTGCATAAGTGTTTACAAGGATTATATCCTCTTGTATCAATTTCTTTATCGTTGTGTAGTCTCCTTCTTTGTCTCTTGCTATAGCCTTTAAAATATTTTTTTAATCTTCACCCAGGGACATGTTTTAATTGCTTTTTTAGAGAGAGGAAGGGAGAGAGAGAAACATCGATGAGAGAGAGAAGCATCAATTGGTTGCTCCTGTACATGCCAGGCTGGGGATCATATGTGCCTGAACCAGGGATTGTACATGCCCATACCAGGGACTGAACTCACCACCTAGGTCTGTGCCCTGACCAGGAATCAAACTCACAACATTTTGGTTATGGGATGATGCTCCAACCAGCTGAGCCACACTGGCCAGGGCTATAGCCTTTGTTTTAAAAACTATTTCATCAGATATAAGTATTACTACCACAGCCTTTTTTTTTTTCATTTCCACTTGCATGAAATATCTTTCCCCATCCCTTTACTTTTTGTCTGTGTGTATTTTTTGTTCTAAGGTAGGTCTCTTGTAGACAGCATATATAAATGGGTCTTGTTGTATTTTTAAATTTTTTATTTATTGATTTTAGAGAGGAAGGGGGAAGGACAGGGTGGGGGGGAGAGAGAGATAAAGAAACATTAATTTGTTTTTCCATTTATTTATGCAATATGCTTCTTGTATGTGCCCTAACCGGGGATCAAAACCACAATCTTGGTATATGTGGATAACACTCTAATCAGCTAAGCTACTCAGCCAGGGCTGTGAGTCTTGTTTTCCTATCCATTTAGCTACACTAAATCTTTATTTATTTATTTAATTTAAATAATTTTTATTTGTAAATTTCAGTTGATATCCAATATTACATTAGTTTTGGGTATACATTCCAGTGATTATAAATCATATAACTTACTAAATGATCATCCTGATAAATCTAGTACCCATCTGACACCATACATAATTAGTAGAATATTATTGACTATATTCCTTATGTTGTACTTTACACCCCCATGACTATTCTGTAACAACAATTTCTGCTTCTTAATTCCTTCAACTTTTTCATCCATCTGCCCAACTCCATTTTCATGGGGTAACTGTCAAAATGTTCTCTGTATTTATGTGTCTGTTTCTATTCTGCTTCTTCATTTATTTTGTTTTCTATATTCATTTATTGATAGATATGTATTTATTGCCATTTTATAATTCATATTTTAATCTACACTTCCTCTTCTTCTTCCTCTTCCTTGTTTTCTTCTTTTCGAAGAAGAGCCTTTAACATTTCATGTAATAGTGGTATGGTGGTAATGAACTCTTGTAGCTTTTCTCTGTCTGGGAAGCTCTTTATATATCCTTCAATTTTAAATGATAGCTTTGCCAGGCAGAGTAGTCTTGGTTATAGGTCCTTACTTTTCATCACTTTGAGTGTTTCTTGTGAATCCCCTCTGGACTGCAGTGTGTCAATTGAGAAATCAGCTGACAGTCATGGAAGCTCCCTTGTAGGTAACTAACAACTTTTCTCTTGCTGCTTTTAAGATTCTCCCTTTGTCTTTAACCTTTTGCATTTTAATTCAAATGTGTCTTGGTGTGGGCCTCTTTGAGTTTATCTTGTTTAGGACTCTCTACCCTTCCTGGACTTGTATGTCTATTTCCTTCACCAGGTTAGTGACATTTTCTGTCATTATTTCTTCAAATAAGTTTTCAGTTTCTTGCTCTCTCTCTCTCTCTCTTCTCCTTCAGGAATCCCAGAATGTGAACGTTGGTATGCTTGAAGTTTCCCTAGAGGCTCCTTACACTATCTTCATTTTGGGGGGATTATTTTTCTTTTTCCTGTTCTGATTATTTCCTACTTTCTTATTTTCCTAATCACTAATGTGATTCTCAGCTTCATCTTCTCTACTGTCTATTTCTTGTAAATTATTCTTCATTTCAGTTAGTGTATCCTTTATTTTTGACTGGTTCATTTTTATAGTTTCCCTGTCCTTTTTTATGCTATTGAAGTTCTCTCTAAGTTAATCTACTCTTTCCCTGAATTCATTGAACATCATGTGTTTGTTTCTATGTATTAGGTAGTGCTGCGATATCTCCCATGCTTGGTAGCATTACATAATTTAGCAGATGTCCTGTACAGTCCAGTGATGTAGATACACTCAAGTGCTACATAATGACATTTCAGTCAGTGACAGATTGCATATAAAATGGTGGTCCAATAAGATTACTTATTATGGGGCTGAAAAATTTCTGTCATCTAGTGACATTGTAGCTATCATAACATCCTAGTGCAAATGTGGATTTTGTGTTTGTAGTGATGTTTGTAGTACACTCATGTGTTTGTAGTGATGCTGTTGTAAACAAACCTGCTCTACTATCAGTGAAATAAAAGTATAGTTCATAAAATTGTGTACAATATGTAATACTTGGCAATAATGATAAACAACTGTGCTACTGGTTTATGCATTTACTATACTATGCTTATTACTATTTTAGAGTGTAAACCTTCTACTTTAAAAAAAGGTTGCTGTAAAACAGTATGCTGTGTTTTGCTGGCAGAAGCCTCATACATCTTGTGATTGCATCTCTTGATTGTACCATTTTCTCTTGTTCCTGATTTAATTTCATGTTGTTTTGTTCGTCATGGCTCCTAAACATACAAATCCACTGTTAATTTTGCCAGTAAGAGGCCACATCAAGGGATTGATCTAAAAACAAAATTAAAAGTGTTTAAGGACTATGAATGTAGAGAATTGGTGATGGTTATTGTTCATCAGAGAGGCATGTCCCATTCCACTATAGCTATGATTTTGAAAAACAATAACATAGTGATGTAAGTCCTTAAATGATCTGTTTAATTGAAGGCAATGAGACTAACAAAAATTCTAGAAGGGACTATATCAGACATGGAGAAACTTCTAGTGGCCCAGATTGAGGACCGGATACAGAGGTATATCCCTCTCAGTACCACTACAATCACAGCCGAAGGAAAAAGTTTGTTTGTGATGTTGAAAGAAAAGGCTGCACCAGAGTATGATGTTGAATTTATTGCTTGTTCTGGGTTGTTTGAATGATTCAGGAATTGTTATTCATTCCATAATGTGAAATTGAGTGATGAGTTTCTGAAGGCTGGTGTAAAAGCAATTGAAGAATTTTTGAAACTTTAGATATGCTGATTATGAAGGAAAACTACTTGCCAGAGGAGATATTCAATGTGGATGAAACCTCCCTATTCTGGAAACAGATCCCTGAAAGCACTTTTATTCATAAGGAGGCAGTCAATGCCATGTTACAGGGCTTTTAAGGATAGGATAAGTTTTTCTTGGGGGCAGTGTTGCAGGCTACAAATGTAAACCCTCTGTGATCTGGCACAGTGAGAACCCCAGGGTCTGCAATCACATCAATAAGCACACACTTCCAGTGAACCATAGGAGCAATATGAGGTCATGTATGATTCAGTTTATCCTCCAGGAGGCGCTCCTGGATTATTATGCCAGCGAATTGAGAAAGTGTCATTAGAATAGCATGCCTTTCAAGATTTTTACTTATTGTTGATTGTGCTACCAGACATCCCCCTTTACTTGGAGATCTTCATCCCAATATCAAAGTAGGTGTTTCTCCTTCCAAATACCACTTCTTTGATCCAACCAAGGGATCAAGGGATTATAGCAACTATTAAGACTTACTACATGAGGGGGACCTTTGTCTAGGCTAATGCTGAAACTGAGGAAGACATTGATGCAATTATGGAAGGATTAAAACAACTATGACTCTTCAATAACCTCTCTTCAGATTGGGGTAATATCACCAAGGAATATATTAAAGACATCTGGAGGAATGCACTCAAGAGGTTTATCCATGACTTTAAAGGATTTATCAAGAATGAGAAGTTGCAAAAATTAGCAAGGCTGTGGTTGAGATGGCACACAACTTTAAACCTGTCTGTGGATGAAGATGACATTGAGTAGCTCCTAGAGGTGGGCTCTGAGGAATTCATTAATGAATAGTTGGAACTGGAACAGAAATGCACAGGGGAAGAAAAGGCAAGAGAAAAGGAAACTGCAGGAGAAGAAAAAGAACCTTCAAGAAAATCCACCATGAAGCATTTAGCAAAAGCTTTTAAAGACTTCACAAGCTCCTTAAAAAGTGTAATAATCTGGACCCCAGCTCAGTTTTTATTAATATAAAGGTATACTTATGGTGTATTATCTACTTACAAGCAAGTCTGTGATTTAAAAAAAAAAAAGAAACAAACCCAAAAAACCACCATGGACATATTTCTGAAAAGGGTGACATCTCCTCAAGAAGAGTCTCAAGCAGGTCCTTCAGGAGAGACTCCAGAAGACACTGTTACCATGGGAAATGGCAATTCCATGTGTGTTATTGCCCCCAAAGGCCTTCTAGTGGGACAGTATGTGGAGATGGGAGACAGTGATATTGATGATTCTGACCCTGTGTAGGCCTAGGCTAGTGTGTGTGTTATTGTCTTAGCTTTTAAAAAAGCTAAAAAGTAAACAAATAAATTTTAAAATAGAAAAAAAGCTTATAGAATAAAGATATAAAGAAATATTTTATACAGCTGTATGATATGTGTGTGCTTTCAGCTGTGCTATTGTAAAAGAGTTAAAAGTTTACATTTTTAAAAAGTTTAGAAAGTGAAAACTTATAGGAAGCACAGGTTAATTTTGATTATTGAAGAAAGAAAAATGCTTTTTATAACTTTAGTGTAACCTAAGTGTACAGTGTTTTTAAAGTCTGTAGTAGTGTTCAGTAATGTCCTAGGCCTTTACATTTATTCATGACTCACTGACTCACCCAGAACAACTTCCAGTCCTGCAAGTTTTATTTATGGTAAGTGTCCTATACAAGTGTACCATTTTTTAGTCTTTTATATTATATTTTGCTGTACATTTTCTATGTTTAGACAAACAAATACTTACCATTGTGTTACATTTACCTACATGCTATACAGGTTTGTAGCCTAAGAACAAGAGGCCGTTCAACCAGGTTTGTGTTAAGTATACTCTATGAAGATTGCATAAGGATGAAGTCACTTAATGAAGCATTTCTTAAAACATATCTCTGTCATTAAGTGACACATGACTGCATTTATTTTGCACTTTCAAAATAATCTGATACTTGAATCTGATACTACCTCATTTATTTTCTTGCTCAAATATTTCCAGCTTTGACCATTGGGAATTTTTCAGATTGGCCCCTGTGCACCTTTGAAATGGTCCCTTCCTTTTATCTTTTTAGTACTTTCTTATTTTCTGGTACTATACAATATTCTAGACTCACCTGGTACTTTCCTTCCTCAGTCCTAGAATCAGCCATTTCCCCCAAGGAACCCTGGTTCCTTTTATTGGGGAGTTATATTTAGAAACCAAGATCTGGGAATGATCATTGTTATTGAGCTGTCATTGCTTTTAAGCTTTCTTAATGGACAGAATTAGGTGATATATATTTGTATACTAACCCATATCTATAATTGTTTCTATATTTTCTATTCAATCATTTATATATATATTAAGCTAAACATGAGTTAGCACTCTAATCCATTACTATAGGTTAATTAAAAATCTTCCTTTTTTAATGTCTAACTTTCCTCTTTAACAGTGAGCAACCTGGCTTTCACGATTTACCATCCACTTATTTATTTGTTCAGCACCAATATATGTGTAAAGTAGTGTCAGAATTGTTTACCTATATACCACAAGAAACAAATTTATCAACTAGAGTATAGTTTTTATGTATGCTTCTTTTGTCTTTACCCTCATAATTTCCAGACAAAACACAATTTTACAAAGTCAAGTTAACTTTGTACCCACACCCAGTGCAGTTGTGTAATCCAGTTAGACTTATTTGTCACAGCCTGCATTCCATCCTGGATTCCTCGACATCCTGGTTGATTCTTTAATTTGCACACACTAAGGTCATTCTCTGTGAATTATATCAATAGTTCTGTATGTTTTGACAAACGCATAATATCATGTATTCACCACTCTGGTACCATACAGAAGAGTTTTATTATTCTCAAAGTTCTTCTGTGTGTTTCCTGTGTGTTAACCAACACCTTTTCCCCCAACAGCTGGAAAATACTGATGGGTATTCCATCCTTATAGCTTTACTTTTTCTCTGGTGTTTTATGAATAGAATAATACAATATGTAGCCTTTTGGCCATAGCTTCTGTCTTTTAACAAGATTTACTTTGGACTTATCCATGTTATTGTATGAATTGGTAGCTCTTTCAAAGTTCCTTTTTTATCACTCAATAATATTCTATTGTAAAGATGCTTATTCATTCTCCTGTTGAAGGATGTATTGATTGTTTATAGCTTTTTAAAATTATTAATAAAATTGCTGTAAACGTCTACATGCAGGCTTTTGTGTGGAAATGAGTCTTCAATTCACTTGGGCAGACTAGCTAGATTGCATGGTACATCTCTGTTTAAATTACTAACTTTTAACACAACCCTTTCCAAGAAGACTGGCCTGAGAATGTGTGTATAGTGCAGTGGGGTATCTGTCGCTGAGTTCAATTGGAATAGAGATCATTTTCACACCATATTCCATATGGATAGAAAATGGAGCATTCACAAGATGTCTCCTCCCAAGGGTACTAGAAAGATGAAATTTCAAAAAAATGACCACTAGATGGCAGAATACTTGGTGGCACCCTGGGAGATGAAAATATTTGGAAGATTCTAAGATACTTAAAATTTTATGACCTTCTCCTTTTCTCTTTCCTTGGTAAAGGGGTAGTTAACCCAAAATAAGAAAATAGAATACAAGATTTCTGGCTCCTAGCATGTACCTTCCTGCTGTTTCAGGAAGTTAGCCTTGGGTTTTATGTTGGCAAGCATTCCAACTAATAAACATATAATTATAAACTTTGGGTTAGATAACAAGTTTTGACCTGGAATGGGGTATGCAATATAATGTCATGTTTGTGTCCCTTGCAGACCTCTCTACAAAGTAGAAGAAGCTTGGAACCTTGATGCCTGGATTCTAATGCAAGCTATCTAGTGCTCAAACTCTCTTAGTGTCCTATTCATCATCTGTAAAATAAGGATAATAACATCTTCCCATTTACACTCACAGGGTTGTTGGAAAGGATCAACATAAGATAAATAACAGCAAATATATTAGAGGACCTTATAAATTTAACATCAACAAATATGAGTTATTAATTTTTACTGATCCAATCAGACAGAACATAAAATGATACACATGTTAGGTGGTATCATACATAAATAAGTAAGTCTTGAAGATACAATCTATTTTCTCATCAGGAAAAGTAGATATTTAGTTCTTTTAATAGATCATGTATTTTATTTATTTATTTTACTTTATTTTTCAATTACAATTCACAGCTAATATTATATTAGTTTCAGGTGTACACCCCAGTGATTAGACATATAACTTACTAAGTGATCATCTTGATAGATCTTGTACCCATCTGACACTATACATACTTATTAGAATATTACTGACTACATTCTCTATGCTATACTTTACATCCCCATAACTACTCTGTAAAACCACTTTGTACTTCTTAATCCCTTCACCTTTTCACCAATCCCTCCAATCCCCCTCCCACCTGGCAGCAATCAAAATGTTTTCTGTATCTATAAGTCTGTTTCTGTTCTGTGTGTTCATTTGTTTTGTATTTTAGATTCAATTGTTTTTTAATTGAACTTATTGGGGTGACATCGGTTTGCAAAACCATACAGGTTTCAAGTGTACAGCTCAATAAGACATCATATGCACACTGCATCATGCGCTCATCACCCCAAGCAAAGTCTCATTCCATCTCCATTCCCCCACCTTTGCCTACCTCCATGTCACCACCCACTCTTCCACATTCCCTCTGGCTACCGCAACACTGTTTTCTGTGTCTGTGTGTCATGTATACATATATATATATATATATATATATATATATATATATACGGTTTTTGGCTAGTACCTTCACCTTCTTTCATTCAGTCCCCCCTACCTTCTCTCCTCCGATAGCTGTCAGTCTGTTCCATGTGTCCAAGCCTGTTTTTATTTTATTCATCAGTTTATTTTGTTCATTGGAGTCCACATATAAGTGAGATCATATGGTATTTGTCTCTCTCTGACTGCTTATTTCACTTAGCATAATAGTCTCCAGATCCATCCATGCTACCACAAAAGGTAAGAGTTCCTTCTTTTTTATTGCTATGTAGTATTCCATTGTATAAATGTACCACAGCTTTGTTTATCCACTCATCTACTGATGGGCACTTAAGCTGTTTCCAGATCTCGGCTATTATAAATAATGCTGCTATGAACATAGGGTGCATATATTCTTTTGAATTAGTATTTCAGGATTCTTAGAATATATTGCCAGCCGTGGAATCATGGGATCAAAAGGCAGTTCCATTTTTAATTTTTTGAAGAAACTCCATGCTGTTTTACAAAGTGGCTGTGCCAGGTTTACATTCCCACCAGCAGTACACAAATGTTCTCCTTTCTCTGTAGCCTCACCACCACTTGTTTGTTGATTTATTGATGATAGCCATTTTGACAGGTATGAGGTGATAGCTCATTGTAGTTTTAATTTGCATATCTCTGATTATTAGTGATGTTGAACATTTTTTCATATGTCTATTAGCCATTTGTATGTCCTTTCTGGAGATGAGTCTATCAGATTCTTTGCCCATATTTTTTAGTTGGATTGTCTTCCTGGCATTGAGCTGTATATGTTCTATCTTTCAACAAATCCTCTGGGACCTTTTTTTAAAAAAAGATTCAATTAATTTATTTTTAGAGAGAGAGAAAGGGAGGGCGAAAGATAGGGAGATAAACATCAGTGCGTGGTTGCCTCTAGCACAACCCCTACTGGGGGCCTGGCCTTCAACCCAGGCATGTGCCCTGACTGGGAATAGAACCAGCAACCCTTTGGTTCTCAGACCAGCACTCAATCCACTGAGCCACACAGCCAGGACTATGTAAGTTCTCTCTGTGTATTCAAATTAACCCCTTATCAGATGTTTCATTGGTAATTATGTTCTCCCATTCACTGGGTTCCCTTTCATTTTCTTGATGGTTTATTTTGCTGTGCAAAAGCTTTTTAGTTTTATGTAGTCCAATTCATTTATTTTGTATTGTTACTTTTGCCCTAAGAGACATATTGGCAAAAATATTGCTGCAAGAGATGTCTAAGATTTTACTGCCTATGATTTCTTCTAGGAGTTTTATGGTTTCATGACTTACATTTAAGTCTTTAATCTATTTTGAGTTTATTATTTTATGGTGTAAATTGGTGGCCTGGTTTCATTTTTTTGCATGTTTCTATACAATTTTCCCAACATCATTTATTGAAGAGACTGTCTTTACTCCATAGTGTGCTTTTACCTCTGTTGTCAAATATTAGTTGACCATAAAGCTGTGGGTTGATTTCTGAGCTCTCAGTTCTTTCCATTGATCTATAAGCCTGTTCTTACCAGTACTAGGCTGTTTTGATTACAATGTCCTTTTAGTGTAGTTTGATATCAGATATTTTGATATCTTTAACTTAATTATTCTCTATCAAGGTTGCTGAGGATATTCATGGTCTTATGTGGTTTTATATAAATTTTTGGAAAATTTGTTCTAGATCTGTGAGATATGTCATTGGTATTTTAATAGAAATTGGTTCAATCTATAGATTGCTTTGGGTAGTGTGGAGATTTTAATGATATTAATTCTTCCAATCCATGGACATGGTATATGCTTCCAATTATTTGTATCTTCCTTAATTTGTTTTTTTCAATGTCCTATAATTTTCTTAGTATAGGTCTTTACCTCCTTGGTTAAATTTATTCCTAAGTATCTTACTTAGTTTTTTTGTTGCAATAGTAAATGGGAATGTTTTCTTAATTTCTCTTTTGAATAGTCCATTATTGGTGTGTAAGAATGTGACTGATTTCTGAATATTAATTGTGTCCTGCTACTTTGCCCAATTCATTTTTTAGGTCTAGTAGTTTTCTGGTGTAGTATTTAGGTTTTCTACATATAATATTATGTCATTTACAAATAATGACAGTTTTACTGTTACATTGTAAGAGACAGAGTCTTAGGTATTTGCCAGGGTGGGGCAACCCACTTTGCTGTGATGTGGTGCTTTCTTTGGGAGAAGGGTCAGAGAGGGAACAATGCCACATGATTGGCTTTTGTGCTACTTTCAGTCACTTCTCCTGCTACCCACAAGCAAATTGGGTTCTTCTGGTGCTGATTCCCAGGCGGGTGGGTTTTTGTACATTCTAGGACCCTGTGGGTCTCTCCAATGCACTCTCCTGTGAGGCTGGAATTTATCTTTTTATATATATATATATATATATATATATATATATATATTCACTTTTTTGTATTTTTTATTTTTATTTTATTTTTTAAAATTTATTGAATTATTTTTCAAGTACAGTTTTCTGTCTATTACTCCCATCCCATCCCACCCCCTGTGCTCCCCCTCCCTCCCATTTCCACCCTTCTTAGTTGTTGTCCACATATCATTTATATTTGTTCCTCTAAATCGCCACAATCCCCACAGATTTTTACAACCAGAGGTTTAGAGGCTGTAGTTTTCCTGCACTGGAACCCTGGGTTGCACCATCTATCTTGCTCCCTGGTTTTTCCTCCTGGCTTATCTGTACACAGATGTGGGACTGCCCAGTTCACCACAAACTTGCACCTCTCCCACCTGGCCTGCCACCTTGCTGTGTGCCCTGTCTGCCTTAGCTCCCCTTCTCCGCCCCTCATACTGATCTGAATGAGTGTTTAACTCCTTGGTTGTCAGACATCCACACACTTCAGTTTTCTGGCAGATCTGGTTGTTTTTTGTTTTCAAATTCCTTGTTGTCCTTCTTTTGGTTGTGCAAGGAAGCAAAGCATATGTACCTACTTATTTGCCTTCAATTTTAAATGATCACCTTGCTGGATAGAGTAGTGTTGATTGCATGTCCTTGCTTTTTATCCCTTTGTATATTTCATGACAATCCCTTCTGACTTGAAGTTTTTTCTGTTGAGAAATCATCAGACAGCCTAATGGGAACTCTCTTGTAGTTAACTATCTTTTCTTGCTGCCTTGTGCCTCTTGGTCTCTAACTTTTGCTGGTTTAATTATGGTGTCTCTTTGTGAAGCTCTTTTGGGTTCATCTTGATTGGAACTCTATGCTTCCTGGACTTGGGTGACTTTTTCCTTCACCAGGTTAGAGGAAGTTTTCAACCATTATTCCTTCAAACAGGTTCACTGTCTGTTTATTCTGGTACCCCTGTGATGTAGATGTTGTTATGCTTGATCCTGGCTCAGAGGCCCCTAGATTTTCTCATTTTTTAAAGTTCTTTTTTTCTTTTTGAGCCCTGGCTGGTGTAGCTCAGTGGATTGAACACGGGTCTTCGAACCACACAATCACGGTTCAATTTCCAGTCAGGGCACATGCCTGGGTTGTAGGCCAGTTCCCGGCAGGGGACACACCAGAGGCAACCATACATTGATATTTCTCTCCCTCTCTCCTTCCCTTCTCCTCTAAAGATAAATAAATATAATCTTTAAAAAAATAAAATAAAGTTCTTTTTTCTTTTTGGTGCTCTGCTTGGGTGCTAACTGTTATCTTGTCCACTAAATCACTGATTCAATAGTCTACCTCATTTAACCTGCTGTTGATTTCTTTTAATTTATTCTTCATTTCAGATATTGTGTTTTTCATTTCTGATTGGTTCTTTTTTATAGTTTCTATGTCCTTTTTAATGCCTACTATCTTTTTGTTTAAGTTGTCATTGAGGTCATCTATTCTTCCCCTAAGTTCCTTGAGCATCCTTATAACCATTGTTTTAAATTCTGCATCTGGTATTTTAGTTGCCTCCACTTTATTTAATTCTTTTTCTGGCCATTTCTCTGGTTCTTTTATTTGGAGTCTATTTTTTGTTTCCCCACTTTGTCTCTATGTATTAGGTAGATCTGATGTGACTCCCAAACTTGTTACAATGGCTTTGTGATGAAGGTGTCTTTTGGGGCTCAGTGGCACAATCTTCTAGATCACCTAAACTTTGTGCTCCAGGAATGTTTCTTCTGTGTTATGTACACCCTTTTTCTGTAGTTGAATTTTGAATGTTTTGGCTCTTTTGTGAGTGGAGTTAACACTTCAGTCTAGTTGACTATGTGCATAAACCTCAAACACCATGTATGAGACACTATGCAGGGGTTTCCCCCCACCAGGGCAGAGTTGTTTTCAGCAAGGTCTAGTGCCTACCAGAATCATCCTTTGGGTGTGTTGCTTACGTAGCTAGTTGGGTAAAGCTCTAGTATGGTCTTATGCTCACCTCTTGTGTTGATTCTGGTCCACTTGGTCATGGTTAAGGTACAGGTTGATGTCAGACATTGTGTGTAACCAGTTTTGAGATACATGTCTGGAGCTACCATACTGTTCACAGGTGGTAGCTGTGTCTACTGCACCTGGGTATGTGTGGTGGGGGAAAATCTGTGTATAAGGATTGTCTTTCTCCAGCTTAGAGCTGGGGGAAGATCTGTGAAAGGACCAAGGCTCCTGGAGGTTTGCCTCTACCTGTCAGCTGCTTTGCCTCCCTTTGACATTGCATGGTTTTCCTTCAGAACCTTCCAAAGAAACACCGTAGAGTGGGCCCTGGCCAGCCACAAACCATAGCCCCTTTCACAGGTTGTGAACTTGGTATAGAGGAGCAACTGAGTTTGGGAGGACAGGGCTAGTGTTTCTCCTACTTGGGGATCACACAGTCAGGCACTCAATGTAGGGGAAATGGTCCCTATTCCTGAACCAAATCACTCAGTCTTTGCAAAGTCTTCAACTTTAGTTACCACTGGAAGGGCTCACTGAAGATCCAGATTGGGTGCAGTTAGCCATCCCATCTGCAGAAGCAAGCTCAACCATCCTGGGCTCAGGGGGACATATCAAGGGTCTCCCACTGGGGGTGATGCCAGTCCAGCCCACAGAAGAGAACTGAGCACTTCATCCCAGGGACTCATGCTTTGACTGTGCCAGCTCTGAGTAGGTCCCCCTAACCCTCAGAGAACTGATCCGAGTAGGGTGGGATGTCCAGGTCTTGGCATGGCTGATCCAAACAATCTCCTGTTGGGGGTGTGACCTCAAGCCTGTAGGAGCTGGATAGGCACTTCTTACCCTTTCTCGGGTAGCATGGGCTGAACTCACAGGGAGATAAGAGTTGCTCCTCATTATATAGCCATACACATCAACACCTTCCCATCTGATTCCTGGATGAAAACTTCCTCAAGAGACATGATTTGAACATCCCAGCTCTGCATGGCATTCTGGTTCCCCTGTGCCACTGAATTCAGCAGGATGGAGCCAATGAATAAATCAACAGGTGGAAAGAGGGGTGCTGGCTGTGCCCTCAAGTTAGGGGGACCAGCTCTCTTTCCAAAGCCACACAGTTTAGTCACTGTCTGGGTCTCCACCAAAAGTTTCTCCAGAAAAAGAGGGTCCCAAAAGTCCCCGCTATGTATGTCCAGATGACCCCTCTGCAGGACCTGAGCATGGCAGAGTGGTGTTGCCAGCAGTTGGAAGACTGGACAGTGCACTCCCCAGGCTGGTGCTATAACAGTAGAAGTGCTCAACTCTGAAAAGATTGTGTCTGGATCTCTAGCAGACACTCTTCTCTCCCAGGCAGACTGAGTCCCCACTGATTTTCACCACCAGATGCTATGCAGGCTCCCCTCTGGTCTCTGTTGCTCTGTGTTGGGGATCTGTGCATGAGCCTGGGACCCCTCTCTCCTGGGGTAAGGAGTTTTGCAGCCGCAATATTCCTCAGGATTCTCAGCTGCTACTGCACCTGGGTGTAGGGGCCAGCTTTTTCTGTGTCTCTGCTCCTCTTGTCAGTCTCTATATGGTTTCTTCTGTAATCCTTGGTTATAATATTTCAGTTTAGCCAGACTGAAGTTGGTTGTTCAGGTTGATTGCTCTACAATTTAGATGCAAATCTGTGTTAGGGCTGGGAGTAAGTGAGTGTAGCTTCCACCTACTCTGCAGCCATCTTGGAATCCTCCACTTCAATTGTTGACAGATATGTATTTATTTTTTATATTTTTCATTTTTCCCTTCTTCTTAAAGAAGGGCCTTAACATTTTATGTAATACTCATTTGGTGGTGATGAACTTATTTAGTATTTTCTTCTCTGGGAAACTCTTTATGTGTTCTTCAGTTCTAAGTGATAGATTTGCTGGGTAGAGTAGTGGTGGTTGTAGGTCTTTGCTAATTATCACTTTGAATATTTCTCACCAATCACTTCTAGACTTCACAGTTTCTGTTAAGATATCAGCCAACAGTCTTATGGGAGGTCCATTGGTACTTTCAAAGTTCTCTGTTTGTATTTAACCTTTTGCATTTTTATTATGTTGTGTCTTGGTGTGGGCCTCTTTGGGTTCATCTTGTTTGGGACTCTCTATGCTCCATGGACTTATATATCTATTTCCTTCACCAAGTTATGAAAGTTTTCTGTCATTTTTTTTCAAATAGGTTTTCAAATTCTTGCTCTCTTCTCCTTTTCTGGCACTATCATGATGCAAATGTTGGTATGCTTGAAGTTGTCCCATAGGCTCCTTATGCTATCTTCATTTTTTTATTCTTTTTCTCTTTTTGTTATTCTGGTTAGGTGAGGGGTTTTGTTACCTTATCTTCCAAAGCACAGAGAATACATGGATGTCCTGCCATTAAGAAAACCCACTGCTCCTTTGAAGTATTTCACAGGTTGTATATAAAGACCAATAGCTGTCAAAGTGGAGAGGGCTGGAGGGGGCGGCTGGGTGAAAAATGATGAAGGGATTAAGCAATACATCACATGGATACAGACACAGTACGGTGATAGCCAGAGGGAAAGGGAAGTTGGGAGAGGTGGAAGCAGGCGAAGGAAGGATAAATGGAGATGCGAAGACACTTTGCTTTGGGTGATGGACATAGGATGCAGTGTGCAGATGATGTTTTGTTCAGTTGTACATTTGAAATCTGTGTGGTTTTGTGAACCCATGTCACCCCAATAAACTCAATAAAAAGAATTAAGGGATTCCTTATTCTACCTTATCATTTCTTACAACAGTGT
Organism: Sturnira hondurensis; assembly: GCF_014824575.4. Lineage (NCBI taxonomy): Eukaryota > Metazoa > Chordata > Mammalia > Chiroptera > Phyllostomidae > Sturnira > Sturnira hondurensis. Next base: position 173,309 of record NW_028097282.1, on the reverse strand, counting down.
AGAAATGATACCCCTCACCCCAGTAAAAACACTAGCCCTTGTATTTGTATGGCATTGTATACTTTTCTAACACTTTCCTATACATTATTTGATCTTCAGGATATTTTTTGTTCAGGTTCCAAAGCCAAGTTCAAATGCTATTTTCTACAAAGGGAAATTTAATTTTAACTTCCTATGACTGCTTGAGAAACTTTCTGTGATTATCTTCTGCTATTTAACCACTTTTCCTATTTTTATTCTAATTATTACTATGCATATATTATTTATGAGACTATAAAATTTTCAATGGAAAAATATAGATAGACTTCATCAACAACTAACATATAGCAGACAAGTAATGAATAATGGAGCTGAAATAAAATAGGAAACAAATGCTTGAAATTTAGATAATTTTACCAAACTTAGTTACTCTAATTACTGGCAGAACTGGAACTTGAATTCAATTTTTCTCCTAATCCTTTACTACTATTTTAAATTCTCTACCGCCCTGTTTCCCTTATCCTGGCTTCTTACTGCAGATGACATTCACCCTTCAGCAGGAGGGACATAAGCAAAGTCTCTAATAGTAAAGAAAGGCTTTAAGAAGCTGGTGGACTTTGACATATGGGTCTAATTTCACTGAACAAGATACAGAGGGAAGGTGTTTGAGACAAAGCTGGCAGTAAAAGCACATAGGAAAATAAGAGTAAGAGCATGATATGTGGAGTGGTGAGACCAAGCTTGATAACCAGGGCAGCAGGAATTGTTTGAGGCAGATCCCAAAAGCCATGCAGAAATTTCGGGATGTGATGTGGTAGGACATAAAGGCCCATGCAAGCAGCTTCATATGGGGGAATTGTCTGTCGTAGGAAGACTTAGTTTTCTGGTCTGCCATCCTTTTGGAAGTTACAACTGATGGCAGTGATCTAAGTCCCTAAACCTCCTGCCTCCTGGCTTGGTCAACTTTTTATATGAAGTATATTTTATTAAATATTTTAACTCACTCAGTAGTATAAAATGTTAGTTGCCAAATTTCCAAAACTAAGGCCAGAAGGAGCTCTTTCAATTTTGAAAGTTTCTGAACTCTTTGTCATGATAATGAGGATTTTGCCTTGCCTAGCAGATGCTGTCAGCCCTTGAGGCCTCTTTCTGGCACCCTGAGTTACAGGAGTTTAAAGTAAATGGAGCTCCTGCGGGAGAGCATGTGTCCTTAAATCACATTCCCCTCAACCTTTTTCATCTCTGGATTTAGCCTCTGTCATTTGTCACCATTTGGTTCAGGGAACTCAAATTCTTACCTACAATCCAGGCTTTCAAATGTCCATATCCCTGCCCTGTCCTAAAGAATAGCAAATGCTGAAAAACCGTTAGCCTTCAATAACAGAGCTACACCAAACCCTATAAGAGGAAACATCTTAGTGTAAATTCCATATATGCCAAACCTGATGCTTCTCTCTTGTTCTGTGTCCCTGATCTCCTCCCCCACCTCTCTCTCCATATACTCTCCCTCTGACTCTGTCTCTAAACATAATTGTTATGGTTATTTGTCCAATACCATATTTGAACAAAATATGACATATTGTATATTTGGAAGTAGACAAAAAATATAAAACTCCTGCTCTCATCTGTTCACACCACTAACCTCCTAATTCAGTTGTCCCTGCAGGAGATCATAGCAACCTCTCCCAATGTTCTTTTCCAACCAATACTGTATGCTCTTATTTTTTTTTCTGGAGAGAGGTGGAAGTTCACCAAAATCTGCTTTGTAACTGGTCCAAATGGAAGCTTCTGAAAGCTAAAGGGAGAAGAAACAGAAGGTGGTAAGTGAATCTATGCCCTTATAACAGAATTGTGGGAGCTATTGTGGAATAATAGAAGGAGCACAGGTCTGAAGACTAAATTTTGGATTTAGTTTTCTTTTAACTAACAGTTATCCAGCCTTTACATATATTTCTCACACATTTATGTGCCTTAAAGCTAAGGATCACAGTTCATGTTTGGGTCATCTGACAGTATTTAACATACAGTTGATGTTCAGTTGTGTCACCAGGGCCCACACTGTGCTGTAACCTCCCTTCTCTGCCCAACTTCTCTATGCTCCTGGTTCAGGTATTATTTCTACCACTTTCTAGCTCTGAGGCCTTGGGTGGGTTTTATAACTTCCATGATTCTGACTTTGTTTCACCTCACATAAAAAAGACACAATACCTGCTTTATAGTTGTATTGCATAGATCTGATAAAATTAAGTGTATGAAATGCTTTATAACCTATAAAGTAATGAGAAAAATATAAGGAGATTTTAGTTAAGAAATCTCAAAAAGCACCAAATTTTATCACAAACATGAATCATTATTCCAAATAGATTATGTTGTATAGTTTCAGGCCTACTTATAGACCCAGGTTTGCTTAGGTTTTAGCTCATCTGGCTGTTTTGATTAAAGTTGACATTAGGGAAGAAAAAAAATCTAACCTTTATCTATGTTTGATACAAAAACCAATAACAATTACATCACTTGAATGTAGGTAGATTTCACTTTTCTTTGGTATCTTGGTGAAATTCCCTAAAGAATATCCAAGAGTAATTAAAGCAGAATAGCTCTGGTGGAAGAAGTATTTTAAACGCAATTAGTAAAATGTAACAAACTTAGATGCAAACCATATCTATATTCTCTCAGCCATTTCAAACATAAACTATATAAAATCTGTGTTCTAAATTCCCCAAAGGAAATAGCAGCAAGGCTTTACTGATCTTTTGTTACATACCCGGCTCTGTGGTAGAGGCATGGTATGGTGGTAGGTATAAAATCCTGAAAGCCTGCTTTCCAGAAGCTCAGTTCTGGTTGTATCCATAACACATAGAATGAATAAGTTTTTTTTAATGAGCTGGACCTTGAAAGGTAGAGTTTAGAGAGGCAGAGAAGAAGCAAGGGACACCTTGCCTATGCTGGAATAGTAAGTATGTCAAATGCTGTCCATGGTACTATGCAAGGCTGCATGGAAGTCCTTGAAAGCCTAGTAGAGAAGACTGGATTTGACGCAATGAGAAATGATGACTCATGAGTTTTTGAGCCAAGAGATTGATAAGAAGAAAATAGTGTGTTAGGAGGCAATGTGCAGGGTGAATTAGAGTAGAAACAGGTACTTACTACCAAAAATCCATTTGATAGCTCCCCTTGTAGAACATGGTAAGCATGGAGAAAGACTTTTGAAAATAAGATATAGCTAAAGAAAAGTAAACAAGTTGAACTGGAGTCACAAGGTCATATTATGTTTTTTTAAATATTTTATTTCTTTTTCTTTTCTTTTTTGTTTTTAGAGAGAGGGGAAGGGAAGGAGAAAGAGAGGGAGAGAAACATCAATGTGTAGTTGCCTTTCACATGGCCCCCAGTGGGGACTGGGCCCGCAACCCAGGTATATGCCCTGACTGGGAATCGAACCATGACCCTTTGGCTCGCAGTCTGCACTCAGTCCACTGAGCTACACCAGCCAGGGGACATTATGTTTTATTTAATCAGTCAGAATTCTGGCATCACAGGTGGTTTTAGTGAAAAATGTGTTTCACTTACAAACAAAATTTTAACATTAAGTGATTAGTTTATAGGTTTAAAATGTAGTGAGTTCTCAGAATTGAATCAGTAAATGGCTTCTGCACCGTACCTGTTTCCACCAGCAAACATGTATAAGAATATGTCTTCTCTAGGCTTTCTCACCAACTTGCACTATACACAAAAATAAATTCAAGATGTATAAAAGATTTAAAAATAAGTCACAACACCATACAAGTCCTAGAGGAGAACAATGGCAAGAAAATCTCAGATATTCCACGCAGCAATATTTTCACCAATATGTCCCCTAGAGCAAGGAAATAGATAAACAAATGGGACTTCATCAAAATAAAAAGCTTCTGCACAGCTAAAAAAATCAGCAAAATGAAAAGGGAACCAACCTTATGGGAAATGAAGAGTACAACAGGCAATAAAATCCAACTGAGTGGAGTGTCATGTCATCTGGCTTTCAAACTTTGGGTGGAGTCCTGGAGAAATATGGCAGAGCCTTCCTGAAGAAAACCTGTTTTGTTTTTTATGTTGTTGTTATTCTTATTGTATAAGTTAGGAGAAGTACTGCCAAGGTTCTAAAAACAAGAGCACTCATCTACTTAGGTTAATTTACATGTATCTTGATTGCTTTGGAAAAGTGTCATGACTTTAGCTGAGAAAAAAAACTAGATGGGTTCTTAAGATTTTTTTTTAACTACAGCATTTCTCCAGTGCCCAAAGCCTGTTGTTCTTGAGAGAATCTGTCTGTCCTCTATAAAAAGGTGCCTCAGCATGGCTTGAGTCCATGGGCAGACCATGCTCCTTGTTGCTATGAGTCCACATCTAAAGTGATACTTAGTGTCAGAGTATGGGAATGTCTTTCATTATTGTACACCTCACACACATGGCTAGGTTGCTCGAGTAGAATCAAATTTTATTGGCTTTGCTGTATTTACTTTTATGCCTTGCTATTTTTATTTTTATATATATTCAATATTGTTTTATATTACTTTCAGGTATATGGCATAGTGGTTAGATAATCATATACTTTACAAAGTGTCCCCCACCCCGAGATATTTCCAGGGCCCACCTGACAGCATACACAGTTATGAACATATTATTGACTATTTTCCCCGTGCTCTACTTTACATCCCTATGACTACTCTGTAACTATCAATCTGTACTTCTTAATCCCTTTTTCATTCAGCCCCTCAACCCCCTCTCCTCTGACAACTCTCAATCTGTTCTCTGCATCCATGAGTCTGTTTCTGCTTTGTTTGTTTATATTGTTCTTTAGATCCACATGTAAGTGAAATCACATGGTATTTGTCTTTCTATGGCTGATTTATTTCACTTAGCATAATACCTTCTAGGTCCAACCATGCTGTTGTACATGGTAATATTTCATTCTCTTTTATGATCAAATGATTTTCCATTACATACAGGGGTGGACAAAAGTCGGTTTACAGTTGTAATACAAATAAATAATACAATAATTAATAAATAATGATACAAGAGTAATGAAGCCTGTCCAGAAAAACGTCCAACCATTGTTAATATAATGAGAACAGTTTGTGCAACATCAATGTAACCTAGCAGTCAAGAAGAGTGGACTGGAATGCACATGTGTGAACAATGATGACTTCACTGTGCTAGTCAGTGGGGGTAGCAGGTAGTTGTGTACTGTGTAGCACTCACATTTAAAATGACTGAGCAAATAGTGCAACAAATCTGCATCAAATCTTGCATGATTTGAACATTCCTCCACAGAAACCATTTGGATGATACAAAAGGCCACAACTATGGGCAACTGGTAATTGGCACCTTCATCACGACAACACACCTACTCATGCATCATGTCTTGTGCAGAGTTTTTTTTGTGAAATATCAAATTACCCAGGTGACTCTGCTTCCCCACAGCCCAGATTTGGTACCCTGTAACTTCTGGCTTTTCTCAAAACTAAAATCACCTTGGAAAGGGAAGAGACTTCAGACTGTTGATGAGATTTAGGAAAATACGATGGGGCAGCTGATGGCAATTGGGAGAACTGTGTGAGGTCCCAAGGTGCCTACTGTGAAGGGGACTGAGGTGTCATTGTCCTATGTACAATATTTCTTGTATCTTCTTCAATAAATGTCTCTATTTTTCATATTACATGTCTGAATATTTTCTGGACAGGCCTCATAAACTCTGTTTTGCATGCTCAGAACTATAAACCTACTTTACCCACCCCTGTGTGTGCCACGTCTTTTTTCACTCATCTATTAATGGCATTTAGAATGCCTCCATATCTTGATTATTGTAAATAGTATTGCAATGAACATAGGATATATTTATCCTTTCACATTTATATTTTGGTTTTCTTCAGATATATACTGAGAAGAGGAATGGCTGAGTCAAAAGAGCATTACATTTTTTAATTTTTGAGGTAACTCCATACTGTTTTCCATATTGGCTGCACCAATTTGCATTCCTACCAGCAATGCACAGTTTCCCTTTTCTCCACATCCTCACCAACACTTGTTATTTGTTGATTTATTGATGATAACCACTTTGACAGGTGTGAAGTGATATCACACAGTGATTTTAATGTGCATTTCTCTGATGACTAGGGATGCTGAGCATCTTTACATATGGTCTTCTGTTGGTCTTCTGTGTGTTATCTTTGGACAAGGGTCTATTCAGGTCCTCTGTCCATGTTTTAATTGGATTGTTTGGGTGGTTTTTTGGTGCTAAGTTGCATGAGTTCTATATAATTTTTTATATTAACCTTTTATCAAATGTATCATTGGAAAATATCTTCTTCCACTTAGTAGGTTGTCTTTTTATTTTGTTGATGATTTCTTTTTCTGTGCAAAAACATTTTAGTTTGATGTAATCCCATATGTTTATTTGTTCTTTTGTTTCCTTTACCTGTGGAGCAATATCAGAAAATATATTGCTAGGAGAAATGCCTGAGAGTTTACTGCCTATGTATTTTTTCTAGGAGTCTTTGGTTTTGAGACATACATTTAAGTCTTTAATCCATTTTAAGGTGGTCTGATTTCATTGTTTTTGCATGTATCTGTCCAAATTTCCCAACACTATTTATTGAATAAACTGTTTCCCCCCATTGTATGTTCTTGCCTCTTTTGTCATATATGAATTATCCACATTGGTGCGGGTTTATTTCTAGGCTCTCTAGTCTGCTCCATTGATCTATATGTTTATTTTGATGCCAGTACCATCCTGATTCGATCATTAGGGTCTTGTGATGTAGTTTGATACCAGGTAGCATGATAATTCCAACTTTGTTCTTTCTCAAGACTGCTGTGGCTGTTCAAGGTCTTTTTTGGTTCCATATACATTTTTGGAATATTTCTTCTAGATGCGTGGAAAAACACCATTGATATTTTTATAGGAATTGCATTGAACCTATAGATTGCTTTGGGTAGTATAGACATTTTAATTATGTTAATTCTTTCTACACACGAGCATGGCAAATCCCTCCATTTATTTGCGTTTTATTTAATTTCTTCAATATAATATAGTTTTCTGAGTACATCTTTTACTTCTTTGATTAAATATATTCCTTGGTATTGTATTTTATTGATGCAATAGTAAATGGGAGTGTTTTTCCTAGTTTCCTTTTCTCATAGTTCATTATTGGTGTATAAAAATGCAACCAATTTCTGAATATTTATTTTGTTTCTTGCTACTTTAATGAATTCATTCATCAGTTCTAGTAGTTTTTTGGTGGAATCGTTAGGGCTCATCTCATCTGCAAATAATGACAGTTTTACTTCTTTCTTTACAAATTGGATGCCTTTCATTCCTTTTTCTTGTCTGATCACTGCGGCTAGGACTTCCAGTATTATGTGGAACAAGAGTGGTGAAAGTGGACATCCCTGCTTGTACATGCTCTCAAAAGAAACACTCTTAGCTGTCTCTGTTTAGTATGATATTAGCTAGGCTTTTTTCATGAATGGCCTTAATTATGTTGAGGCATGTTTCCTCTATTCCCACTTTACCGAGTTTTTATCATAATTAGATGCTGAATTTTGTCAAATGCTTTTCTGCATCTGTTGATATGATTGTATGATTTTTATTATTCATTTTGTTTATGTAGCACATCAGGTTAATTGACCTGAAGTTAGTGAAACAACCTTGCTTTCCAGGAATAAATTTCAATTGATCATGGTATATAATCTTTTCAAAGTATTGCTGAATTTGATGTGCTAATATTTCTTGAGGATTTTGCATCTATGTTCATCAAGGACATTGTCCTGTAACTTTCTCTTTTTGTAATGTCTTCGGCAGGTTTTTGGATCAGGATAATGCTGGCCTTGTAAAATAAGTTGGGAGCCTTCCCTACTCTTAAATTGTTTGTAATAATTTGATAAGGAGATGCGTTATTTCTTCTTTAAATGTTTGGTAAAATTTACCCATGAAGCCATCAGGTCCAGTACTTTTGTTTGCTGGGAGGTTTTTTTTTTAATTACTGTTTCTATTTTTTTGGTGATAGTCGGTCTGTTCAGATTTTGTCTTGATTTCCTCTTGATTCTGTCTTGGAATATTTATGTTTCTAGGAATTTAATAATTTCTTCCAGATTGATCAATTTGTTGGCATATAATTGTTCATAGTATTTTCTTGTAATCCTTTGTATTTCTTTGGTGTCATTGTCACTTCTTTTTTTTATTTCTGATTTTATTTATTTGGGTTTTCTCTTTTTTTTCTTGATAGGCTGGTTAAAAATTTGTCAATATTATTGTCTTTACAAAGAACCAGCTCTTGATTTCATTGATATTTTCTTTTTTATACACTGTTTCATTTATTTCTCCTCTGATTTTTATTATTTCCTTTCTTCTACTCACTTTAAGCTTTGTATGTTTTTCTTCTAGTTCTTTTAGGTGTATGGTTAGATTGTTTATTTGAGATTTTCTCATTTCTTGACGTTGCCTGTATTGCAACGAATTTACCCCTTAAAACTTCTCACTGAGTTCCGTAAATTTTAGGTCATTGTGTTTTCATTTTTATTTGTCTCAAAGTACTTGAGATTTCTTCCTTGATCTTAGTGTTAACCCATTTATTGTTTAAATAGCATGTTATTTAGACTCCACATTTTTGGTTTTTTTAGTTTTTTCCCCTCATAATAAATGTCTAGTTTCATACTATTGTAGACGATGCTTGATATCATTTCAAGCTTCTTAAACTTATTGAGACTTCTTTTGTATCCTGAAATGTAGCCTATATTGGAAAATGTTCCCTGTGCACTTAAAAACAAGGTATATTCTGCTGCTTTAGGATGAAATGCTGTAAAAATATCAATTAGATTAATCTGCTCTAGTATTTCACTTACAGCCAATATTTCCTTGTTGATTGTCCAAAAGACCTATCCATTAATATCAATGGGGCGTTTATGTCCCCAACTATGACTACGTTACAGTCTCTCTCTCTGAAATATTATTTTTTAATTAAATTTATTGTGATGACATTGATTAATAAAATAATATAGGTTTCAGGTGTACAATTTATAGTGCATCATCTGTACATTATATTGTGTGTTCACCATCCTATGCCAAGTCTCCTTCCATCACCATTTATCATCCCTATACCCTCTTCTACCACCCCCTACTATCTCTCATTTTATGTCCATTAATATTTGCTGTATCCATTAGGTACTCCTATGTTGGTTATGTAAAGGTTTATAGGGGTTATATCATCTTGTCAGAATAATCCATTTATCATTGTGGAATGTCCTTCTTTGTCTCGTATTATAGCATTTCTTATAAAGTCTATTTTGTCTGATATAAGTATTTTTCCCCAACTTTTTATTTTGACTCCCATTTGCATGGAATATTTTTCTAGCCCTTTATGCATCTTTCATTCTGAGGTGGGTCTCTCTTGCTTATTTTGTTCAAGTACAGTTGTCTCCATTTTCCATCACCACTCCACCCTTCCCGACCCATCCCCACCTCCCACCCTTGATCCTATACCCCTTTGGCTTCATCCATGTATCCTTTATACATATGCTTTGATGATCCTTCCCATTTTCCCCCCATTATACCCTTCCCCTGACACCTCTGATTACTGCCAGTTTGTTCTTTATTTCCATGTCTCTGGTTGTTTTGCCTGCTTGTTTGTTTTGTTGATTAGGTTCCACTTATGGATAAGATCATATGGTATTTGTCTACCACCACCTGGCTTATTTATTTCCGTTAAAATAATGCTGTCCAGATCCATCCATGCTTTCAGGAAGGGTAGGAGATCCTTTCAGTTAGCATAATGCTCTCCATACTCATCCATGGTGTCGGGAAGGGTAGGAGCTTCTTTCTTTCTGCTGCATAGTATTCCATCATATAAATGTACCACAGTTTTTTGATCCCCTTATCTATTGATGGGCACTTAGGCTGTTTCCCTCACTTGGCTATTGTAAATAGCACTGCTATGAACTTTGGGATGCATTTTACAAGTTGCACTTAGAAAAGGGTAGGCCACATGTTAGGACACAAAACAAGTCTCAATAAATTTAAGAAGACCGAAATCATATCAAGCATCTTCTCTGACCACAAAGGTATGAAGCTACAAGTCAATTAAAAGAAAAAAACTAAATAAACCCACAAACACATACTAAATAATTTGTTACTAAGCAGTAAATGAGTTAACAATAAGATCAAGGAAAAAATCAAAAAGTACCTTGAGACACATGTAAATGAAAACAAAATGACCCCAAATCTATGCAACAGAGTGTAAGTAGTCCTAACAGATTAATTCATAGCAATACAGGCCTACCTCAAGAAACAAGAAAAATCTCAAATAAATAATTTAACCTTCCACCTAAAGGAACTAGAGAAAGAACAACAAACAAAGCCCAAATTGAGTAGGAAAGAAATAACTAAGATCAGAGTGGAAATAAACAAAACAGTGTATAAAATAGAATTTAAAAGATCAGTGAAACCCAAGAGGTGGTTCTTTGAAAAGGTAAATGAGACTGCTAAATTTTGAATCACACTCATCAAAAGAAAGAGAGAGGATCCAATTGAATAAAATAAGAAATAAATAAGCAGTGACAACTGACACTCAAAAATACAAAAAAGCATAAGAAAATACAATGAACAATTATGTACCAACAAATTTGACAATCTGGAATAAATGAGTAAAATTCTAGAAAAAGACAATCTTCCAAGACTGAATCAAGAAGAAACACAAAATATGAATAGATTGATTATTACTGATAAAATTGAATTGATAATCAAAAACTCCTAACAAACAAAAGACCTAGACTGGATGGCTACACAGGTGAATTTTAGCAGACACTACAAAAGAAGAATAATCACCTATCCTCAAACTGTTCCAAAAATTTCAAGAGTAAATGAGACTCCCACACTCATTTTTTGGTGCCAGCATTACCATGATTCCAAAACTTCACAAAGACATTACAATAAAATGAAATTATATGCTAATAGACCTATAATGAGCTTCATTATACATCTATAATAAACTTAGATGCAGAAATTCTCAACAAAATATTAGCAAACCTAATTTAGTAATATATTAAAATATCATTACATCATGATCAAGTGGGATTTATTACTGGGATGCAGGGTTGGTTCAACATCTGCAAATTGATTAAGGTAATACACCACACAAATAAGATGAAGAATAAATTACCATATCAATAGATGCCCAAAAAGCATTTGACAAAATCCAGCATCTATCATGATAAAAATTCTCAGCAAAGGGGAATGTACCTGAAAATATTAAAAGCCATATATGACAAAACAGTTAACATTAAGCCTAAAGGAAAAAAAAACAAAAAATATTTGTTTAAGATCAGGAAAAATACAAGATTTCATTTTCACCACTTTTATTCAATATAGTACTGGAAGTCTTAGCCACAGAAATCAGACAAGAAAAAGAAATAAAAGACATCCCAATTGGAAAAGAAATATTTGCAGATGACACAGTACTATATAGAGAGAACCATATACATTCCACAAAAACTATTAGAGCTGATAAATGAATTAAGTAAAGTAGCAGGACGCAAAATAAATATTCAGTAATCGGTTACATTTTTATACACCAGTAATGAACTATCAGAAAGAGAAATTAAGAAAATAATTCTATTCACAATTGCATTAAAAAAACTGAAATACCCAGGAATAAATCTAGCCAAAGAGATAAAAGACCTGTAGTGAGAAAAATATAACATGCTGGAAAAAGAAATTGAAGAAAATACAAATAAATGGAAACACATACTGTGTTCATGCATAGAAAGAAGTCACCTCATTAAAATGTCTATACTACACAAGGCAATCTATACATTTAAAGCAATCCCTATCAATATACCAATGGCATTTTTCACAGAGCTAGAAAAATAACCCTAAAATTTACATAGAACAACAAAAGACCCAGAGTAGCCACAACAATCTTGAGAAAGAACAAAGTTAGAGTTACCATGCTACCTAAAATCAAACTGTGCTACAAGGCTATAGTAATCAAAATGTCATGGCATTCACACACAAAAATAGGCACATAGATCAATGGAACAGAATCAGAAATAAATGCACATCTATATGTTCAATTAATCTATATCAAAAGAGGAAAGAATATGCAATAAGATAAAGGCAGTATCTTCAATAAGTGGTTTTCGGAAAGTTAGATATGTGCAAAAACATGAAACTAAACTACCTTCTTATACTATATACAAGTATAAGCTCAATTAAAGACCTAAATATAAGACTCAAAATCATAGAACTCCTAGAAGAAAACATAGGCAAACTCTCTGACATTTCTCTTAGCAGTATTTTTTTCTGATATGTCTCCTTGGGCAAGGGAAATAAAAGAAAAAATAAACAAATGGGACTACATCAAACTAAATCATTATTGCACAGCAAAGGAAACCATCAACATAGTGAAAAGACAACCTTCTGAATGAGAGAAGATATCTGCCAGTGATATATCTAAAGGAGTTAATAGCCAAAATTTATAAAGAATTCATACAACTTAACACCAAAAAAACAAACAATCCAGTTAAAAGTGGGCAGGAGACCTGAATACGCATGTCTCCAATGAAAATGTACAGATGACCAATAGACATATAAAAAGATACTCAGCCTCAATAATTATCAGAGAAAAGCAAATAAAAACCACAATGAAATATAACCTCACACTTGTCAGAATGGCTACCATCAATAAGTCAGCAAACAAGTGTTGGTGAGGATGTGGAAAAAAGGGAACTCTTGTGCACCCTTGGTGGGACCCCAAATTGGTGCAGCCACTAGGAAAAACTGTATGGAGTTTCCTTCAAAAAATAAAAATAGGCCCTGGCTGGTGTAGCTCAGTGGATTGAGCGCGGGCCTGCAAACCAGACGATCGCCGTTCGATTCCCAGTCAGGGCACATGCTTGGGTCGCAGGCCAGTTTCTGGCAGGGGCCAGTTCCCTGCAGGGGATGCACGAGAAGCAACCATACATTGATATTTCCTTCCTCTCTTCTTCCTTTCCCCTCTAAAGATAAATAAATAAAATATAAAAAAAATAAAAATAAAAATAGAACTATTTTATCACCCAGCAGTTCTCTTTATCCAAAGAAATTCAAAACACTAATTTGAAAAGATGTATGCACCCCTATCTTCATTGCAGTGCTATTTACAATAGCCAAAATATGGAAATAACCAAGTATCCATCATTAGAAAGTTGGATATTGAAGAATATGGCACATATATACAGTAAAATATTATTCAGCAATAAAAAAAGAATGAATCTTACCATTTGTGACAACATAGGTGAATGTAGAGGGTACTATGTTAAGTGAAGTAAGACAGACAGACAAATACCATATAATTTCATTTCACATGGAATCTAATGAACAGTATCAATTAACAAACAAAACAGAAACACGTAGATTCAGAGAACATATTGTTGCCATATGAAAGAAAGGATGGGGACTGGGTAAAAAAAAAAGATGAAGGGATTAAGAAATACAAATTCACAGTTACAGAATAGTCATAGGATGTAAAGTACGGCATAGAAAATATAGTCAATAATATTGTGATAACTATGTGTGATTCCAGGTGGGTACTAGAAATATCAGGGGGTCACTTTGTAAAATATATGATTGTCTAACCACTGTGCTATACACCTGAAACTAATATAAAAATATTGAATGCCTACTGTAACTCAACAATGTAAATAAAAAATGAATAATGGCAAGAAAGATATTTACTTGGATTACTGATGAATTAAGGAATATAGTGACTTGAGCCCACTGTGACTGAAAGCAAAATGGTAAATAAAATGCTAGGCCAGCCTGTATGAATAAAGAAGGTAATTAGATGATTCGAGCATATGAAAATGGTCTATATGGATCAAAAGAATTAACATAATCAAAATGTCCATACTACCCAAAGCAATTTACAGATTCAATGCAACACCTATTAAAGTACCAATGGCGTATTTTGCAGACATAGAACAAATACTTCAAAAATTTACATGGAACTATAAACAACCCCAAATAGCTGCTGCAATTTTGAGAAAGAAGAGCAAAGTAGGAGGGATCACAATACCTGATACCAAACTATATTACAAGGCCACTGTAATCAAAACAGCCTGGTACTGGCATAAAAAACAGGCACATAGACTAATGGAACAAAACAGAGAGCCCAAAAATAAACCCAAGTCTCTATGGTCAATTAATATTTGATAAAGGGGACAGCAACATAAATTGGAGTAAAAATAGCCTCTTCAAAAAATGGTGTTGGGAGTACTGGACAGCTATGTGCAAAAAAATGAAACTTGAGCACCAGCTTAACCATAAACAAAAATAAATTCAAGGTGGATAAAAGACTTAAATATAAGCTGTGACACCATTAAAGTTCCAAAGGAGAACATTGGCAGGAAAATCTCAGATATTTCAGGCAGCAACATTTTTACTGATATGTTCCCTAGAGCCAGAGACATAAAGGAAAGAATTAAAAAATGGTATCTCATCAAAATTAAAAGCTTCTGCATGGCTAAAGAAAACAGTATTAAAATAAAAAGAGAACCAACTGTGTGGGAAAACATATTTGCCAATGATACCTCAGACAAGGGTTTAATCTCCAAAATATACAAAGAACTCACATGACTTCACTCAAAGAAGATGAGCAACCCAATTTAAAAATGGGCAAAGGACTTGAACAGACATTTCTCCAAGGAGGACATACAGAGGATCCAGAGACACATGAAAAGATGCCCAATATCGCTAGCCATCAGAGAGATGCAAATTAAAGCTACAATGAGATACCACTTCACACTCGTCAGAATGGCTATCATAAGCAAAGCAACAAACAACAAGTGTTGGAGAGGTTGTGGGAAAAAGAGGACCCTAGTCCACTGTTGGTGGGATTGCAGACTGGTAGAACCACTATGGAAAACAGTATGGAATTTTCTCAGAAAACTAAAAATAGACCTGCCTTTTGACCCAGCAATTCCACAGCTAGGATTATATTCTAAGGACCCTGAAACACCAATCCAAAGGAAACTATGCACCCCAATGTTCATAGCAGCACAATTTACAATAGCCAAGAGTTGGAAGCAACCTAGGTGCCCATCAGTAAATGAATGGATCCAAAAACTATGGTACATTTACACAATGGAATTCTATGCAGCAGAAAGAAAGAAGGAGCTCCTATCCTTTGCAATAGCATGGGTGGAACTGGAAAGCATTATGCTAAGCAAAATAAGCCAGGCAGTGAAAGACAAATGCCATATGATGTCACCTTTAACAGGAACCTAAACAACAAAACAAACAAGCAAGCAAAATATAAGCAAAGACACTGAAATAGAGAACAGGCTGACAGTGACCAGAGGGGAGAGGGGAGGGAATTTCAGGGGTAAATGGGATGGGTTTACAGGAACAAGTATAAAGGACACATGGATAAAAACTATGGGTGGTGGTGGAAATGAGAAGGAGGTGGGGAGGGCTGGGGGGTAGGCTGGGATGGGAATAAAAGACAAAACTGTACTTGAACAACAATTAAAATAAAAAATAAAAGTTTAATATTTAAAAATTTAAAAAAACCAAAATGGTCTATATCTGTGCTGTCCAATATGGTAACCACTGGCCACATGTGATTACTTAACTTGAAATATGACTAGTGTAACTGAGGAACTGAAATTGTATTTAATTGTAATTAATTTATATTTGAATTTAAATAGCTATGTGACTGGTGTCTACTGTACTAGATAGTACAAGTTAGAAGTTGCAAGTGAGCCCAAATACTGGCATTGAAAAGGTAAATAGAAGCTATAGTTGCCGATAACACTCCTAAGAAATGCTTGGACCTACCAATAGATAAGAAGATAGAAAGGAACCTACGAAAACCAGCATCACTAGGGAAGTACACCACTCATCTTTGCCTTCTCCAGGACCTGTTTTGCCCATCACAGGCTGAACCTCTAGAAGCTTGGCCCCAAGAAGTCCCTGCCTTCTGTGGTCTTGGCTGCTGGAATTGGGAAGAGTTCTGCAGAGCCAACTGCTGCTGTTCAGCAGATGTGAGCTTTGGAATTGAATATGCGATGGGTATTTCTTATGAAAATTTTAATGAGCTCAGGGCTCCAGAATGCCATATGTACAGCTTTGGGCATCAACTAAGATTGTCTTGAGCTGGATGCTACAGAAGATACTTCAGGGAGCTATTTCAGAGACTCTGGTGCTATAAGTGCTTTTTGCTGCTTTGGCTATGGGTAATGGTAATGAATCTCCAAGGTCAGATTAGAGAGATAGTAGTAGTAGATCAATGCCAGTCTATTTCAGAATTCTAACTAGAATGGCAACACACCTATTCTTGGGCCCAACCTCTCTTCTTTTCTGATGTCTCCCCACCTTGTACCCCTGTCCTTTCCCTTGTTCCTGGATAGTCACTTTTGTTCCATGTAGAAAATTAAAAGAATATGATAAAAATTATTCTAATGGGAGGAAGGGGTCCATGACTAATATATGGCATTGGGTTCCTGGGTGCTTTTGAGGGATTCTTGGAATTTTTCTTTCCTTTGGTGGATAAAACTTTTATAGCAGTTGTAACAATATTTTTGTAAATGGACAAACCCATTTTAATGTATTTTTCTCTACATATAAATAGCTACACATAGAGATACTGTAGTGGAGTCTACTAACTGGTAGAGGATATCTAGGACCTCTGACTTTTGTCAGTGACAGATGTACTGGTTGTGAAAAGGTGCAGGCCTCTACCAGCCTATTAGTTTCAGAGTGACTGCCAAGCTCTACTACAAGCATATTTGCAAAAAGAGTCTAAGGGTGGGATAGGGTCTAAAACAGTAGTCTCACTACTTGCTAGGAGTAACCTAGCAGCTGTGTATCTAATAAGAGCAAGTCCAGAGTCAAGTTTTAAGTAACACTTGTCTTTATGGGGTGATGAAGATGGATTCATTTTCCTAAGCCTTGGGCATATGAACTAGAGGGATTTTTTCCTTGATGAAAAAAATTCTAGTTGGTCCAATATCTGGGAGATCTTTCCTGGAGATTGACAAGGCTAGAATAATTTAAAAGTAAAGTAAAAATATGAAAATAAATATCTGAACCTCTCAAAGACATAATCATACTGAGAGAAACCTGGTATGCCAAGTATAGCCCTACTTCTAGACTCTAAGTGCCTTGGCAATAGAGCTTGTGTTACCCACTTATGTTTTCCTCATGGAGTATAAAACATTGAATAATTGTGGACATAGTTAATGTACATCCACACTCATGTGACACTACTAGCTTTCCAGCCAGCTAGGTTCCACGTAGACAAGAGAGGTAAAGAAGTGGGATACTCAACTAACCCTCAAATCCAAAGATTTTCATCAGTGTTGAACTATGCTGTTCTTCACTGCTTAGAACAGGATAAGTACCCGTCTTGCAAGGGCACCATCCCTGAAATTAGAAAGAAAGGCCAGAAGTTTTCCAAATAGTGGAACTGAGGCCTCTGGTTAGCTGTAAGAGTTTGCTCCACATCTCATTGGAAGACTCCATTAGGACCAAGATTGATTTCAAATTCCTGGGCCAATGTACTTTTGTTCATGGATGTTTTATGTTTGGTTATGTATTATCTTCAATTTACTTGGAATCATTTACAGATGACTCTTGTCTACTTACCTAAAAATAGCTGACCTATCATGAAATAAGTAGAGATGTCTGAAATTATTTATGGGTTCTAAATAAAAAATTTGATGTTTATCTCTGTATATCTGTTTCCTGCTTTGGTGGCTAGGATAAAGTAAGAGATAAGTAAAAGACTATTTTTAAAAACGGCTATTATCACTTGGGACTTTTTCAAAAACATTCTTACTTGAAGTATCCCTGGTCCTTCAATGTTCCATCCAAAATTTCAAGTGGTGTTTTAACTAGGCATTATTAAGTAGTTGAATTCATTTTAGCACTTTCTGATCAAATGAACTCCCAGCTCCGTTTGTCTTCTAACTCTGGTGTAGTATGCATGATCCTGCTTCTACAATGAGAGAAGAAGGACATCATGATATTTTGAGTGTACATGAACATAATGTATAGAAGAGAGAAACGTGCTTAGACTAGTATGCCTCGTGGTGACAAAAGAGAGCTTTAAAGTCCAGAGGCTGGAAGAACAGTGTCTGCTTCCCAGATGGATTCATGGTTTGGCTTTCTCCTCACTACCTTCCACTCCTTGTCTTGAGATAAGCAAGGACATTTTTCTCATTTGTGATACCATTTACTCCAATAAAGACAAATAAAAAGTTAGAAGCCCTATGATTACTAGCTATTTTTAATAGATAATTTGGTGCCATGGGGCTATTTCCAAGGATGTGTGTATGTTATCAACTCACTGTGTGACATTGAGCAAGTAGTTTTCCCTTTCTTGGACTTTGTTATCAATTGTAAAATAGGGAGTGTGGGAGTAGACTGTCTTCCAAGATCCTTCTAGTCCCATGGTTCAGTGATTATATTCCTGAAAGGAATTTAATAACATTTTTAAATGCAATTAACAACATAGATTAGGAGTAAGAAACAAATTGGAGACCATACGGAGAAAGTCAAAAGATCATTCATCCTACAGTTGCCACACTCAATGATTGGATGTACTTAATGCTGCCTGGCAACAAATGCACTCTATGATTAGGACACAGTCCTTGTATAAACTCATTTTTACAAGGTGCCATGCTACTATGACACAATCCTTCCAAAGACTCCCCATGTTGTACACATCGGTGGGTGTTCCAGATTTTTCTCTCTATGCTTAATGTGCCACTATACTGTCCATATGGCTTTGGCAACAAGAAGAAAAAGACTCTCTTTGGAAAACAATACCCCATTCTTAACCTGACAAACAGTGACTGGACTTCTCTACCACTTGTTCCTTGGACTTGAAAAAGAAACCAGGATGGAGAAGTCCTGAAAATAAAATTAGTTTTAGAAAGGCAAAGGTATTCAGATGTACCAGTAAAGTAGAGTTATCTATGATGTAAAAGTTTAAAAATTAAGACTAGAGGCTGGATGTTGCTGACTTGTCCCATGACAGCCTCTGCTTGTTTACTTCTATCCCTTATTCATAGCTGGTTTTCTGGCATTCATATAGTGCTTTGGTTTTCTCATAGACATACTTTCTCATTGGTTTATGATTTTATGCACTTGGTCTTTTTGGAAATATCTTTAGGGTAGTGCCAGAAAGGGTGGCACAGTTAAGAACAGTGTGAGAAGGGAAGAAAGAAGAGGAAGATAGACCCAAATGTTAAGCCAATGAGCTCAACCTGAGAAAGAAATGCAGCTATTATAACTGCTACCCAGGAACCTGGTAGCATATGCACAAACGTTGCCTTAGACTGGTAGCTGCCAAAAATGAAGGCAGGTGGAACACAAAGAACCCTGATATCAGCAGAAGCACCCCATTTGCTCTTGCTGTCAGGATTGGGGTAGGAATGTACAATAATCAGAGAAATATGGGAAGGGACATGAGATGGAAGACAGTAAAGGGTTCCCTTAAGTGTACATCTTAGGTTCATCTAGGTGTCACACAAAATTTAGACCAGAACTCTTCATATATGTGATTTTCCCCAGATATATGTTATTTCAGTTTTTAATTAAAACATGGACTTCTGGTCAAGATGGAGGCATAGGTAGGCACCTCCTCTCACAATCATAGAAAAAAATTACAACTAGATCTCAAAACAAAAAAACACCCAGAACTATCAGGAAATTGAGCTGTATGGAAGTCTGACACCCAAGGATCTAAAGAACCCATATTTGTCCAGATTGGTAGGAGCAATGGAGTCACGGAGACAGGTGGAGAGGCATGGAGACACAATACAGTGCAGTGCAGCGAGGGAGTGGTGATGGAAGAATGGATGATCCCACATTCACATATGGTGGATAAAAATTGGAAGGGATACATTGGGAGTGAGCCATCCCAGCCTCAGGCCAGACCACACAGTCCAGGATTCCAGTGCCAGGAAAATAAATACCCATAACTTCTGGCTGTAAAAACAAGATGGGGTTGGGTCGGCAGGAGATACTGTCAGATTTTCAGGAGACTCAGCTGAAAGGGCCCACGGGACTTAGAACATACACAAACCCACACACTCTGGGATTCACCACCAGGGCAACAGCTGGAAGGGTGGCAGTTGCATATGGAAAGTGGGTGAAGGGACTGGAAATAGGGCAAGTGCCCAGCAAACCTCCAGAAGCCAGGCAGCTGCACTGTCTTTTCTCTGAGCCTTCCCCCTGCCCACAGAGCCACAAAGAGGTAAAGAGGGCTGCCCCACCCTGGCAATTACCCACACAATTTACAGGTGCCTTTTCTACAATAGGTCATGCTACTAAGACAGGGAGTCAAAGCAGCTCTACCTAACACACAGAAACAAACACAGAGAGGCTGCCCAATTGAGGAGACAAAGAAACATGGCTAGAAAAAAAATGAAACAAAATGGAAATGACCAACACATCAAATGCAGAGTTCAAAACATTGGTCATCAGAATGCTCAAAGAACTCATTGAATACAGCAACAATATAAAAAGAAGAAATGAAGTTTACACTAAGTAAAATAAAGGTAAATCTACAGGGAACCATCAGTGGAGGAGAGGAAGCTGGGATTCAAATCAACAATTTGGAACATAAGGAAGAAATAAGCATTCAACCAGAACAAGAAGAAAAAATAATTTTTAAAAATCAAGGATAGTATAAGGACCCTCTGGGACGTCTCCATATGTACCAACATCCAAATCATAGGGATGCCAGAAGGAGGAGGAGGAGCAGGAGGAGGAGAAGGAGAAATTGAAAACTCGTTTGAAAGAATAATGAAAGGAAACTTTCTTAATTTAGCAAAGGAAATAGACATAAAAGTCCATAGACATAAAAGCACAGTCCCAAACAAGTTGAACCCAAAGAGGACAAAACCAAGATACATCATCATTAAAATGTCAAATGTTAAAGATAGAATCTTAAAAGCAGCAAGAGAAAAGCAGAGAGTTACCTCCAAGGGAGTATCCGTAAGATTATCAGCTGATTTCTCAAAAGAAACTTTGCAGGTGAGAAGGGACTGGCAAGAAGTATTCAAAGTGGTGAAAAGCAAGGACGTACAACCTAGATTGCTCTATCAAGTAAAGCTATCATTTAGAACGGAAGGACAGATAGAGTGCTTCCAAGACAAGGTAAAGCTAAAGGAGTTCATCATCACCTAGCCATTATTACATGAAATGTTAAAGGTACTTGTTTAAGAAAAAGAAGATCAAACCAGTGAACATTAAAAAGGCAACAAATTCACAGCTATTGACAACTAAATCTAAAAAAAAAACTAAGCAAACAATGAGAACAGGAACAGAATCATAGGTATGGAGATCATTTGAAGGGTTATCTAATAAGAGGGAGAGAATGAGAGAAAGGGTGCAGGGATTAAGAAGTATAATTGGTAGTACAAAATAAACAAGGGGATGTTAAGAATAACACAGGAAATGGAGAAGCCAAAGAACATATATGTATGCCCCATGGACATGACCTAAAGTGGAGAACTGCTGGAGGAAAGGTGAGTACCAGGCAGAGGAGGGCAAAGGGGGAAAATTGGGACAACCGTAATAGCATAATCAATACTATATATAAAAAGAATCATATGGTTCAAAAATGAACTAAATGAATTATAGATTGCTCAAAGTTAGAAGAGTCCTTACATATAATCTAGTTCACTATGCAATAAAATCTTATTTCATAGTGAATAAAACTTAGGACCAGAGAGGGAAAGAAGCTTTTCTGAGGATACCTAGCTAGTTACTGGTTGTACTCTGTCCTTTATATGATATCACCTCTTCTGTATGAGCTTCTGCATATTTTGAGTTTGGGAATCTTGATCATGAGAGATGAAATAGATTCATATCATACTTTTGAGATACATAGAATTCTTTCCTTTGATTGCAATAATCTTTTGATGTCTCTCTCACCCATAATATTTTAAAACTTCACTCTGGCTGGTGTAGCTTAGTGGATTGAGCATGTACTGCAAACCAATGGGTCACCTGTTTGATTCCCAGTCAGGGCATATGCCTGAGTTTCAGGCCAGATCCCCAGTGGGGTCACGAGAGAGGCAACCATGCATTGATGTTTCTCTCCCCCTCTTTCTCTCCCCTCTCCTCCCCTCTCTCTAAATAAATAAAATATTTTAAAAATACTTATATGGCTCCTCGTTTAAGCATGTTTTCTGTACTGAAATGCATTATGCCTCCATATTTCTAACCTGGCATCTTAAATTTCTGGTAGGTATTAGGAAATCTAATTAGCTAAGCAACATTATGGATAAGAATGTGTTCTCTTACTATTGCTGATTCTGTCATTCATCATACTGATTGGGGTTGAACTGGGCAGAATCAAACTAGACAGAGCTTGGCTAGAGTAGCCTGGAAACCTTCTGTGTACCTGTTTGCTATAGCAGTTCCATCTGCTTGCTCCATTTAAGTCCCTAACCACACCTGTAGATTCCCCATCTATAACAGCTTGTGGGGTTGTTGTCTCCTTGCCAGTATGACAGCAAAGATCCTTTTCAGCTTCATTATCCATGTTGGACCTGACATTTGAGCTTATTACTCTCCTTGCTTTAATCTTATGAAGATCCTGGCACCTATATTACTAAGGCTGCTCTGGCCTGGAATCCAATCATCCCTAATGCTCCTTTCATGAGCATCTATTAACTCCTTGATCTCTCTCACTGCTCTCTTTTTGCTACTTCTGTTCCCTCACCTGGCACATCTACATTATTTCCCAAGCCTATACAGGACACTCTGCATTTTTCTTTAATCTAACATCTCCTTTTTATTTCTATTTTCTGCTCCCTAAATCTAATCTTGACCTCTCACCCCTGAACATTATCTCCTGATGTATTTCCCTACCTCTGATTCTTCCACTCTCATTGGTCCTAATATTCTAATCATAACATTCCTCTACCCAAAACCCTTAAGTGTGTGTCTTAATTAAGATTTGGGAGGGCCTCCACAGTATAGCTCTTATCTTTTCTGCCATATATTATTGAATGTAGCTGATATTTTAGTCAAGTGCCTACTACTCTTTGAATTCTCCCCCATGTTATCTCACCATTCAACATCATCATCTAATCAACTTTTACAGAGTATGTATCATGTTCTAAGCACTCTCTGAGCTAAGCCTTATGGAGTTGGAGGACACTAAGTCTTCTGAGGTTATCAGATATAAATAAGTAATATTTATATGAAGTGATTAACACAAAGGAAATCAAAGTTCTTTTGGAACACAAAGAAGGGAAGAAAGTAATTTTGAGGTGGGGAGAATCGAGGAAGGTGTCAATGAAAAATTGAGGGAATAGGAGAGTGAAGTGAAGAGGAAGCTAGAGAGGGAAGAAAGGGGAGGAATGGGGAAAGGGAGGAGGTTGGGTGAGGCATCCTAGGTAGAGAGAATATCAAGTGCAAGAAGCCTGGAAACAAAAAAATGATCAAGCATATTAAGGGAACAGAGAAGGTTAGAATATTAGGGGAGTATAAGAGGCAAACAGAATGAAAGGAGAATGGAACTTGAAAGGTTGAAAGATTAAGAATGGTGTTAAATGGAAGTCAAAACAGAAATGTTTAAAGCAAGTTCTCAGGCCTATGATTTTGTAGTCATTGTTTACAGAATAGACTGTAGGGCAGAGAGACTCATGACATCTGATAAAATTCCTCTAGCCTGGAATGCCTTTCTTTCCCCTCTACTTCCGCATACATACCTCTTGAAAGACCATTTTTAAAGGTCATCTCAAATGTTCTGTCTCTCTCACTGTATTATACATTTGTTAGAATTTGTCTATAACTTGTTTTTCCCAATATACTCTGAACACCTCAAGAACATAGATCTAATATGATTCATCTGTCTTTGCTGCTGCAGTGCATTGTATTAACATGAGCACAAATAGAACCTAGTCAGTTGTTGAATTAATTTAAATGGTATCCCAAAGATCATCTCTACTCAAATCCCAAAGGTTATGTTGTTGAGGGCTCACAGGCAGAAACATGACTTAGGTTATGCCTTGCTTTTCTTCCAGTTGGAAAAGGCCAAGGACAGCCCCCAGCACAAATGTTGGTGTGCGTCATCTAGACTGTGAGACCTGAGGCTTAAAGGTCCTTAGGAAAGGGCACAGCAGCCTACTGGGACAGGAGCTATGAGCCCTCCTCACACCCAACCAAGGGGTAGGACAAGTAGGAAGGGTTACTTTTCTTGCTTAATTGAGCATTTCTTAGCTTCAAAACACCTGTCCCCATGCTAATATTATTTCAGTGCCATTACACTGCATGATTTACCATAGTAAGCAAAGCAATTTGTTGTACATTATTCAAACAGTGCTTATCAATTTTAGCTCAAAACAGATTTAAAAAACACACAAAAGTCATCCTAAAATTCTGATCAGTGGGAAAAGCTAAAGCAAACCAGAACTGTTTTTGCATTATAGATATAAAAAATCATAATCCTTCTCCCAATTCATTTCTATAAACAGCTAAGGTATAAATAAATGAAAATGTGGGAAAACATGTACCTTTATGTTGTCTCATTTAGAGCTGAGATTTGAAGTCATAGGAAAGGACTAAAGGATTGTCTGTTTATGGTTTAACCTTCTAGTTTTGTAGAACAATGTCCCAAACAATTGATCATCATTAAGTTAATATTTGTGATACTTAGTTTTCCCTTTTTAAAAAAGTGGGAACCACCCTGACTGGTATGGCTTAGTGGGTTGGGCATTGTCCTGCAAATTGAAAGGTCACCAGTTTGAATCCCAGTCAGGGAACAGGCCTGGGCTGTAGTCCAGGTGTCTAGTTGGGGGCATGCAAAAGGCAACTGATCGATGTTTCTCTCTCACATTGATGTTTCTCTCCCACACTGATGTTTCTCTCCCTCTCTTTTCCCCCTCCCTTCCTTAATCTCAAATAAATAAATAAATAAATAAATAAATCCTTTTAAAAATAAAAATAGGAACCTAGTAGAGCCAACCATACACAGTTATTATAGGTACAAAATGAGGTAACTTCTGTAACTGTATGTAGCGTACCCTCTAGTGAGTGCATACATTCCCTTTTTGCCCTTTCCCAACTCAAGTGCCCATACCCCTCTGCACCTCTTCTTTATCTCTTGCCAAACTATATTTCCTCTGGGTGTATTCCCTTTACTGCAGACCCACAAGTCCTGGGTGCTTGGTCAGATTTTTTATTAAAGGAAATTTATGTCCTTATGGACATAACATCCCAGAGTAAAATTACAACAGCACTAACATGTTCCCTGACATACTGTTCTTATCCTGTCTGACAAGACTAGATAATTCTTCATACTTAAATATATTGCTCCTATATATATTTATGGTAAGTTACTTTTTACTAGTAATCAATACTTGTCTGAGGCAACAGTTGTTTATTTCATTATCTGAAAGGGGGTGAAGTACAGATCAGTAGCATATGGAAATTTATGTTTCAAAAGGCTTTTTTGGGACAGGGGTTGGAAATGTTAGGAATTACAGAAAAAAACCATTTTGTATTTTAAGGAAAAAACACCTAGTCTTTTGGTCAAGAGACTTGGTTTTCTTTCATTGATCTATCATTATGTTATTTTCTGACATTGTTTTATTTTTTATTTCTCTGTGACTTGGTCTTCCTGGTGATAAAATGAACTTTCTTGTATTTAACTTTAAACATAAGAGACAAGAAGACACCAAATTATTGAAATCCACAAACGATTTTCCCTTTCTCAAGTCCCTGCCAAAAATGGAATTAGTGGAGGATTAAAGAGGAGTAAAATGATACCTGAAGTTCTATTGAGTTTCTTAAAAAGAAAGATGCAATCCATGATTACATCTGACCCACAGGGTCCTCTCAGAGGCAGAGGTTCAGCCTTCTGATCTGTCCATTCAGTTCCACCACAAATGAGCCCTCCATGCCAAGGGAGGGGGACTTTAATATAGCTATCACTCCTTTCTAAAAGGAGACTTTTAAAAGTCTCCAGTCCTTCTTTCTGTGCAAATACAACAATAAGTATCTCTTTATCCTTTCCCTGGCACCTGTGGTTGATTGGCTACTCTTAAGTCAGATATTGTATAAAAAGAGAAAAATGGGACAATCGTCATATATGAATGTCAGGAGAAACCCAGGATCATCTAACATTTCAAAAAAACTGAATGGTTGTCTAATATACACTTATTATTTTACAGATAAGGAAATAAGCCTAAGTAGGTAAAATTATCATATAGATTGAACTATGTAAAACAGTTAGTTATCTTCTTACTGCTTTTTGTTTACCCAGTGTTGGGCCTACCTTTTATAGTATATGCATGTATTAGGAGAAGTGAGTATACAATTGAGACTCCTGTAATAGCTGCTTGGCCATCAGTAGTCTGTGCTTTTTAATACAGAAAAGGATACTTGGCTGAGGAGGAGGTCTAGGAAAAGGGGGATTGGGAAGAATACAAATTTATAGATGTTGTAGTGGTGTATCATAAACATTTCATCTATGGTGGTCTTGACTTCTATCATTTTGTATATACCTACCACCTAGGTAGGTGACCAGGAGATAAGAGGCTACAGATATGTGGTTTTATGCCCTAAAATGTCAGATGATGCTGTGACTTTTTTATAAATTTCAGATATTATTGTAGTCCATCTTAAAATCCTGCTGTGGACTTGGAGGAATACTTGTCAATACCAGAGTTAAAGTCATGACAGTAAAGAAACCAAAAAAAATGAATTGTCTACCTCTTCATTCCTAGCAGTCAAATTTTAAGGCACAGAGAGAGAATAACTGAATGTGAGGTATATATGTGTGTATGTGTGAATTGGCTTGTTTTTTGAGAGCTTCAGATCATCTGAAGTAGAAATAAAGCAAACAGAAATAAAATCAATCTCCACAAAAACATACCCTTTAACCCCAGGTTACTCTGGACTGAACTTTGCATTCTTTGTAATTGGACAGCTATGCTTAAATCAAATGGGTTACTATCTTGAAGAAAATGTAAGTTTGCCTGCTTCCTCAGATTTTACATATGAATAGTTTGGTGGCTTAGAAGGGGTAGATGGATTTAGGGTGTATGAATGAAGTGTGAGTTTCCAAATTGATTTATACAGTAGATATAAATAATGAAACAAAATAATAGCAGTAATGAAGCCACTCTGGAAACAGGTAAATACCAGTGAGCATTTTAAGACCTCTCTAGCTGAAATAACCTTAAAACAGAAAAAAACTAATGATTGATATATATATCTGAAATGTGCAGGTTGGACAACATTCGGACTTGGAATGAAACAATAAGAGGTTACATTCATGGATAACCAACAAGATAAGGCTGTTGTTGCCTCAGCCAATGGAGAAAACACTCTGATTAATGGGGTCAAAGAAAATGGTAAGGGAATTTAATTATACTACATAATATCTCTCCCAACATAGATGTTTAGTATCCACAATGTTTGGGCAGGTTAAGTCTAGAATGCCTCTGAGGTTTATCTTAATCCTAAATTTTATTCCACCAAATCTCTAACTGGGCTAGATGGGTCTTTAAGACATATCTAATTCAACCATCTTGCTCTCTCAAATTACCTCTGTTAGATGAATACTTAAGTTCTTCAAAATTCCTAGTGAATTAGAAACGTGCTCTGATGTGAGTCTTGGAACATCTAGATTTAGTATCGGCTTTCAGAACAGAGGTCTGAAAAATACAACTGAGCCTCATAGCTGAGAACCATGAAGATCCCATCTGAGCATTTTCTTACCCTGGAAGTCTTGACTTCCTAGTTGATCATGCACTCAGTCCAATTATTTCCTCATTTCTGAGGAAAGTCTCTGTCTGAAGAAAAAACTGAAGCTTAAAAAATGTTTCTTACTCAGTGAATAGACTATAAAATCAGGGTTATTTTTTAACTGCAATTTCTTGTTCTAAAGCTGGAGAAACTGAGGCTTAGCTTATATAATAAGATCAAGCACCAGAAACTGACCATGAGAAAGACAGCTAATGAATCTGGTTTAAGACCCTTAATTTTATTCCTGTCATTTTTCTCCCTTTCTCTAGATTCAGACAACCAGGATATGGCGATGAAGTCATTTGCAGCTCTAGAGGCTGCTGCACCTGTCCAGCCTATACCAGTGGTTCAAAAAGACACCCTGATGTATCCCAGAGGTCTCTTGCCCCTGCCCTCCAAGAAGCCCTGTATGCAGAGCCCTCCCTCTCCTTTGGGCCTGACTGAAGCACCTGAGCATGCTGCCAATAGTGCTTCTGTGAATGCCATCTCCCTTACATCTGGTGTTGGAAAAGGCCTGAACACATGGTCACTGCCGAATGAGTGTGAGAAAGCTTCATTTGCCATAATGGAGCCTGCAGGCATGTCAGCTCTGAATGGGGACTGCCTCATGCAGCCAAGTCGGACTTGCTTGGGCTGCTTCATGGAATCCAAGGATGCAGTAGATCCTGAGCCAGGGATCAGTTTAAAAGTTGGTGATCTAAGTAGGGATTATGAAACCTGTGCAGTCTCTGATATAGGGATTCAGTGTATTAATGCTAGTGAAAACATGAAATACGGAGAGCAGCTGCTCTCAGACCAACTCCTGGGCTTCCCCCTACACAAATCAAGGGTGGGAGATAGACGAGAAGCCGAGAAACCTGACATTGACTTGGAGGATCCAGCTCAGAAAAGTTATTATGAGGCATTACTGTTAGATAAGTGCAACACGGAAGAGGCTTTACTGGCAAATTCCAATCAGGATTGGGGTTACTTTGAGACTTTCATTAGTGAGAGTAAAATCGAACTGCTTGACCTTTGTTCCAAGAATGAGCTGTCTGTCAACCTATTTTCTGAAGAAGATGTGGATAACTACATGTTTGATGATGATGAGTCAACACTAGGCAGTGATGTCTGCTCCCTGAAAATTCGATATGAGTCCTTCCAGGACAATGTTCGAGACAAGACCACCCTTCTGATGCAGGAGGATGCCCAATTCAACTTTTTTCCCAGTGTCTTTACTACCTGCCCCAAGCGAGAGTCTAAGAGTGGGACCCTGAAGCAGAGCAGCGACCTTTCCCAATTCAAGGTACCTGACATGAGCATCATCTGGGGGGAAGAAGATAAAAATCTGGACAAAAAGAAGGGCAAAGAAGAAGGACAGGAAGACAAAGGTGTGGAGAAAAAAGATGGAAAGGATAATGGAGAAAAATCTGCCTTAAATAAACCATGCAGTGGGACTGAGGGAGGGCAACTGAAGAATCCAAAGCAGGGCCATCTTGCCAATTCCTTGGAGGCATCAGGGAATTTCAGTGATGACAGTTCCTTCATTGAGGTCTCTTATGATGCCATGGGTGAGATCAAAGACTGTAGCCGCTATATGGCCCGGGACAATAATTCTGGCAGCTCCTCCTCCCAGCAAAACTATGGGCTGCGAGCAAAGAGAAAAGTCAGGTACAGTGAAGATTATCTATACGATGTTGACTCACTAGAGGGTGAAAAAGTAAATGAGAGGAAGGAATGGCTGCCAGGTGGTTCCAAAGAGGAAGATGATGATGAATGGTGTCCCAAAAAGAGAAGAAAAGTAACCCGTAAAGAGCCCCCTGTCATTATCAAATATATCATCATCAACCGCTTTAAAGGTGAGAAGAACATGCTGGTGAAGTTGGGTAGGGTGGATGCTAGTGAGACAACAGTGAATTTGAGTGAGCATCAGCTAAACAAATATGCCAAGCTGGCACCCTTAAAGGGCTTCTGGCAGAAGAAGAAGAAGCAGAGAAACGGCAGCACAGAATCCAACAAGACACACTTATGCCCAAAGCAAAGCTTTGAATCAGGTAGCTTTGAGGTGTCATTCCTGCCACCTACTCGCAAACGAAAATCTAAACTTGGCAACAGGCACAGGATTCAAAGAATCCCATCCGTGGAAACTTCAGCAAGTGGTAAGCAAGTTTCATTCTGCAATGATCAGAGACAAGCTAGTAGTCATAAAGAAGATGGAAGCCTGAAAGGTACACTGAAATCTCCCAACTGTGCAAATGGATCACATTTAAATGACATCACAGGCCCAGACGCAGTGAAATTCAAATCCCAAGATACAGAATTTAAGGGGCCAGAGAGAAGAGTGCTCAACAAAATCAAGTTTAAAAGTGAAGCCAGATTAAAATCTAAGAAACTCAAAGCTGAGCAAGAAAGCAAGCCAGTTGTTCAAATGAGCCCTCTTTTGGAAGACCAATCCTCCAAGGATAATTTAAACAATGAAGCTGTTCCTGGGACCTCAAACAGTTCCCATTTATCTGAATTTCATGAAGCAAAGATTGCTAAGAATTCTACTTTCCTACCAACAACCTGCTCTTCTGAAATGCCTCTATCATCTGCTAATGTTGCCACCAATATACCTGTTATACCTGGAGGGTACCTGCAGACATTGTTAGATGCATCTGACTTGTCAAATAATACTGGTATCTCATACTTCACTCACCATTCTTCAGAACAAAATGAAGGCAACCTCACTCAAACAGAAAAATCATTTGCACCTCTCCAGCCTCCCCAGGACTGCGTGCTTTCCTCACCTTCTGAGTCTGAGCTACAGCACTCATCCCAAAACTTCAAAATGGAATCAAGCGAGTATGGAAATGTGTGGCCCAGCAAGCCTACTTCTAGCCCCCAGAAATTCATAGCTGAAGTCTCAAATGAGACAGCTCCAAACCAATCCAGTGAATTTGGAGTCTCCCAGGTAGTGTCCATGGAAAATAACCTCACGGCTACAACATACAATCCAATCTGCCTCAATAATGGTGGCAGTAGTTGCAACAAGGTCCTATATGCCTCTGCACAAGACACCCATCTTGCATCTGATGACACTTATCAATTGTGTCACTTTAATAATGCAGAGATCTGCTTTCCTTTCCAACAGGGCCCAGTCAATATAGATGATGGTCAACTCTTTAGCTTTGATTCCATGGCCCCACTCTCTGTCAATTCAAGTAATTATTGCTCTTTAAGCTTGAAATCCTGTGAAAAGGATGGTGATGATGATATCACAGATGACTTCCTGGCCCATTGCAGCCCTAAGCTGGTGATCCAGCAGAACACTGATGAAATAGCACCACTAAAAGAGTCCACCGACCTCCTGGATATCTCCAACTTCACTCCCGACAAATTTCGCCACTCTTCTCTCTCAGAGATGTCCCCACCTGACACCCCCAGTATTTCCCCTCAAATTACCAGATGTGAGAATACAAAGACATTAGGAACACTGAAAGGTTTCCAAGAGGGTGTCCCAGGACCACTGGGCAGTATGGAGAAGATCAAGTGGGACTGCAGTACACTTTCACAGCAAGTCCAAGTGGAGGAAGGATTTTCTTTAAATGACCATCAATTTCAGTTCCATATGTTCAACGATGAGGATTCTGTCAGCCTACTCCAAAAAGCCCCTTGCTTATCAACGTTTAATGATCCATCTGGTCAAATGAATACAAACAACAAAGTTTCAAAATCAAGAAAGAAAAGTTCACCCAACAAGAGTGGGGCTATGAACCAAAGCTCTTCTCAGAAAAACACCAGGAAAAAATCCCCCAAAGTCACCAACAAAGGGATTGAAAAACCATCTGGTAAAACCTTCCGCCAGGTCCCTAAGTCAACAAAGAAAGGGAAATACATGGCTGCAATCAATGGAGAGAAAATGCAAACTGACATTGGCCATCAAATCAACAGCATACCCTCCACAGGGAAGACACTGACTGAATGTATCCAACATGGTGATCCTGGGGCCTCTATGAAGATGCCAAGTCAGAAGGGACTTTCTGGAGATTGGGCTTTGGGGAAAGACAGCAGCCAAGGCTGGAGTGACATGAGCATGGGCACCAATACCAACAACCTCCTAGATGATGACCAGCGGGAATTTCAAGAGCCTTCCTATATCTTGTCCAACATTGCCTCTGGTATGGCAGATGTGCAGAGATTCATGATGGCCTCCATAGAGCCCCTTTGGGAACCGATGCAGCACCATGGGGACCCTAACATATTATATTCCCCTGAGTCCAATAGTCTAAAGTTAAAAACACTCAAAATATTGGCTGGGACACCACAGGAATCTAAGAAAAAAGTCAACAATGGGTCACCAGGAGCCACTAAGAATCACAGGTCCATCAAGGGTGTGAGTAAAAGCAATGGGAAAACAGCAATAGGTGATCCTGGTCGTGCAAACATGCCTGGTTATAACGAGGACTCTCGCTCTGCCTTCTTTGATAAAAAGTATAATAACCTGAGCACTTTAGGCAATAATGGACCAACACACAAAAAGTTATATCGTCACAAATCCAGCTCCAAAGCCTTGAGAGATGAGAAGTGTAAGGGAAAGCGCATGGAGCGAGAACAGGTCCACAAGGATGAGGCTGGGACAGCTTCTTTTGAAAAACTGAGGTAATGCTGCACTAAAATGGCTGAGATGATGCACCCTTAGCTTTTCTACTGCCTGCTAAGCCTTCAGTCTGTCATTTTTCCCTTCAGTCTGTCATTTTTCCCCTCTTGAAAGCAAAAGTTTGCATGAAAGAAACTGCCCAATTCCCTTCTTTTACAAATTTTTTTAAAAAGGTAATAGTGCATGAAAATCTCCAAACCTTTAAGCTACCCCAAAGATTGGGCAATTTTGTTGTGTCTTGGCTAAGTACAAGCTTTAACAAAGCTACTTTTTCTGCTATTCAATGTTAGTTTTTACTTACCGAGAAAATAGAACTAAGATGTGCTCTTGAATAATTTGGGGGAAGAGAAAGGCTTGGCAGAAAGAAAAAATTTCAACAGAAGAATTAAAAGCCAAGATTATTTAAGCAAAAAGAATGTAATTTGGAAAACAAAATTTCATCATTCAGCAAGAAGAAGTGCTTTCTAGTGCCCCCTGCTATTTGTATCTGTTTCTGCGTCATGCAGCATCTACTATGATATAAACAGATTTAGATTTTGTGATCCCTTTTGGGAACATACAGTAAAACTAACTAAAATGGAATAAATTGTTTGGTTTTTCTGCAGGGATTCTGACTACAATCTCCTAAAAGCAGAAACAGCATTTTGGGTTTTACCTGTATTTGAAGAAGAGGCTCGCATTTTCCAGAAAGACATTTGATGTTTGTATTTTATTTCTTTCAAAATATGCCTTGTGGTATGTATGTTGACATGTAAGTGCTTAAAGAAAAGAATTTTTAAGTGTGGGAATAAGTCTTTGGAAACAAACTTTAATCTGATATTCTATGTAAAAGACTTTAAAAGTCACACAGTTGCACAAGTAGTTTATGCACTATTTACCCAAGGGGAAAAAAAGGAAAACATTGTGCCAAACTACAAACAAGTGACTCTATTGTATATATTTTTACTTCTATATCAACATTTGGTTGTGAGTATTTGGGGAGCTTGTCCCTGTCGATTTACTAGAAACATTCCAGTGACTCTTGCTATTAACCACCCCCACCTTATGTGGATAGCACCTATAGATCACAGTGAAAAATATGTTGTGCTACATAATTTACCAAAACTTAAAGGATACTGTTTGAAATGTGCCAAATTTCCTTACCTCATCTCACAGATTCACCCCACAGTTTATATAAAGATCATTAATAAATTTTAAAATATATATATGTGCATACATACATTATTTAAATGTTTTAAGCTCGACTGTCCTGTGTGGAAACATGAAGAATTAAACATGGCACAATAAAGATTTGTTTGTTCCACTGCCTAAGGGTTAAAATGTTGGGAAAGTCTGGAAGTCACAATGGCTAAGTCCATCAGGGACCCAAGCATATACATTTACAGAACCTTTTACAAGGAAATAAAACAGCTGATTTAAAGTTTGTTTTCTAAAAGCAAAATCTGTAGCTGAAAATTATTTAAAGTGCAAAATTATATTGCTGATACTTTATATATCAGTTTTATATATTTTATAATAGTCTGGGATAAATTATAAAATAACTATAAAATCAAGACTAATGATAAATGAAGTACGTAGCTTGCTTTTATTTATTTCCTACATGTTTTATTCCAGTTTTGTCAAAAGTGCACTCATATGGCTTTAGTTGTTCTCTAAGTGTTTAATCTTGCAATGCTAATGTTATTTAAAGAAAACGTTGTGATAATTCAGTACAATTACATATATATATATATATATATATATATATATATATATATNATATATATATATATATATATATATATATATATATATATATATCAGGTCAACTAACAGTTTATGGTAGTGACTGATTTGGGGCACATATACTTAGTCTGAGGTTGACTAGTATTTGATGCCACACACTAAACTTAAATTTCAATTTTTTACATATATTTTTGAAATCACATTTTTTATCCCGTCCTACCCCCCTTTTTTAAAATTTCACAGCTCCAACATCCCTCACTACTAGCTTTTTCTTCCCCTTTACTTACCACTTTACTTCTAACATTTGATCTATTTTCCTTGCACAGTTGAAGGCCTGTGTGTCTGATGACTGATGCATTATGGCACAGATGAGATAATGGATGTGAAAGCGCTTTGTAGATCATAAAGTGCTATACAGATATAGGGGATTAATATTATTAATGTTGTTGGTTGTTGTTGTTGTTAACCTTACTATTCTTACTAATATTATTACTCACCTATTACCTTTTGAATATATAGCCTGTGGGTGGAAGGGTGGAGAATAAGTGGGTGGGGGAAAGGGGGATTTAAAAAAGGGGGGGGAAATGTTTCAGAAGGAAAATTTAAGCAAAATATGAATCTACCTAGTTATTGCCACCTAAATACATTCAGAAACAGAGAAAAAAACATTTGAAAGTAGTCAGAGACAAATGGATGGAAGCCTGTCACATATATTGGCATACACACTTCCCAGTCCATGATTCATTTCACCAGCCTGCTCTACTACTTATAGCTAGGTTGTAAAATGAACAAGCCTGTGTTTTTGATGGTGTGATTGTGTGTATCTGTAGGGATGAGTGGGTGAGGAGCATTTTGTGAAATGGCTTCGGGCCTGTTTCTAGGCTTTGATGCTCTCTGTATGTAATGAGTCCTGGAAAACTGGTTACTGAAAAGGCACCACATGAAACATCTCCTGCTCTGCAGCTGCCATCCAAAAGGGAAAATATCCAACTAGACCAATTTCTTCTATTTCCCCGCTCTGATAACTAGCTGTTTGCACTAAATTCTATGGCTGGTTCCTAGGAGCTGGTATTCGTTCTGTTTTTGTTTTTTCTATTTTGCAGCTGAATTTTGGTTTGGAATCACCAACTCTGCCTATATTGTGATCCCCACAACTCGAGACTTCAAAGTCACCTGCTGGCAATTAAAAGAAGAAATAAATAAAATGTTCCATGAGTACAATGTGTTTTATAAAAAAAAAAAAGTAAATACGGGAGCAGTTGTCCAGTTTTTTCTCAGTGTCAGTTCAGCTTTCAAGAAGGGGTGGGTGGGATAGAAGGACAACCTGAAACTGCTGGAAACAAACAATTTTCTTGCTGTCACTAGTCCTCTGCAATAGATGGTCTTTTAGTTTCTCCTGTGAAGCTCACTAGGGGCCAAGTCTAGGGCATGATTCATCCTTTTCTCCAAAAAGAATTGTCATTTTAAAGTACCTTTTTAAAATTGGCCTTCACTGTATTATATGTTTTTAACATATAAATTAGTGTCCAGTAACCTATCACTCTCTATTAAAATATAACAAGAAACTGAGTTGGAGTAATGATCAATAGGACAAGTCATAAGATGCTTATTTTATTAATTACACTTAATATCCCCCTCAGTACATGATGTTCTGACTTCAGTTTTTAGGGCTTTATTGATACTGTCTCTCCTCTGAAAATTCTGTTTTTCCTGTCACAACATAGTAGGCCTGACTTTTTGGAGATCTCTTATTCAACCAACTGCCTTAGTGGAGTGAGAACCAGTGATATAAAAATAATGTTTTCCCTAACACTGATATCTCAAGTCACATATATGAAATTTTCCTTGGTCTGAGATTTCTGACTGTCGCTACCTACAAATCTCTCCTCTCTGAGAAGCTGCTTCTTATTAATGCCATCCAGAATTAATTCCATTTAATTTTTACTTTCTTGGAAATGGTATTCTCTCTTATTCTTCTTACTTAAACTCAGTCCTTGGTCTTACAGTCTTTTTCTTTTATAGTCTCATATTCCACCTCCCCAAAGTGTCAGACTGTATGAACCTTAACCAGTCTACTCCCCTGTGGAAGTTCAAAGAAGAAACTTCTCACTCCTAATTACCTTTAATTGCTTTGATCACTTTCAAATGTAATTTTAAGCACACATTCACACACACACACACACACACATAGAATTATGTCATATGACTGAGGAAAGTTGGAAATTTTTTTTCTTGAAAATCTGTAAGAATAGATCTGATCCCCTTTCTACCCTAGTTAGGTGCTAGACTGTGTGGAGAAGGGTATTGAAACAGTGGCCTTGACCAAGGTTCTTTGAGACTTTGGGATTATATCTGGGCTGTGGTAACTGGCATGAATGGCCTCTCTGGTGTCTCACATACCACCTTCCTATGCTGCTTCCTTCCATCGTTCTCTTCTGACTTCTTGTTACTCTGTGCAGTTATGTGTTAAGGCCTTACCATTTCCTAATGTTTTCAAACATCCTGCACTACCTTGGCCATCACTTCTTTAGTCATCCCCCTGAAGTCCTTGGTGCTAGGTGGGCTTTTGTGACAGCTTTCATCTTCTCTGAACTTGTTCTTTGCTGGGATGCATCAGTATCTGTGCTAGAGGGAGGGAGGTAAGTGTGTGCATAACAAAAAAAGCATCAAGGATGCTTCACAAGCTGTAAACAATTCTGGCTAGCATCCTAGGTTCTGTTATGTGAGGTTCTGCAGTTTTAGTGAATTTCCAGTTTAGTGGGTTGTAATCAGCATTTACTGCCTAAAGGAGAAAAAGCATATCCAAGGACCTCTTAACTAAGCTTGCTTTTACCAAGTTGAACCATTTTGATGCATATCTGCCACATCTTCAATTTACAGATGCTCTTAGACCAGCCCCAAGAATTGAAGAGAGCTAAGTTTCTGCACTGAAGAGGAGAATGGAGCACTAGCTAGTCCTAACTAGTGCTAGAACTAGAAATGTTTGTTGAGCAATTAACTAATTTAAAGAGTTTTGTTTTCATTTAGAGAGTTTTTAAATGATTACCCATCTCTATAGGAATATATGTCTTTTTTGTTATGTAAAACTAATGTGAGATTTCTTTTCTAATCATAAAATTCACTGAGCGAATCATTGTATTTAGAAGATTTAGTAGCAAAATCAATCATCTTAGTAATCAATCACATAGGGATCTTGTCAATACAATGTAGGCCAGGGATTTTGTAAAGGTGTCTGTCTCGAGTACCTGAATAAAAGAGAAAAAATTATCTTGGCTGTTTGAACTTGGGAAACACAGTCACCTGCTTGAGAGTCCTCAGCCAGCATGGTGTTGTTTTGATGACAGCGCTCAGGCTATCCTTTAAGGCACATTATTTTTTTTTTACTTGGAGAGTTAAACAGTAACTACAGTCATCAAGCAGAGCCCCCATTACAGATACATGATTCTTGAGATGTACTCTTGGTTTCAGAATCATAACTAAAATGTAAATGTCATTAGAGAAGGACAATGTAAAAGAAAGAGGCTTAGTACAAAGTTGAAGGTATGAATGAGGCTTTTAAAATCAGTATCTGGGTGCATAGATACTAACGTTAACACTCATCAACATGAGATAGAAAGGTTGTATGTCCATCTAACAGGCTCACTGGTTTCTGAGTCTTAAAAAAAATCCCCCTCCAAAAGAAGAGAAGAGATATTTAAGTCATTTTGCCTCTTTGAAAGACACCTGGTTTTACAGCACAAAGGAAAAGGCTTAGAATGAAAACTAGAAGAGGCCTTTTGTTTTTGACTCCCAGTGAGAGGTGAGAAAACTTAAAATGCTCTACTGGGATACCTGTAGCACTGACTAGGGTTTGATGCCTACAGAGTTTTGAATGTACTAGTCCTTAATTTAATTTCCATAAAACTGAATGCACCTCTTTGGTAAGTTACTGGTTTATGGTGCTAAAAAAAACTATTATCCCCATTTTCCTCTTCTCCCAAACCTCTTAAATATTTAAGAAAATTTAAAATAAAAGTGTTAGAGGCCCTTTTTATGAATGTAACCTGAGTTTCTGTTTGATATATGACACTCCAACCTTAAAAAGTTAGGAAATTATTTGCCTTTTTTCTTTTAGAGTTAAGTTTTATAAATAATCTGTAGAGTCAATTGAAGTATAAAGCTTAAGGATCAGTCTTAAGACGCCTACAAAATCTTGTATATTTTTAAGTGTGCCAATTTGTAACATATTTTGTAAGTGTATATTTTTCTTAGAAAAGTGCTGTGAAGTGTCTGTATGTGAGAGTTTTCCTTTTGTGCACCACTAGGTGCTAATAAAAGGATATTTACTTCAAAGTTTCTGGTTTTAGAAACCACAATACAAAGAAAAAATACACTTTTGTTGGGAATTTTGTAACACAAAACATGTTGTGAAAGAGTATAGTGATCTTGTGCAAAAGAAAATGAACATTTGTGAGCTTCTTGCTGTTTTATAGATTTTCTTGTAAATTATTCTTGTAACACCTCTGGTTTTGTTGTTCTTGTTGCAAAGGTTTTAAATATTTGTGACTGAGTGTATGGTGAAACTGTCATAATGTTACCTAGCTGAATTTTGTTATTGTTTATGGAATAAATAAAAAGAAAAGTTTAAAATACTGCTTTAGAATCATATGTAACAGAAATCAAACCATTTCTAATTAAATTCTATGTCCACAATAAAAAGATCTTCATTGTCTAGAGCAGTGTTTCTCAAACTATCTGTAATGAGATACAATTTTTTTCTCAAATCCATCAGACTGATACTATCATAAAACAAAATAGGGATGAATTTTAAAGTGAAAAGGGAAAACAGATGTGCAAATTAAAAGCCACAATGTATTCAATTCAACATGTAAAATGACAATTTAAAACAAATATAGGAAAAATTAAAGAATTGCAAACATTTTATACAGGTCCAATAATTAATGTCAATTTACCATAGAAGGTTCTTAACCGTGCTTTGCGAAACACTTGGAGTAGGACTGGCAGCATTATCATCCATCATCTGTGAACTTGTTAGAAATGCTGAATTTCAGGCCTTGCACTAATTCTACTGAATCAGAATCTAAGTTTTAACATGATTCCTAGTTGATTTGTGTGCATGTTAAAGTTTGAGAAGCACTGGGCTAGAGTTTTGTGTAGGGATATTTTCTGCCCCTCAGACTGAGGAAACATCTTCTAGTGTGTCCCGTCTTCAAAGACCTTAGAACAAATGGTGTCCTTGTTTTGTGGTCTAGATGGTTCTGCAGAAATGCAGTCCTCTCAGAATGTCAACACTGTTTATTGAAAGTAATAAATGCTAATTTGCCTGGTACCCAAGAGATGTCAGATTTTCCATAATCCCCTACAGTTCTTACATCATTTTACTTACCGCTCCCCCATGGGCACTGTTTTCTTTAATCAGTTTTTCCCCAAATTCTATTCCCACTGTACTCAGTATTTTAATATTTGATATGTCTAAAAAAACTGGAGTCACACAGCAGAGCCTAGAACCCCAGCTAACCACAGGCAGGTCAGTGTGCTACATACAAACCAATAGCCACTTCCTTAGTTTTAAATATCATTACTCAAAGAAATCGAAAAATGCTTTTGAGCTCATTTATATCCACCACTTCAACTGTCACCTAGATTCCCACAAATCTCTCCTGAGTTCCTAGATTATATTTTCAGTTATAAACTGCCTAACTCCACTTGGACATTATGCAAGTTCCTTAGACTTATTTATTCAAGATCATTTCATAATCCATTTACCCTCTGAGTGTGCTCTAGTTCAGCAAATGGTGCTACCACTCATCCAAACCAGAGAGAAAGATACACCAGTAACTCCTTTCACTTCCATCCTCAAATCCAATTCGCCACTGTCAGTTTTCCTGCCTATCTATCTTCATTGGTACTGCCTTAATTCAAGCTTCCATGGTACTTCACCTGGCCTCTTACAAACGTTGTCCCAATTCAGTGATATCCAGACTTGGAATTCACGCCTGGAAAATTTTAAATAAGGAAAAAAATAGCTGGGGGTTTCTGTCAAGTTGCCAACTGTTTATTTTGCTAAATAAAGATGTTAAAAATAAAACTAGGGCTCTCTTCCTCAAGGCTGCCTGGATCACCATGCTGCCGCTGCCTGCATTTCCCAAGGAACAGTATTTTGGATAGGAGAAGAAACTCCAGGTGCAGCCTAGGATTGGGCTGACTTAGCAAAGGGTGGCTGGGTTATTCTCCTTCGAGTGTTCTAGAGGTGATGGGCTCGAGGCAGAAGCCTGCCAATTCTTCCAAAATTGTGCAGTTTTTGTATCTTAAGTTGTTTTGGTTTATAAACTAATCCTATAGAAATAAGAAAATTAAAAACCAGGGGGAATGTTAGGGGAACTCAGGAGCTAAAGATTTTAGTCTTAATTGATAGGCTTAAGTGACTAATGCAAGTTGGAAAGCTGTTGTTCCAAAATTCTGCAGCTTTTGAATAGACTCCTTGCTTCCAGAATTTTGCCCATGTGGTGGTGGCAGGCTTCAGGACTCTACTTGCTATTTGGTAACAATATAGTAAGGAAGAACTCCCAATGAAAGTCGTTTAGCAATGGCCCAGATTTTCCATGCAGAGGTCCCCACTGTCAGTGTAAGAGAGGTCCAAGTGTATAGATAATTTTTATAAGATTTTATTTGACCCACACTGATGACATGCCAAGGAGCAAGATCTTAAATGCTGGGACTTCTGGCCAAGATGGAAGCGTAAGTGGAAACACTGTACCTCCTCACACAACCAAAATTATGGACAACAAAGATTTAGAAACAAAACCACAACCAAAACAGACAGAAAATTGAACTGTACCGAAGTCCGACAACAACGAACCATTCATCCAGACCGGTATAGAGCAATCTTGGAGGGTAAAGTTGGCAGCCGGCAGAGAGGGGTCGCAGCAGGAAAAAGTGGTGGCTGCCGGACCAACCCAGGCACGCAGGCGGCAGTTGGCAGATCCCAGGTGTGGGGTGGCAATGGGCAGACCCAGTGAGGGCTCAAGGCAGCTGGCTGACTTTATTTCCTGGCAGCACCAGGAAATAAAGCCTAAAAACACTGGTTGGAAAAGCTTTCAGGGGTTGAGGTGCCAGGAGAGGCTCCCAGCCTCACAGGAGAGTTTGTTGGAGAGACCCACAGGGTCCTAGAAAGCACACAAGCCCGCCTACCTGGGAACCAGCACAAGAAGGGCCCAGTTTGCTTGTGGGAAGCAGCAGAGGGGACCAAAATCTAAGAGAGAGCAGAACAAATGCCACTGCTCCCTCTCTGACCCCGCCACCAGTCACAACCCAGAGTCTGGGTTGACCCCCCTCCGGTGAACACCTAAACTTTCGCCCCTCATATGTAAGAGGCACGAACAGACCAAAACATTATGGCTCAAGCAGAAGAACAACTCAAAGCCCCAGAGCCAATACTTCTAAGCTACCAAGAGATAGCCAACCTAACAGATGCACAGTTCAAAACGCTGGTGATAAGGATGCTCACAGAATTGGTTGAAT
The DNA here is from genome assembly GCF_014824575.4 of Sturnira hondurensis. NCBI lineage: Eukaryota > Metazoa > Chordata > Mammalia > Chiroptera > Phyllostomidae > Sturnira > Sturnira hondurensis. The sequence goes on along the minus strand of NW_028097282.1, from coordinate 131,679 downwards.
TTAGTCACAAATTAGATGAAAAAATGAAGGCTATACTAAGTGAAATCAAGGGAAATGCACAGGAAACCAATAGTGATGGAAAGGAAACTAGGATTCAAATCAATGGAGTGGACCAGAAGGAAGAACAAAACATCCAAACAGAAAAGAATGAAGAAACAAGAATTCAAAAAAATGAGGAGAGGCTTAGGAACCTCCAGGACATCTCTAAACGTTCCAACATCCGAATTATAGGGGTACCAGAAGGGGAAGAGAAACAGCCACAAGTGGAAAACTTATTTGAACAAATAATAAAGAAGAACTTTCCCAGTCTGGCAAAGGAAATAGACTTCCAGGAAATCCAGGAAGCTCAGAGAGTCCCAAAGAAGTTGGACCCAAGAAGGAACACACCAAGGCACATCATAATTACATTAGCCAAGATTAAAATGAAGGAGAGAATTCTAGAAGCAGCAAGAGATAAGGGGACAGTCACCTACAAAGGAGTTCCCATCAGACTGTCAGCGGATTTCTCAAAAGAGACCTTACAGGCAAGAAGGGGCTGGAAAGAAGTATTCCAAGTCATGAAATCCAAAGACCTACATCCAAGATTGCTCTATCCAACAAAGCTTTCATTTAGAATGGAAGGGCAGATAAAGTGCTTCTCAGATAAGGTCAAGTTCAAGGAGTTCATCATCACCAAGCCCTTATTATATGAAATGTTAAAGGGATTTATCTAAGAAAAAGAAGATAAAAATATGAACAATATGAACAGTAAAAAGACAGCAAACTCACAGTTATTAACAACCACACCTAAAACAAAAGCAACCTGAGCAAACAACTAGAACAGAAACAGAATCACAGAAATGGAGATCACCTGGAGGGTTAGCAACAGGAGAGTGGGAGGAGGAGAGGGGGGAAGAAGGTACAGAGAATAAGTAGCATAGACAGTAGGTAGAAAATAGACAGGGGGAGGGCAAGAATAGTATGGGAAATGTAGAAGCTAAAGAACTTGTGACACATGGACATAAACTAAAGGGGGGTAAAGAGGGGAGGGGTATGCAGGGTGGAGGAGAATGAAGGGGGAAAATGGGACAACTGTAATGGCATAATCAATAAAACATTTTTAAAAATGTCTTAAATGCTCTAAAAGTAATAGTTTCGCATCTTTTTATGAATTTAAATTAAAGCATGTAGAAAGATTAGAAAGAGCCAGGTAGCAATTGCAGTGGTGTCAAACTCAAAGAAAAATAAATAAATAAAACTATTATCAACAAACCACAAGTGTTGGCAAGGATGTGGAGAAAAGAGAATCCCAATGCCTTGTTGGTGGGATTGTAAACTGGTGCAGCCACTGTGGAAAACAATACAGAGATTCCCCCCCAAATAAAAATAGATGTTCTATATGAACCAGCAATTCCACTTCTGGGTACTCATTCAAAGAAATTCAAAACACTAATTTGAAAAGATATATGCACCTCTATGTTTATTGCAGCATTATTTACAAATGCCAAGATATAGTAGCAACCTAAGTGCTCATCAACAGATGATTGGACAAAGATGTTGCACATATATATAATAGAATATTAACCACAAAAAAATAATGCAATCTTATGTTTGTGACAGCATGGATAGACCTAGAGGGTATTTATGCTAAGTGAAATAAGTCAGACAGAGAAAGATGAATACCATATGATTTTACTTACATGTGCAATCTAAAGAACAAAAGAAACTGGAAACAAAAGCAAAATAGAGTTAGATACAGAGAACAGACTGATGATTGCCAGACAGGAAAGAGATTGGGCTCAGAGGTAAAAAAGGTGGAGAAATTAAGAAGTACAAGTTGGTAGTTGCTAAATAGGCATGAAGATGTAAAGTAGAGCATAGAAAATATAGTCAATAACATTGTAATAACTATATATGATGGCAGGTATGTACTAGACTTATCAGGGGAGTCACTTCATAAATTATATAAATGTCTGACCACTATGCTGTAGACCTGAAACTAATGTAAAATAATATTGTATTTAAAATGTAACTGAGAAAAAAGATAACCACTGAATGTTTTAGCTGATGCAATAGAACACAATAAGGAAATGAGGATAAACTAAATAGGTAGGTAGGTAGATAGGTAGATAGATATATAGGTAGATGATATAAAGTAAGTGATACTGTTCTCATTATTTATAAATAACATAAATCTGAAAGTTTCAAGAACAGTATGAAAAAGCTATTATAATTAAAAGAAAGTTTAGTAAGTGATCTGGTCACAAATGTGAAATATAGCCTTACTTTTTTCATCAATATTCACTTTAAAAGGATAATAAAAACAGTTTATATTTTATATTTCTATACATGAAAAAATAGACACTTGTAAAAGACCTAATTGATGGAAAAACAACCAAGCTTCATGGAGACCTAAAGCCGATCTGAATAAATGAAGAGCAGTGCCACATTTCTGGATGAGCTGGCACAATATTACACAGATAAGGATACTTCCCGAATTAATCAACAAACAAAATGCAATTCCAGCTAAGTCCCACAAGATGTTTTCTGAAACTTAACATATTGACTTCATTTATTTTAATGGAATATTTTTATTGTATTTTTTCATTACCATTTATCCCCTCTTTATCATCCTTCCCCTTTTAATCACTACATTATTGTCCATGTTCATGAATATATTGATTTTAAATTCATTAGAGAAATAAAGGCATAAGGATGAACAAAAACAATGGGGAAAAGACAAAGAAGTTGATCTACCAACTATTAAAATATACTTCGAAGCTACAGTAATTAAAAGTGTGGTCCAGTCCTGGCCAGGTGGCTCAGTTGGTAGGAGCATCCTCCAGTACATCAAAAAGTTGTGGATTTAGATTTCTGGTCAGGGCACATACCCAGGTTTCTAGTTCCATACTTAGGTCAGGACACCTATGGGAAGCAACCAATCTGTTTCTTTCTCACATCATTCTTTCTCTCTCTCTAAAATAAATAAACATAGTCTTGGATGAGGATTTTTAAAGTGTAGTTTATATTTTACTTTCACTATATATCTGCTATAAATAATATATAGAATAGCAGCCTTATGTTGCTTAAAAATTTGAAATAAATGCTAGCATACCATAAAAATAAAATAAATACATAAAAACTATTTGCCCTGGCTGGCATAGCTCAGTGGAATGAGCGCGGGCCTGCAAACCAGAGGATCACTGTTCAATTCCCAGTCAGGGCACCTGCCTGGGTTGCAGGCAGGTTCCCTGCAGGCCAACTTCCAGCAGGAGACCCATGAAAGGCAACCATACATTGATGTTTCTCTCCGTCTCCTTCCCCTCTAAAGATAAATAAATAAATAAAATCTTAAATAAAAAACTATTTATTATCAAATCACGGAAGACAAATTTAACGCCAAAAGACAATCATAGGGTCCTTATTAAAATACACTACATTGTCTTTTTCTCTTTACCAAGGACTATGAGACACTAAAAGCAAGCTCCTGAACCATTACTTGAAAATGTCAAAAGAGATTTTGGCTTTTAGGGATAAAGAAAATGAGGGAGAGAGAACTTAAAGCCCCCCAAATTGGACCCCTCTAATGTTCTGAAGTTTTATTTATCCCAATTTCTATAAGTTCCCTCTGTGAAAGAGATTACAAATGTAATCTCTTTTCTTCACTGTGCAAGACTCAGAAGTGTGTTCTGGTGAACGCAGCCTTAAAGAAACATTCTTCTTGAACTAAACTAATGGCAGAGCTGGAATGGAAAAGTGGTCCCATTCTTTTCCCAGTGGGTTTGCATCTTTTCCCCCCTCCCTTGGCCAAAGTTGAGATAGTACCAGAGCGTAGTGGGAAGATGGCAGGTCCCTTGTCAAAAGCAATTTTTTTATTTGTCTTGTAGTTGAACTTTCAATGGAGTTAATTTGGGGGAGGAGTGATTATGGCACTATTTTAATACAATATTCTATCTAAAGCATTTGGAGTTGTTGTTATTGAACATTTTCTTCACTTCTAAGGATTTTTTTCTTTTTTCATATTTTATTGATTATGCTATTACACGTATGTCCCAATTTTTCCCCTGTGTCCCCCTCCACTCTGTCCTCCCAAATCTTTCAGGAAATACCCATGCCATTGTTCATGTCTATGGGTCATGCATATATGTTCTTTGACTAATCCCTTCATTTCTTACATCCAATTCCCTCTTTCTTTCCCCACTTACAGCTGTCAGTCAGTTCCACAATCTAATAAAATCAGTCGCCCTTCATTCCAGAAAAATGAACATACTCAGAATTTTTTGTAGAATTGCAGAAAATTCACAGATTAGAAACTTCTTTATTAGGGTCATGAATTCATCAAAATGTTTTCTCCACATAAAATGACATTTCTTAGACTATCTACTGATCTTCACTGACCCAATATAATAACTCACATTCATTTATTGTCTATGTTACATGAATTATCATTTCTCACAACAAGCCTACAAGGGAGGCATCTTCCTTATTTTACATTTAATAAAATAGGGACACACTGAGGTAAAGTATACTTCCTTAGCATCACACAACTAATTGTCTTCAAATACCTACTGTTTAGAGTGTTTTCCTGATAGCTCCCTTTATCATCATGTAGTGTCCTTCTTTGTTTCTTACTATAACCTTTGTTTTAAGTATATTTTTCTGATATAAATATTACTACCCCAGCTTTTTTTTCATTCCCATTTACATGGAATATTTTCTTCCATACTTTCACTTGGAACCTGTGGAAACTTTTATTCTGAGGTGGGTCTCTTGGAGAAAGCACATATGCAGGTCATGTTTTCTTATCCATTCATCTATCCTATGTCTTTTGATTGGAGAATTTAATCCATTTACATTTAAAGTTATTATTGATGGGTACTTATTTATTGCCATTTTGTCCTTTATACTATGTTCCTCTTTCTCTGTCTCTGTCTCTCTCCCCTCTCTCCTTCTTCTTAAAGCATGTCCTTAAACATTTCTTGCAATGCTGGTTTAGTGGTGATGAACTACTCATGCTTTTTTTTTTTAAGTTTGGAAAACTATTTTGCCTTCAGTTTTCAATGGTAGCTTTGCTGGATAGAGTAGCCTTGGTTGCATGTCCTTGTTTCTTTTCATTTTAAATATTTCTTGCCAATTCCCTCTGGCCTGAAGTGTTCTTGTAGAGAAATTAGCTGACAGCCTTATAGGAACTCTTTTGTAGATAACTGTGTTTCTCCTGCTGCCTTTAAGATTCTCTCTTTGTCTTTAACCTTTCCCATTATAATTATGATTGATCTTGGTGTCGGTCTGTTTGGTTCATCTTGATTGGGAGTCTCTGTGTTTCCCGAACCTGGATAGGGAAGTTTTCTGCCATTAATTCTTCCAGTAGGTTCTCTATCCTTTGCCCACTCTCTTCTATTTCTAGTGCCCCTATGATGTAGACATTGTTACACTTGTTTCAGAGGTCCCGTAGACTTTTCTTGTTTATTTTAATTCTTTTTTCCCCCTCATGTTCTCCTCAGGCGCTTACTGTATCTTGTCTTTTAATGTGCCAATTTGGCCTTCTGCTTCATCTTACATGCTGTTGATTCTTTCTAGTATATTCTTTTTTCAAAGATACTATTTATTCATTTTTAGAGAGAGAGGAAGGAAGGGAGAAAGAGAGAGAGAGAAACATCAATATGTGGTTACTTCTTGAGCACACCCTACCAGGGATCTGGCCCACAACTCAGGCATGTGCCCCAACTGGGAACCAAACCAGTGACCCTTTGGTACACAGGCTGGCACTCAATCCACTGAGTTATACTAGCCAGGATTTTCTAGTATAGTCTTCATTTCAGATACTGTGTTCTTTATTTCTGCCTGGTTCTTTTTTATGGTTTCTGTTTTTTAAATATTTATTATCTCTTTGTTCAAGTTCTCACTGAGATCATTTATTCTTCCTACAATGTCTTTGAGCATCCTGATAGCCATTATTTTTTAAATATTTTGTTAATTTTGGAGGGGGGGAGGAAGATGGCGACAGAGTAGGATGGAGCGATTCCAGTTCCCGTACCCATGAGAGAAAATCCTGGCAGATCTACTGAGGAACAGCGCAATCTACCAACAGATCCCCAGCATTTATAAAAATAAGAGACCAGAGATTGTAATGGACAGAACAGACAGCTGCAGGTCAGTGGGATCTCGGGGACCTGAGTAAAGACAAGAGTGGTGGCGGCGGGGGCCAGAGGCATCAGTCTGGGACCAGTGCCTGGGGCATCTGCCACAGAGGACTCTTCGGGAGCCTGGCACCTGCCGGGTCTATGGCAGACTCTTTGGGAGCCTTGGGTCTGCTGCAGGGTCCTTGGGTGAGAGCTGGGTCATCAGCTCCCTCCCTCCCCATCTAAGCAAGGCTGGGCAACACCGGGCAGAGACCTGTCTCCTTGAGTTTACAGAAAGGGTAACAAGGACAAAGGGCCGTGTTCAACTGCAGACTCTGTGGTTGCCAGCCCGCCAGCCCACCAGCCCGGGGGAATTGAGAGGTGCATTGTCGTCACCAGTCTGGCTGGGGATTGGGCTGGGCTGAGAGGCAGGCTTTCTGGAGAAGTTTTTTTTTGGGAAAGTGGACTAAGGTGTTCTCCTGCGATGGCAGGTTGGCGTACTTCCCACCCAGCCAGGCAGCCATCCAGAGGAGGGGCGGAAGCACCTGAGTCCCGCCAGAGAACTGCGAAGGATCATGCCAGATCCCGTGGGACCCAGGCAGCCTGGCGGGCACGCAGGCGCCCGCACCCTAGTCTGACAGCCTGGCTGGTGCGTGTGCCTGCACCCCAGTCCACAGAGAGGACCCCCGAGGTAGATGCTCTGAAAAGAACCTAATCCCCTTTGTGGAGCGCTAGGGAGAGGCTAGCTCTTGGAAGAGCACTCTCAGAAAGATTACGCCAATCAACCCATAGAGTGCTGCAACCAGAAAAAGTGGTTTGGACAGTTTGAAATCAACACAGGCTTTTTTTTTCCCCTTTACTAACTTTTTTTAGTAAACTTATTTTTTAAAATTTTATTACTTTTTTATCTTTCACTACTCTGTTCCTCCCCTTTCTTTTTTCCTGTTTTAGTCCTTCTTCCTTTCTTTCCAAACTTATACCTTTTTCCTCACTTCTCCTGCCTTTTTTTTGTTTGTTGCTTTGTTTTCTTTTACCCACAAGAGACACAAACAACTGGGAACCGCGAAAAGACCAGAGTGGGACCCAAAGAGGGGGCATCCCAACAGTAGAGACAGAGAGACGAATTTCACTTTGCTATATAGCAGAGAAGCCACAAGATGCTGCATATTTGTATTATTTTTTCATTATTTTCACCTCTTTGATATTTTAATAATATCTTTGTATTCCTCCTCTTTCTATATAGGCTTCTTAGTCTTGGCTGGTTATATTGTATTATTTGACAGGTTTCCCCTGTTCTCTCCTTCAAAGTGTATTGCTAATGTTCTATATTCACACCACTTGTTTTCCTTTAGCACACTACCCAAAAGTTCTATAACCCCTATTCAGACAGATCACATACAGTCTGTCATATGATTGTTGCTCTAATATTATTGTAAATAATAGCTGATCTATACAACTGTAAATATTTCACAACACATCTCCCAGATCTTAGCCCACTTTACAGGTTCCTGAAATCTATTACTGTACTGATTAACTCTATTTGCTCACACACTACACCTATTTACTATTCTTTACTCTCACTTTACCTCAAAATCTGAATGCCCGAAACCTCACTGCTTTCTAGATCCAACTCACAAGCCTTCCCTCCCCAACAAGAGACTTATCGTTTACCATCATTTCTTAAAAGTGGCAAGTTGGGTTGAAGATTACGGTTAACACTACATACACCCTAAAGATCGTCTATCTCTTCTCTACCGGCTGTGACTACAAATACCATAAAATACTCTTCCGCTGTCATAAATCATTTTGTCTCCCCCTCCAACTGATCACACACACACACACACACACACACACAGGAGTAGGTGGAAGTGGAGAGCATCAAGATACCTGCAGGAGACTGCACCACTGAATTTCACAGCTATTCTACCACAGAAGTTTACACCATAAATCCAAGAAGCCAGAACAAATCAATTTAAGAAGCTGAAGCTAACAAGAAGAGTCTCACAAACAATGGGAAGACAAATAAACAATCCCCAAACAAGAGGAAAGGAGGAAGCCTCAGAAAGAATGTTAGATGAAATAGAGGCAAGTCAACTATCAGATGTTGAATTCAAAGCACTGGTTACCAGGAAATTCAAAGAGCTCACAATGAGCTACCAGAAACTACAGGGGAGCTACAATGAACTCACAACAAACAATAATAACACAAAAAAGAAAATAGAAACTATCAGCAAAGGACAAGAGGAAATAAAGAATACAAATTCAAACTGAAGAACACAGTAGAAAGAATCAAAAGCAGGATCAATGAAGCAGAAGATCGGATCAGTGAGTTTGGAGGACAAAGTAGGAAAAAATTCCCAGAAAGAGCAAGAAAAGAAAAAGAGGCTGAGAAGGAATGAAGAGAGATTAAGAGAAATGCAAGACGATATGGAACGTAATAATATCCGAATAATAGGGATTCCAGAAGGAGAAGAAGAGCAAAGGAAAGAAAACCTTTTTGAAAAAGTAATGATGGAAAACTTCCTTAATTTGATGAGAGAAAAAGTCACACAAATCCAGGAATCACAGAGTCCCAATGAAGAGGAACCCAAAGAGGCCCACTTCAAGACACATCATCATTAAAATGGCAAAATTCCAAGATAAAGAGAGAATCTTAAAGGCAGCAAGGGAGAAAAAGGAAGTAACATACAAGGGAGCCCCAATAAGGTTAGCTGCTGACTTCTCAATAAAACCACTCCAAGCAAGCAGAGAATGGCAAGAAATATTCCAAGTAATGAGAACCAGAGGCCTGCAACCAAGGTTACTTTACTGAGCAAGGATCTCAATCAAGATAGAAGGCCAGATAAAGAGCTTCCGAGACAAAAGAAGTCTAAAAGAAAACACCGCCAACAAACCAGCTCTGCAAGAAATACTAAAAGGACTGCTTTAAGGAAAGGAAGGAAAAGAGAGAGACAGAGAGGAACACAGGTACAAAACTGGCAATGAATAAGTACTATCAATAATAACCTTAAACGTAAATGGATTAAATGCTCCGATCAAAAGACATAGAATAGCTGAATGGATAAGAGAGCATGACCCACATATTTGCTGCCTACAAGAGACCCACCTCAGGACAAAAGACCTACACAGCCTAAAAGTGAGGGGCTGGAAACAAATTTTCCAAGCAAATGGCCAGGGGAAAAAAGCCAGTGTAGCAAGACACATATCAGACAAAATAGTCTGCCAATAAAGGGCCATAAAAACATACCCAGAAGGTCACTTCATATTACACAAGGGAAGAATCCACCAAGAAGACATTAACCTCATAAATATATATGCACCCAACATAGGAGCACTCAAATATATAAAGAAAATCTTAGAGGACTTCAAGAAAGATATTGACAGCAACACAATTATAGTTGGGGATTTTAACACCCCACTGTCAAAAATGGACAGATACTCCAAACAAAATATCAACAAAGATATTGTGGAATTGACCAACGCCCTAGATGAAATGAACTTAATTGATATATATAGAACCCTTCATCTCAATGAAGCTAAATACACATTCTTTTCAAATGTTCATGGAACATTTTCGAAGATAGACCACATGATAGGACATAAGATGAGCCTCAACAAATTCAAGAAAATTGAAATCATACCAAGCATTTTCTCCAATCACAAGGGACTGACATTGACAACCAATCCCAAAGGAAAAAAACCCCAAACACCCAAAGTCATAGAGACTAAATGGCATGCCATTCAACAAATGGGTCAAGAATGAAATTAGGGAAGAAATCAAAAAGTTTCTGGAAACAAATGAAAATGAACTCACAACAACCCAAAACTTATGGGACATAGCAAAGGCAGTCCTGAGAGGGAAGTTCATAGCAATACAGGCTTACCTAAAGAAAATAGAAACATTCAAACAAACAACCTAACCCTATGCCTATGAGAACTCCAGGAACAACAACAAAGTCAGCTCAGAGCAAGTAGAAGGAAGGAAATAATCAAGATCAGAGCAGAATTAAATGACGTAGAGACTGAAAGCACAATTCTAAGGACCAATGAATCCAGGAGCTGGTTTTTTGAAAAGAAAAACAAAATTGAGAAGCCATTAAATAGGCTCATCAAGAACAGAAGAGAGAGGACCCAAATAAACAGAATCAGAAATGAAAGAGGAGAGATTACAACTGACAGCACAGAAATAGAAGCAATTGTAAGAAATTACTATGAAAACTGTATTCCAAGAAATTTGAAAACCTAAGTGAAATGGACAAATTTCTAGAAAAATATAATCTTCCAAAACTCAATGAAGAAGCAGAAAGCCTGAAGAGACCAATAACAGCAGATGAAATTGAAGCAGTAATAAAAATAACGCCCATCACAGCCCTAGCTGGCGTAGCTCAGTGGATTGACCATGGGCCTGCGAACCACACGATTGTGGTTTGATTCCCAGTCAGGGCACATGCCTGGGTTGCAGGCCAGTTCCCAGCAGGGGACTCATGACAGGCAACCATACATTGATATTTCTCTCCTTCTCTCCTTCCCTTCCTCTCTAAAGAAAAATAAATAAAATCTTAAAAAAAAACTCCCGTCACACAAAAGCTCTGGACCAGATGGTTTCACAGGAGAATTCTACAAAGCATTTAAGGAAGAGCTAACTCCTATCCTTCACAGACTTTTCAAAAACATCCAAAGTGATGGAAGACTCCTAAACTCTTTTTATGAAGCCAGCATCATCCTAATCCCAAAACCAGACAAAGGCACAACAAAGAAAGAAAACTTCAGGCCAATATCGCTGATGAACATAGACACTAAAATCCTCAACAAAATATTGTCAAACCACATCCAACAATACATTAAAAAGATCATTCAACATGACCACGTGGGATTCATCCCAGGGATGCAAGGGTGGTTCAATATTCACAAATCAGTAAATGTAATACATCATATAAACAAAAGCAAAGGCAAAAATCACATGATCATGTCAATAGATGTGGAAATGCTTTTGATAAGGTACAACACCTATTCATGATAAAAACACTCAGCAAAGTGGGAATAGAAGAATCATTTCTCAATATAATAAAGGCCATATATGACAGACTTACAGCCAACATCATACTCAACGGACAGAAACTAAAGATCGGGAACAAGACAAGGTTGCCCACTTTCACCACTTCTATTCAATATACTATTGGGAGTTTTAGCCACAGCGATCAGACAAGAAAAGGAAATAAAAGTTATCCCAATCGATGAGGAGGAAACAAAACTGTCATTGTTTGCAGATGACATGACAGTGTACATGGAAATCCTACAGACAGTACCCCCAAACTGTTCAAACTAATAAATAAATTTGGCAAAACAGCAGGATACAAAGTCAATATCCAGAAATCAAAGGCATTTTTGTATACCAACAATGAAACAGCAGAAGCAGAAATCAAGAAAAAAATCCCATTTGATATAGCAGAAACAAAAATAAAATATCTGGGAATAAACCTAACCAAGGAGGTAAAAGACCTGTATACAGAAAACTACACAACACTGAAGAAAGAAATCAAGGATGGCATAAACAAATGGAAACATATACCATGTTCATGGATTGGAAGAATTAACATCATCAAAATGTCCACACTACCCAAAGCAATTTACAGATTCAACGCAATACCTATTAAAATACCAATGGCATATTTCACAGACATAGAACAAACACTTCAAAAATCTATATGGAATCATAAACGACCCCAAATAGCAGCTGCAATTTTGAGAAAGAAGAACAAAGTAGGAGGGATCACAATACCTGATACCAAACTATATTACAAGGCCACTGTAATCAAAACAGCCTGGTACTGGCATAAAACAGGCACATAGGCCAATGGAACAGAACAGAGAGCCCAGAAGTAAACCCAAGTCTCTACAGTCAATTAATATTTGACAAAGGGGGCAGTAACATAAAATGCAGTAAAAATAGCCTCTTCAACAAATAGTGTTGGGAGAAGTGGACAGCTACATGCAAAAAAATTAAACTTGAGCACCAACTCACACCATACACCAAAATAAATTCAAGGTGGATAAAAGACTTAAATATAAGCCATGATACCATTAAAATCCTAGAGGAGAACATTGGCAGGAAAATCTCAGATACTTCTCGCAGCAACATTTTTACTGATATGTCCCCTAGAGCAAGGGACATAAAGGAAAGAATAAACAAATGAGATCTCATTAAAATTAAAAGCTTCTGCATGGCTAAAGGAAACAGTATTAAGATAAAAAGAGAAGCAACTGTTGCCAATGATACCTGAGACAAAAGTTTAATCTCCAAAATATACAAAGAACTTACACGACTCCACTCTAAGAAGACAAGCAACCCAGTTGAAAAATGGGCAAAGGACTTGAACAGACACTTCTCCAAGGAGGACATACAGAGGATCCAGAGACACATGAAAAGATGCTCAATATTGCTAGCTATCAGAGAGATGCAAATTAAAACCACAATGACATACCACTTTATGCAGGTCAAAATGGCCATCATAAACAAAGCAACAAACAAAAAATGTTGGAGAGGTTGTGGGGAAAATGGAATCCTAGTTCACTGTTGGTGGAATTGCAGATTGGTACAACCACTATGGAAAATAGTATGGAATGTTTCTAAGAAAACTAAAAATAAACATGCCTTTGACACAGCAATTCCACTGTTAGGAGTATATCCTAAGAACCCTGAAACACCAATCCAAAAGACCCTATTCACACCAATGTTCATTGCAGCACAATTTACAATAGCCAAGAAGAAACCTAGATGCCCAACAGTAAATGAATGAATCAAAAAGCTATGGTACATTTACACAGTGGAATTCTATGCAGCAGAAAGAAAGAAGGAGCTACTACCCTTTGCAACAGCATGGATGGAACTGGAAAGCATTATGTTGAGTGAAATAAGCCAGGCGGTGAAAGACAAATACCGTATGACTTCACCTTTAACAGGAACCTAAACAATAAAACAAACAAGCAAGCAAAATATGACCAAAGATCCTGAAATAGAGAACAGGCTGACAGGGACCAGAGGGGAGGGGGGAGAGAATTTCAGGGGGAAAAGGGAAGGATTCACAGGAACAAGTATAAAGGACACATGGAAAAAAACTAAGGCGGGGGAGGGGATGGGAGGGAGGTGGGGAGCACTGGGGTGGGGGTTGAGTTGGGAGTATAAGACAGAAAACTGTACTTGAACAATAACTAAATAAATCTAAAAAAAAAGCAACAAGAAACGTATCCGGGCAAATGTCAATATAAATAGCAGAAATCACAGCAACTGGCTATAAACATGAAGAAGAGAATAAAACTAGAAACAAATGGAAGATCTATTAGATACTAATGATTGGAAAATTCTTCAGTGGGAAAAGTTTCAATATCATAGCACTATATTTCTGTCTCTAATATTTATACTGTGAAAGTTGTTTACACAGCAAAACATTATAAAGCTCTGAAAAATATTTTTAAACCTTATAGAAAAATTTTTTATTGATTTTTAGAGAGAGGGAAGGGATGTAGAAAGAGAGGGAGAGAAATATTAATGTGTGGGTCCTTCCTGCACACCCCTTACTGGGGGCCTGGCCCACAATCCAGGAATGTACCCTGTCTGGGAACAGAACTGACAACCCCTTGGTTCAAAGGTCGGGCTCAGTCCACTGAGCCACATCAGAGAGGACTGATAACCATTATTTTAAACTGTGCATTTGGTATTTTGTTTGCTCCTATTTCATCTATTTCTTTTCATTCTTTTTCTGGGGAATTATCTTGTTCTTTTTGTGTGTGATATTTTACACTGTCTCTCCATTTGATCTCTGTGTATTATGTAGATCTGCTATGATTCCCAAACTTGTTTTGATGGCTTCATGATGAAGGTGTCTTGTTGGGCTCAGTGACACAATCTTCCAGATCATCTGAGCTCTGTGCTCCAGGAATATTTCTTGTGGGTTATTTTCACCCCCTGTTGTAGGTTAGTCTTTAATGCTGTTGACTTTGGTGGGTAGAGTTAACCCTTCAGGGTGGCTGGCTATGAGAGTAAACCTTGATCACTGTGTATGAGACACTGTGCAGGGGCTGCTTCCCAAGGCAAGGTTGTTCCCAGCAGAGTTGGTGCCTGCCAGAATTCCCCTTTGGTGTGTGGCTTGTGAGGCTAGTTGTGTTGAGCTATGATGTGGTCTGAAGCCCACCACTGGTTGTATTGGTTCTGGGTTCCACTTGGGTGTGGTTCAGGTACAGTTTGCTCTCAGATGTTGTTTGTAATCAGACTTGAGCTGACTGTCTGGATCTAGTACACTGTTCAATGTTTGTGTCTGTGTCTACTAGACCTGTGTGCGCATTGAGGGGCCAGTCTGTGTAGAAAAGTTCTGCCTTTTCTTGCTTAGGGCTGGAGTAGATCTGTGAAAGAAATGAGGCTTTGTGAGGTCTGTCTCTATCTTTCCACTACTCTGCCTCCCCCTGAGGTTGCCTAGTCTTCCTCCAAAGCCTTTCAGTGAGAGACTGTAGGATGAGCTCAGGCTAGTAGATATAGGGCTAGTGGGTCCTCTATTTTGGGGTTATGCAGTCAGGCACTCAATGATTAGAAATAGTCCCTGGTTTAAAGTCAAACCTCTCAGTCTCTGCCAGAATCTCCAACTTTACTTTTTTCCCAGTGGGGCTCACTGCAGGTTCAGGTTAGGTACAGCTAGCCATCCTCTTCGTAGTAGCAAGCTTAGCCACCCTGGGCTCAGGAGGATAGATCAAAAGAGTCTCCTATTAGGGATAATGCTGGCCAAGCCTGCAGGAGGAAGTTAAGCTCTTCATCTTGGTCCCAGACAATAACATCCAAGGGTCTTGCACTTTGAAAATTCCCACTCTGAGCTGCTTTTTCTTCTTTCCACAGATTTATGCCAGTGGGTTATTTGGGACTTGTCAGGGCTAATCTAAACAGTTTTACTTTGGGGGTGGTACCCATAAACCTTAGAAAGGAGGCAGGCACTTTCTCTCCTTCCTGGGTAATGTGGGCTGAACTAACAGGGCACATTGGATTTTCCTCCCTGCAATATTACCGTGCAGTCTAGCACTGGACCATCTGGCTCCTGGACACAATCCTCCCCAGGAGACACATTCCAAAAACCCTAACTCTGTGTGACATCATGGTCCCTCACACCACCAAACCAAGCAGGGCAGGGCCAGAAGTCCCCTTTCAACAAGGGCTTCAAACCCAGTAGTATGGGGCAGAAAGTCCAAGCTTGGCATGACTCTCTCACACCACTGAACCCGGCAGGACAGGTCTGAAATTCCCAGTCTTGTGCAGCTACCCTCTGCCTTCAAACTCAGCAGGGAGGAGTAGGCCAAGGGGCTCAAAAGGTGGGGTGGGGGCTCTGGCTATGCACTCAAGGTGTGGGAGATCCATCCCCTTTCCCAAGCCACACAGTTTTGTCACTGTATGGTTATCAACCAAAAGCTTCCCCAGAAAATAGAGACTTCCTTAAAGTCACTGCTGGGACCTCTGGAGAACCTGAGTGCATCAGTGTGGCCTTTCCAGCAGTCAGAATCCAGACTATTGACTCCCCAGGCTGGTGCTGTAACAATAGGAGTGCTCTTTGTTGGGAGGCTCTGTTCTGATTCTCCCAGGCCGACTAAATTCTCATCAACTTTCACCACCAGATGCTATGCAGGCTTTACTTCCTGTTTCTGTTGCTCTTCTTTTAAGTTATTGTATTAATTTCTCACTGATTCTTTTTATGTTTTCTATTTCTTTTGTAAGTTCTTACTGAATTCCCTTAAGTTTGTTGAGCATCCTTATAACCAGTGTTTTGCATTCTGTATCTAGAGGATTGCTTGTCTCCATTCTGTTTAATCCTTTTTCTGGAGTTTTGTCCTGTCCTTCCACTTGGGGACATGTCCCTTTATCTTCTAATTTTGGCTGTCTCCCTGTGTTTCTATGTATTAGATAGATCTTCTGTGTCTCAAAGTGCTTATAGAGTGACTTGTGTAGATGTCCTGTGGGGCCTATTTTTGCAGTCTTTCTGGTTATTTGAGCCAGGCATGTCCCTTATGTGGGTTGTGTGTGTTCTCCTGTAGTAGTTGGGCCTCAATTGCTGTTGGCATGTCAGTAAGTGGGCTTGACCCTAGGCTGACTACCTGCGAAGGCTGACCATGACTATAGTAGATCAACTGTTGTAAGAGGGCTGACCACACAGCGTAGGAGTTGTTTTAGCAGGGCTGTGGTGCCAGCTAAGTCAGCCCATTTGTGAAGCAGGTTTGGAGATGTTCTGGTATGGTCTGAAGTTGACCACTGAGTGTGTTGGAACTGGAGTTTCCTGAAAGGGGCTCCAGTGCAGGCCAAGATTAGCCACCATTTGTGTCAGGATTAGGGCCACTTGGCAGGGGCTAGAAAGTGATCTGTGTTTAGTTGCTGCCTATGCTGAGCTTGGAGGTGCCTGTGAAAGGGTACACTGTGAACTGAGGCTGGCTTCCATGAATGCCAGGTTGGAGGCAATTTGGTGGGCACCATGGTACTACATGAGGCCAGCTGCCACTTGATTTGGGCTTGGGGCTGCTTAGTTGAAGCTATGTTCCAAGCCATGACTAGCCACCACTTATGCCAAGCTTGGAGCTACCTGATAGGAGTTACAAAGCAAGTTGAGACTGGTCATTACTTGTGCTGGGCTTGGGACCACTTACCAAGAGCTGCAGTGCATGCCAAAGACAGCTGCTGCTTGTTTGGGGTTTGTAGACCTTGGAAAGATTTTGGGAAAGTCTGAAACATGAGCTGAGGCAGGCTGTTCATGTGGAGGAGCTTCTGGTAGAGGGTTAAGTGAGTAAGATTCGTGAGACAGGGAATCAAGGAATCACCAGAGCAGGGTGAACACTGTGAGCCAGATTAATGAAGAACACAGATTTGGTGTCTGCCTGCAAGGAGCCCACTGAGCTGAAGGAGAGCTCAATTAAAAAAAAAAACGGTGCCTACCTGCCAGAACTTCTGTCAACAGAGAGATTGGCCCTAACCCCTGCCCCTCCAATGCTTGCTTTTAAGTTAGTCAATTTAGTTTACCCCCCATGTGTCTCTAGCACCTGAGATTAGAACAAGTGAATTCATAAGCTAGTGAATTTACGCAATGACCCCTTAAGAGCAGCATATCTCAGTCTCCAGCAGCCCTTTGTCTTTCTATAATGTAATCTCTGCTGATTTTCACAGCCAAATGTTATGGGAACTTTTTCTTCCCAGTACTAGTATCCCAGGCTGGGGGGCTCAGTAAGGAATTGGGATCCCTTGCTCATTATGGGGGACCTTCATATCCAAGATAACATTTCCAATTCTTTATTGTCATATTGAGGCTGTGAAACCTGGACTTTCCTTAACTCTACCCTTTCTGGCAGTTTTCATGTGCCTTATTTATTATACAATTAGTTATAAAATTTCTGTCTAGCTATTTCTCAGATCAATTCTCCAAGGTGGTTGTTGTATAATTTAGTTGTAATTTTGATATGACAAAGAGAAAATGTGGTCTTGACGGGAAGTCTTTCATTGAATCACACTTATAAAATATGTGATAATACGCACTGCTATGTACATTCTATTTCAAAAAACTTAAAGTAATGAAACTATTGCACAAAAAGATTTAAAGTTGATGCATTTGACTATATAAAAGCATGTTTCTTTCTGCATGGGACAATATTATAAATAAAATAAAAAGGTAAACGAGAAACTGGGGGAAAGTTCGTAACACATACAACAAAGAACTAACTTACTTCACATATATTTAGTAAGGGAAATGATCAAAAACTTAATAGAACAGTGAGAAAAACATAGGAGTTAACATAGTAAACTATGTATGAATAGCTTTCATACAGATAAAAAGGTACCCAATATAATGATAAAATAAATGCAATTAAAATTACCAAGACATATATTTTTGCCTTTCAGCAGAGATTTTTAAAGTAACAACTTGGTGTGTTACAAGAATATAGAGAAATTAACACTGTACTTTGCTGTCAAGAGCACGATCTTTATGGTATTCAGTTTGGCCATAGCTAAAAGATTTTTAAATAAAATATGCTGGGACCTAGCAATACCTAAAGATCAATTCCAATGTGTTCACAAAAGAAATGTATGAGAATATTTATAGTATTAGTGTTAACAATGGCAAAAGGTCACAAACAATCTAAATGTCCATTTATTAAGTAGTTAAATAAACTTTTGTATGCTCATGAATAGAGTACTACACAGTCATTAAAAATAAGCAGTACTTATACAGAAAGATCTCCATAAAAATACGTTTTATTTTAAGTACTTTAAAGCAATGTTATTAGTATGGTGTCGCCATTATACATTCTTAAATCCCTGAGAGTGATATCGTTAAGATACTCCTTTAATTGTCTAGGAAAAAAATTAAAGAAGAGTTACTTCTTACAGAAGAATAGCAGCTAATAAATGTCGGAGGATGATACAATCAGAAAATCATTATTTGGGGGAGAAAGTCCAAGATGGAGAAGTAGGTGAAAGTTGCACTCACCTTTTCCCACAGCAACATTAAAAGTACAATTAAATTATAAAACATTGCACCTGGATAACCAAGTGAGGACTAGCTTAACAGAAGTAATATTACCACAGACATATAGAAAAAGCCACATTGAATATGATAAATAGAAGGAGTGGATATGTGAAACGGCTGTTCCTGCACCCACATGTGGCAGTTGAGAATCAGTTGTAGAGATTCCCCCCTGAGAAGCTCAGAGCACCAGTGCCAGGAAGAGGAGCCCACATAACATCTGGCTCTGAAAATCAGCTGGGATTCCATCCATCTGGGTGAGACAAAGACTGCTGAAAAGCAGCCATCCTCTTAAAAGGAAAATACACAAACTTTTGCTTGTAGCTGCTTATTCTAACAGGACTCCAGCAAAAGGACATTGATTCTGGGAGTGCCAGAGTCATACAAGGAGACACTGACTTGTGTGGCTTCAGTGTGAGTGCTGGAGGGACAGCCTCCGATGCCCCTGTGTTGAGCCCTCCTACCACAAGTCCCACGGGCACCATGTTCACTGGGTTAAGCACTCCCTCTGACACACATGGCATTAGCTTCTTGAGCTACAGTAGCTCAGTCCTGACAACTACCTGGGGACACACCCTGGCCAATTAACATACAGCCTGAGGCTCTGTCAGTGGCAACCAGCCTGAATGCATGTTGTAGTTTTTCTTAAAAAGTGTTTGAAAAATTCCAGTCAAGTTCAGGGGTGCCAGACACACACAGAAGGAAACTAAGTTGTGTAGGTTTAGGACAAGGACCATGTTCCTGCATGTATAACAGGCACTATCTTTCTTATGTTCAGGCCTTTCTTCACATGGTGAAATCTTCATCCGCTTTAGCCTTGTGAACTCCACTAGCTCTACCCACAAAACTCCCTGAGATTTCCACCATCACCACCACAAAGGCCCCAGTTGGTGGTGGCTGGCCTTGGTGTACCGTGAGACTTTCGCTGAGCGAACTTAAATGCAGCATTGGCACCAAGTTTAAAACTGTATTAACCTGGTAAACACAACTCATCCCTGCCTGGTGACTTCCTGAGATCCCACATAATACAACTCACTAAATGCCTAAGGCTTTTCAGTGGCACAGCCTAACTAAAACCGGAAGGTGGCAGTGAATCTCAGGGTTCCTTGGTCCTTTCACTGACCTGTCACAGGCCTGGTACTAGTAGCAGCTGGCCTTGGTTCACAATTTGGCCCCCTTACATGCACCCAGGCCTAGCAGAAGCAGCTACCAACTGTGGATCACTTTGTAGTTCCCAAAAGGTAACTCAGGCACAATTCAGGCAGAATCTGACATTAATCTCCACTGAAGTCACTCCCAAAAGGCCCCAGAACAAACACACCTGAGGGATGGCTTCAGAAGACAACAGAACACGACCCAATTAGCTTCACAAGTGGCAGACCCAAAGGGAGGTCTCAGTAGGCAGCGCATGCTGCTAGGGCAAATTCTACTTTGGGGACTCAAACTCTGAACAGCAGCTGGTATACTGTGGTTGTGGCCAACCCTCATAGCCAGTGAGCCTGACAATCAGCCCCACCCACAGACGTGCCAACAGCAATTAAAGGTCAACTGTAACAAGAGGGCACACACAATCCACACATGGAACATTTCTCCAGCACCCAACTCAGGTTATCAGTGAGACTGCACCACTGGTCCCCAAAAGACACCTACTACATAAGGCCAGACTACCAAAACTGGGAGACATAGCAGATGTACCTAATACACAGAAACAAACACGGAGAGGTATCCAAAATAGGGAGATAAACATACCCTAAATGAAAAACCAGAGAAATTTCCAGACAAAGAACTAAATGAAATGGAGGCAAGCAATCTATCAGATAGATTCAAAATGCTGGTTATAAGGATACTCAAAGAACATAGGGCAAGGGTATCAAACTCATTTTCACTGGGGGCCACATCAGACTTGTGGCTGCTTTTAAAGGGTCGAATGTAATTTCAACTCCTTAACAGTTAAGGAGTAGTTACATTTATACAGTCCTAAAATTATTTCAGTGCTTTGAGGGCAACTGCGAGGCTGATGTGGGCCCCAGTGAAAATGAGCTTGACATCCCTGACTTAGGGGAAGAATAGATGAACTCCATGAGAACTTACACAAAGATTATAAGTATTAAAAAGGACATGGAGCCCTGGCTTGTGTAGCTCAGTGGGTTGAGCATGGGCCTGCAAACCAGAGGATCACAGTTCGATTCCCAGTCAGGGCACATGCCTGGGTTGCAGGCCAGATCCCAGCAGGGGACCTACGAGAGGCAACCATACATTGATATTTCTCTCCCTCTCTCCTTTCCTTCCCCTATAAAAATAAAGAAATAAAGTCCTTTAAAGAAAGGACATGAAAACCATAAAAAAGAACTAGTCAGAAATGAATAATACAATAACTAAAGTGAAAAATACACTAGAAGAAGTTCTGGCCAAGATGGAAGCGTAGGTAGAAACCCTTCACTTCCTCGCACAACTAAAAAAGGAGGATAACAACCAATCTAAAAACAATAAACAACCAGAAGCACCAGGAAATCAAACTGCATGGAACTCCAACAACCAAGGAATTAAAGAAACAGTCAACCAGACCAACCAGACTGGTAAGACAGGGCGACAGAGAGAAGCCGCCGCAAGGCAGTGGATTGTGCAGGCAGGGCTGGCTGAAAGGGCCCGAGGCAAGGCTGCGGACCAGACCTCATGACAAGGTGGAGGCTGGCTGAGAGAACCTGGGCTTATTGGTTATGCAATTAGTTTTCCCAAATTGTCCCCCTTTATCTCCCCCTGGGCCCTGCATTCTTCAACCTTCCTTGAATGTGGAGTCCTGGTTTCCTTCCTGTCACTATTGGTTTTTCTGGTTGTATATTTTTCTTTATTTCATTTTGGGTAGCTTTCATTTGTTCCTTCACCTTGTGACCAAGTTCAATCCGTTCTGTAAGCATATTGATTACAAGGGTTTTGAACTCTCCATCAGATAGATTAGCTATCTTCTTTTCGTTTAGCTCTTTTACTGAAGTTCTGCTCTGTTCTTTCATTTGGGCCGTATTTCTTTGTCTCGGCAGATCTGTTAAGTTATAAGGGGACGGAGCCTTAGGTGTTCACTAGGGCAGGGCAACCCTCCTTGCTGCACTGTGGTGCTGCCTGTGGGGGAGGGGCCAGAGAGGCAACAATGCAGCTCGCTTGCTCGCTCTAGCCCCACTTTTCAACAGACTCTCGTGTGAGACTGGGAGTTTCTCCCATCATGGCAACCCCCGCTGTAATCCACAGTCAGCTCTGAGTCTCAGTTTCCCATTCAGCCAGCCCTGCCCATGCAGTCTGCAGCCTCGCCTGGGTTCTCTCAGCCAGCCCCCACCTTGTCATGAGGTCTGGTCCGCAGCCTTGCCTCGGGCCCTTTCAGCCAGCCCTGCCTGCACAATCCACTGCCTTGCGGTGGCTTCTCTCTGTCGCCCTGTCTTACCAGTCTGGTTGGTCTGGTTGACTGTTTCTTTAATTCCTTGGTTGTTGGAGTTCCATGCAGTTTGATTTCCTGGTGCTTCTGGTTGTTTATTGTTTTTAGATTGGTTGTTATCCTCCTTTTTTAGTTGTGCGAGGAAGTGAAGGGTTTCTACCTACGCTTCCATCTTGGCCAGAACTTCTTCTAGTGTATTTTTCACTTTAGTTATTGTATTATTCATTTCTGACTAGTTCTTTTTTATGGTTTTCATGTCCTTTCTTTAAAGGACTTTATTTCTTTATTTTTATAGGGGAAGGAAAGGAGAGAGGGAGAGAAATATCAATGTATGGTTGCCTCTCGTAGGTCCCCTGCTGGGATCTGGCCTGCAACCCAGGCATGTGCCCTGACTGGGAATCGAACTGTGATCCTCTGGTTTGCAGGCCCATGCTCAACCCACTGAGCTACACAAGCCAGGGCTCCATGTCCTTTTTAATACTTATAATCTTTGTGTAAGTTCTCATGGAGTTCATCTATTCTTCCCCTAAGTCAGGGATGTCAAGCTCATTTTCACTGGGGCCCACATCAGCCTCGCAGTTGCCCTCAAAGCGCTGAAATAATTTTAGGACTGTATAAATGTTACTGAAGAAAAGGAAAAAAATTTCACTAGAAGGAATCAACAACAAATTAGATAAACCAGAGAACTGAAACAGCAAATTGAAATACAGGTAGCAAAATAACACAATCAGAGCAGCAAAAAGAAAAAAAATAATTAAAAAAATGATAATAGTTTCAGGAACCTCTGGGGCAATATCAAGCATAATAATATTTGTATCACAGCGGCACCAGAAAGAGAAGAGTGAGAGAATTAAAAACCTATTTGAAGAAATGACTGAAAATTCCCCTAGCCTAGTAAAGAAAAAGTACATAAAAGTCCAAAAAGCTCAACGAGTTAAAAACACAATGAACCCAAAGAGGCCCAAACCAAAATATATCATAATTAATTTGCAAAAACTTAAACACGAAGAGTGGACCTTAAAAGCGGCAAAACAGTTACCTAAACGAGAACACCTATAAAACTGTCAGCTGATTTCTCAACAGAAACAATTGAGACCAAAAGAGACTGGCATGAAATATTCCAAGTGATGAAAAGAAAAGGACCTGCAAAGAAGAATACTCTACCCACTAAGGCTATTGCTTCAAAAAAGGAGAACTAAAGAGCACCAGACAAGACAGAGGTAGAGGAGTTTATAACCACCAAGCCAGTATTAGAAGAAATGTTAAAGGAATTTGTTTTTTATTTATTTATTTTTTATTTATTTATTTTAATTTTTTTATTTAATTATTTTTCAAGTGCAGTTTTCTGTCTATTACTCCCATCCCATCCCACCCCCTGTGCTCCCCCCCTCCCTCCCATTTCCACCCTTCTCAGTTGTTGTCCATGTATCCTTTATATATGTTCCTCTAAATCCCTCCCCTATTTCCCCTGAAATTCCCTCCCCTCTCCCCTCTGGTCACTGTCAGCCTGTTCTCTATTTCTGTGTCTTTGGTTATATTTTGCTTGCTTGTTCGTTTTGTTGTTTAGCTTCCTGTTAAAGGTGAGATCATATGGTATTTGTTCTTCAACACCTGGCTTATTTCACTCAGCATAATGCTTTCCAGTTCCATCTATGATGTTGCAAAAGGTAGGAGCAATTCCACTGCTAGGATTGTATCCTAAGAACCCTAAAACACCAATCCCAAAGAACATATGCACCCCAATGTTCATAGCAGCACAATTTACAATAGCCAAGAGTTGGAAGCAACCTAGGTGCCCGTCAGTAAATGAATGGATCAAAAAACTATGGTACATATACACAATGGAATTTTATGCTGCAGAAAGAAAGAAGGAGCTCNCACTCCCCTGTTGCTAATCCTCCATGTGATCTCCATTTCTATGTTTCTACTCCTGATCTAGCTGTCCTCTTAGTTTGCTTTTGTTTTAGGTGTGGTTGTTAATAACTGTGAGTTTGCTGTCCTTTCACTGTTCATATTTTTATCTTCTTTTTCTTAGATAAGTCCCTTTAACATTTCATATAATAAGGACTTGGTGATGATGAACTCCATGAATTTGACCTTATCTGAGAAGCACTTTATCTCCCCTTCCATTCTAAATGAGAGCTTTGCTGGATAGAGCAATCTTGGCTGTAGGTCTTTGGATTTCATGACTTGGAATACTTCTTTCCAGCCCCTTCTTGCCTGTAAGGTCTCTTTTGAGAAATCCGCTGACAGTCTGATGGGAACTCCTTTGTAGGTAACTGTCTCCTTATCTTTTGCTGCTTCTAGGATTCTCTCCTTCATTTTAATCTTGGCTATTGTAATTATGGTAATTATGATGTGCCTTGGTGTGTTCCTTCTTGGGTCCAACTTCTTTGGGACTCTGAGCTCCCTGGATGTCCTGGAAGTCTATTTCCTTTGCCAGATTCGGGAAGTTCTCCCTTATTATTTGTTCAAGTAAGTTTTCCATTTGTTGCTGTCCCTCTTTCCCTTCTGGTACCCCTATAATTCAGATGTTGGAATGTTTAAAGATGTCCTGGAGGTTCCTTAGCCTCTCCTCATTTTTTTTTGAATTCTTGTTTCTTTCTTCTTTTCTGTTTGGTTGTTTCTTTCTTCCTTCTGGTCCACGTCCTTGGTTTGAGTTCCAGCTTCCTTTCCATCACTATTGGTTTCCTGTGCATTCCCCTTCATTTCAATCAATTTATCCTTCATATGTTCCTCTAATTTGTGGCTAAAATCAACCAATTCTGTGAGAATCCTGATCACCAGTATTTTGAACTGTGCATCTGAAAGATTGGCTATTTCTTGGTCACTTAGAATTATAGGCTCTGGGGCTTTGAGGTGTTCTTGAGTCATAATGTTTGGTCTTTTCGCACTTGTTATGCTTGAGGTGCGAAAAGGTGTTTGCCAGGGCCTGGCTACCCAGTCACTGGGTTGTGACACTGTATGTGGGGGCAGGGTCGGAGAGAGAAAAAATGGCGCTCTGCTCTGCTCCACTCTCTCTCAGATTTCTGTCCCCTCTGCTGCTTCCCACAAGCAAATTGGGCCCCTCTGGTGCTGGTTCCTGGATGTGGGGCCCATGTACTCTCCAGGACCCTGTGGGTCTCTCCAACAAACTCTCTGTGAGCCTGGGAGCCTCTCCCGGCCCCTCGACCCTGAGAAAGTCTTTCCAGTTGGTGCTTTCAGGCTCTAATTCTCATCACTGGGACCCTAGCCTGAGCGGTCTGTCTCACTGTTTGTTCCTTTGCTTGGTTTATCTGCATACAAATGCGTGACCACAGTCAGGCAGCCGCCCTGCTTCCTAACTGGGTCGACCTGTCGCCACCCCACACTTGGGATCCACCAACGACCTCTGCCTCTGCCTCTGCTCCTGGGTCGGTCGGACCAAACGATCTTTCCAGACCAACCCCGCTCCCCCAATGACTCTGCCCCTCTTACCGGTCTGGCTGAGTGGTTCATTGTTGTTAGAACTTCCATACAGTTCAATTTTCACTGTTTTGGATGCATTTTTGTTTCTAAAACTTCGCTGTCTTTAAATTTATTTGTGGGAGAGGGCACAGTGTTTCCACCTACACCTCCATCTTGGCTGGAAGTTCAAGGGATTTCTTTAAGAATAAGAAGAAAAGAGAGACAGGGAAGATGGCAGCAGAGTAGGACAAAGGATTTCACTTCCCCCCAAGCACCGGAGAAAAACTGGGCTGATCTGCAGAGGAGCTCAGCGGATAGCCAACAGGGACCCAGCATATAGGAAGGTAGGACTCCAGAAATTTGAGCGGACTCTGAATCACCAGATGGTGAGGAGAGGAGACGACTGCAGGTCAATAAGGTCTGAGGGAACAGCACAAAGCCCACAGGCCCTCTGCCAGGCAGGTCCGCGCCAGGGCCCAGGCCGGTCCACCTCGTTCTCTGTGAGCTGAGGGCTGGCAGCAAGGTCCTTGGGAGAGAGCCAGTTATCAGCTCCATCCCTACCCGGCCAGGCGCAGTTTGAAAAACACCAGGAGACATCTGTTTGCTTAAAGTGTCAGAGAGAGGAATGGGCATGAGGAAGCAAACCACAGGGCTTTGATTACCCATGGAGTCTGTGGCCGCTGGCTTGGGAGAATTGAGAGTCGTCCTTGCGTGCCCCCATAGCACCGGGAAAGGTTTGCACCCAAGCCTGAGGGACCAGGGAAGCCTGACCAGGAGCACGTTTCCACACCCCAGCTCAGGACTGTGAATCCTGGGGAACGTCTGCTCTGAGTGGGGCGCTGGGGAGAGGCGCCAGTCCGGATCCTGGGAGCACTCATGAGACCTGCTGAGTTCACCAAGAAGGAAGAAAGGCCACACCACTAGCCCCTCAGACTGCTGCAGCTGGTGTGACCAGAAAAAACGGTTTGACCAGCTGGAAACCAATAAGAGAGGGTTTTTTTGATTTTTTAAAAATAATCTTTTTTTCACTTTATTATTGTTTTATCGTTCAACACGTTTACCCTCTCTCTTCTCTTTCTTGTCTTAATCCTTCATCCTTTCTTTCCAAACCTACTACTTTTCTCCCATCTGCTGCCTTTTTCTTTCTTTCTTTTCACCCTCCTCCCCCCCAAGTGAGACAAAAGACTTGGAACAGTGAAAAGACCAGAGTTGGAATCAAAGAGGGGGCATCACAACAGTAGAGACAGAGAGACAAAATTCACTTTGCTATAACAGAAAAACTACAAGTTACTGCATATTTGTATTTGTTTTCATTATTTTTCATTATTCTTACATCTTCTATTTTAATAGTATCTCTGTATTCCTCCTCTTTCTGTACAGTCTTCTTCATCTTGGCTGGATATATTGTATCTCTTCACAGGTTTCCCCTCTCCCCTCAATCATAGTGCATTGCTAATTTACTGTCCTTTACTTCCCCTTGCACAGTTACCACACTATTGAAGGTCCAATACTCCCCAATCTTGGTATATCATAGATTCTGTCATATGATTGTTGCTCTAATATTAGCGTAAATAATAGTTGTTACATACTATTGTAAATACTACACAACACCCCCCCCCCCGGATCTTAGCCCACTTCATTGTTGCCTGAACTATAATACTGTAGTGGTTAACTCTATTCTCTCTCACATTACACGTATTTACCAGCCTTTATTCTCACCCTACCTCAGAATCTGAGGTTGCCTCCCTCAAACTTACTACTTTCTAGATCCAAATCACAAACCTTCCCTCCCCCAAGAGAGCCTTATCTTTCCATCCTTTCTAAAAAGTGGCTATTTGGGATGAAGATTACGGTTATCACTGTACATAGTTAGGGGATCATCTATCTCTTCTCCACTGGCTGCTACTGTAAATATCACAGAATACTCTGCTGCTGTCATGAACCAATTTTCCTTCCCCTCCAACTGATCACACACACACACACACACACACAAAAGAGTAGGTGGAAGCGGTGAACACCAGGATACCCAAAGGAAGAGGAAACCCAACAACAAAGGAACCACCAACAGATAAAAATAGAAGAAGGTGAAGGAGGGAGTTGAAACCACACAAACCTCAACCCAAGACCTATGTGGAAATACAACTAAACAGCGGAGAAACTACCCAGTGCAAACAACTGAACAAGAGCAAAAGAGAATCCACAAAACCCTGAACATATAGAAGAACTAGCTTAAATGAAACCCACCCTCACCAACACAACAAATTAAAATGGGTAGTGAACAGAGGGACCATCAGTTTACCAGCTGGTGGGAAGGACCCCCCCCACACACACACACAAAAAGACCTAGAAACAACCAAAACCCAAAGACAAACTCAGAGCCAACATAAAGGACAGCCCAAGACCAGCGAGCTGAGGAGATCCAGGAGACTGCAACACTGAATTTCACAAGTATTCTACCACAGAATTTCACACCATAAATCCAGGAAGCCAGAACAAATCAATTTAAGAAGCTGAAGCTAACAAGAAGAGTCTCACAAACAATGGGAAGACAAAGAAACAATCCCCAAACAAGAGGAAAGGAGGAAGCCTCAGAAAGAATGTTAGATGAAATAGAGGCAAGTCAACTATCAGATGTTGAATTCAAAGCACTGGTTACCAGGAAATTCAAAGAGCTCACAATGAGCTACCAGAAACTACAGGGGAGCTACAATGAACTCACAACAAACAATAATAACACAAAAAAGAAAATAGAAACTATCAGCAAAGGACAAGAGGAAATAAAGAATACAAATTCAAACTGAAGAACACAGTAGAAAGAATCAAAAGCAGGATCAATGAAGCAGAAGATCGGATCAGTGAGTTTGGAGGACAAAGTAGGAAAAAATTCCCAGAAAGAGCAAGAAAAGAAAAAGAGGCTGAGAAGGAATGAAGAGAGATTAAGAGAAATGCAAGACGATATGGAACGTAATAATATCCGAATAATAGGGATTCCAGAAGGAGAAGAAGAGCAAAGGAAAGAAAACCTTTTTGAAAAAGTAATGATGGAAAACTTCCTTAATTTGATGAGAGAAAAAGTCACACAAATCCAGGAATCACAGAGTCCCAATGAAGAGGAACCCAAAGAGGCCCACTTCAAGACACATCATCATTAAAATGGCAAAATTCCAAGATAAAGAGAGAATCTTAAAGGCAGCAAGGGAGAAAAAGGAAGTAACATACAAGGGAGCCCCAATAAGGTTAGCTGCTGACTTCTCAATAAAACCACTCCAAGCAAGCAGAGAATGGCAAGAAATATTCCAAGTAATGAGAACCAGAGGCCTGCAACCAAGGTTACTTTACTGAGCAAGGATCTCAATCAAGATAGAAGGCCAGATAAAGAGCTTCCGAGACAAAAGAAGTCTAAAAGAAAACACCGCCAACAAACCAGCTCTGCAAGAAATACTAAAAGGACTGCTTTAAGGAAAGGAAGGAAAAGAGAGAGACAGAGAGGAACACAGGTACAAAACTGGCAATGAATAAGTACTATCAATAATAACCTTAAACGTAAATGGATTAAATGCTCCGATCAAAAGACATAGAATAGCTGAATGGATAAGAGAGCATGACCCACATATTTGCTGCCTACAAGAGACCCACCTCAGGACAAAAGACCTACACAGCCTAAAAGTGAGGGGCTGGAAACAAATTTTCCAAGCAAATGGCCAGGGGAAAAAAGCCAGTGTAGCAAGACACATATCAGACAAAATAGTCTGCCAATAAAGGGCCATAAAAACATACCCAGAAGGTCACTTCATATTACACAAGGGAAGAATCCACCAAGAAGACATTAACCTCATAAATATATATGCACCCAACATAGGAGCACTCAAATATATAAAGAAAATCTTAGAGGACTTCAAGAAAGATATTGACAGCAACACAATTATAGTTGGGGATTTTAACACCCCACTGTCAAAAATGGACAGATACTCCAAACAAAATATCAACAAAGATATTGTGGAATTGACCAACGCCCTAGATGAAATGAACTTAATTGATATATATAGAACCCTTCATCTCAATGAAGCTAAATACACATTCTTTTCAAATGTTCATGGAACATTTTCGAAGATAGACCACATGATAGGACATAAGATGAGCCTCAACAAATTCAAGAAAATTGAAATCATACCAAGCATTTTCTCCAATCACAAGGGACTGACATTGACAACCAATCCCAAAGGAAAAAACCCCAAACACCCAAAGTCATAGAGACTAAATGGCATGCCATTCAACAAATGGGTCAAGAATGAAATTAGGGAAGAAATAAAAAAGTCCCTGGTACAAATAAAAATGAACTCATGACAACCCAAAACTTATAAGACACAGCAAAGGCAGTCCTGAGAGGAAAGTTCATAGCAATACAGGCTTACCTAAAGAAAATAGAAACATTTCAAACAAACAACCTAACCCTACGCCTACAAGAACTTGAGTAACAACAACAAAGACAGCCCAGAGCTAGTAGAAAGAAGGAAATAACCAAGATCAGAGCACAATGAAATGACATAGAGACTAAAAGCACAATTCTAAGGACCAATGAATCCGGGAGTTGATTTTTTTAAAGATAAACAAAATAGACAAGCCTTTAAGCAGGCTCATCAAGAACAGAAGAGAGAGGACCCAAATAAACACAATCAGAAGTGAAAGAGGAGAGATTACAACTGACACCACAGAAATACAAAGGATTGTAAGAAATTAGTATGAAAAACTGTATGCCAAGAAATTTGAAAACTTAGGTGAAATGGACAAATTTCTATAAAAATATAATCTTCCAAAGTTCAATGAAGAAGAAGCAGAAAGCCTGAATAGACCAATAACAGCAAATGAAATTGAAGCAGTAATCAAAAATCTCCAGGGCACAAAAGCCCTGGACCAGATGGTTTCACAGGAGAATTCTACAAAGCATTTAAGGAAGAGCTAACTCTTATTGTTCACAGACTATTCCAAAAAATCCAAAATGATGGAAGAATCACAAACTCTTTTTATGAAGCCAGCATCATCCTAATCTCAAAACCAGACAAAGACACAACAAAGAAAGAAAACTTCAGGCCAATGTCGCTGATGAACATAGACACTAAAATCCTCAACAAAATATTGTCAAACCACATCCAACAATACATTAAAAAGATCATTCAACATGACCAAGTGGGATTCACCCCAGGGATGCAAGGGTGGTTCAGTATTCACAAATCAGTAAATGTAATACATCATATAAACAAAAGCAAAGACAAAAATCACATGATCATATCAATAGATGGGGAAAAAGCTTTTGATAAGGTACAACACCTATTCATGATAAAAACACTCAGCAAAGTGGAAATAGAGGGAGCATTCCTCAATATAATAAAGGCCATGTATGAGAGTCCTACAGCCAACATCATACTCAATGGGCAAAAACTAAAACCCTTTCCACTAAGATCAGGAACAACACAAGGTTGTCCACTTTCACCACTGCTATTCAATATACTATTGGGAGTTTTAGCCACAGCGATCAGACAAGAAAAGGAAATAAAAGGGATCCATATCGAGTAGGAGGAAACAAAACTGTCATTGTTTGCAGATGACATGATAGTACACACAGAAAATTCTATAGACTCTACCCCAAAACTGCTCAACCTAATAAATGAATTTGGCAAAACAGCAGGATACAAAGTCAATATCCAGAAATCAAAGGCATTTTTATATACCAACAATGAAACAGCAGAAGCAGAAATCAAGAAAAAAATCCCATTCTATATAGCAAAAACAAAAATAAAATACCTAGGAATAAACCTAACCAAGGAGGCAAAAGACCTGTATGCAGAAAACTACACAACACTGAAGAAAGAAATCAGGGAAGACACAAACAAATGGAAACATATACCGTGTTCATGGATTGAAACAATTAACATCATTAAAATGTCCATATTACCCAAAGCAATTTATAGATTCAATGCAATACCGATTAAAGTACCAATTGCATACTTCATAGACATAGAACAAAGTCTTCAAAAATTTATATGGAGCCATAAATGACCCCAAATAGCAGCTGCAATTTTGAGAAAGAAGAACAAAGTAGGAGGGATCACAATACCTGATACCAAACTGTATTACAAGGCCACTGTAATCAAAACAGCCTGGTACTGGCATAAAAACAGGCGCATAGACCAATGGAACACAACAGAGAACCCAGAAATAAACCCAAATCTCTACAGCCAATTAATACTCGACAAAGGGGGCAATAACATAAAATGGACTAATAATAACCTCTTCAACAAATGGTGTTGGGAGAAGTGGACAGCTACATGCAAAAAAATTAAACTTGAGCACCAACTCACACCATACACCAAAATAAATTCAAGGTGGATAAAAGACTTAAATATAAGCCGTGACACCATTAAAGTCCTAGAGGAGAATATTGGTAAGAAAATCTCAGATATTTCACATAGCAACTTTTTTACTGATATGTCCCCTAGAGCAAGGGACATAAAGGAAAGAATAAACAAATGGGATCTCATCAAAATAAAATGCTTTTGCACAGCTAAAGAAAACAGTATTAAAATAAAAATAGAACCAACTGTATGGGACAACATATTTGCCAATGATACCTCAGACAAGGGTTTAATCTCCAAAATATACAAAGAATTTACACGACTCCACTCTAAGAAGACAAGCAACCCAATTAAAAAGTGGGCAAAGGACTTGAACAGACATTTCTCCAAGGAGGACATACAGAAGATCCAGAGACACATGAAAAGATGCTCAATATTGCTAGCTATCAGGGAGATGCAAATTAAAAGCACAATGAGATACCACTTTACACAGGTCAGAATGGCCATCACAAACAAAGCAACAAACAAGTGTTGGAGAGGTTGTGGAGAAGAGCGGACCCTAATCCATTGTTGGTGGAATTGCAGACTGGTACAACCACTGTGGAAAACAGTATGGAATTTTCTCAGAAAACTAAAAATAGACCTGCCTTTTGACCCAGCATTTCTACTGCTAGGATTATATCCTAAGAACCCTAAAACACCAATCCAAAAGAGCGTATGCACCCCAATGTTCATAGCAGCACAATTTACAATAGCCAAGTGGTGGAAGCAACCTAGGTGCCCGTCAGTAAATGAATGGATCAAAAAATTATTGTACATTTACACAATGGAATTCTATGCAGCAGAAAGAAAGAAGGCGCTCCTACCCTTTGCCACAGCATGGATGGAACTGGAAAGCATTATGCTGAGTGAAATAAGCCAGGCGGTGAAAGACAAATACCATATGATCTCACCTTTAACAGGAAGCTAAACAACAAAACAAGCAAGCAAGCAAAATATAAGCAAAGACACTGAAATAGAGAACAGGCTGACAGTGACCAGAGGGGAGAGGGGAGAGAATTTCAGGGGAAAAGGGGAAAGATTCACAGAAAGTAGTAAAAAGGACACATGGAGAACAACTAAGGGGGGTGGAAATGCAAGGGAGGTGGGGAGCGCGGGGGGGTGGGCTGGGATGGGAGTGGGGGACGGAAAACTTTACTTGAACAATAATTAAATAAAATTATAAATATTTAAAATTATGATACATTTACACAATGGAACTCTATGCAGCAGAAAGAAAGGAGGAGCTCCTACCCTTTGCAACAGCATGGATGGAACTGGAATGCATCATGCTGAGTGAAATAAGCCAGGCAATGAAAGACAAATACCATGATATCACCTTTAACAGGAAGCTAAACAGCAATCCAAACAAGCAAGCAAAATAAAAACAAAGACATTGAAATAGAGAACAGGGGGACAGTGACCAGAGGGGAGGAGGGTGCGAATTTCAGGGGGAAAAATGGAAGGATTTCCAGAAACTAGTGTAAAGGACACATGGATGAGAACTAAGGGGGGTGGAAATGGGAGGGAGGTGAGGAGCACTGAGGGGGAGGTGGGCTGGGCTGGGAGTAAAAGACAGAAAACTTTATTTGAACAATAATTAAATTTTAAAAATTTAAAAGAAAAGAAAAAGAAAAAAAGACCCCAGCTGGTGTGGCTCAGTGGATTGAGTGCTGGCCTGCCAGCTAAAGGTTCACTGGTTCAATTCCCAGTTGGGGTACATGCGTTGTGGGCCAGATCCCCTGGTGTGGGGAGTGCAAGAGGCAGCTAAACACTGATGTTTCTCTTCCTCTTTCTCCATCCCTTCCCCTCTGTCTAAAAATAAATAAATAAAATATTTTGAAAAAGTAATATAAATAATAGAATGGCAATAGCTACACTCCTATCAATAGTCATTTTAAATCTAAATGGATTAAATGCTCTAGTCAACAGACATAGGGTGGCTAAATATATAAGAAAACAAGTCACATATTCGAGGTCTGTCCAGAAACTATCCAGCTATGTACTATGAAAAATAGAGACATTTATTGAAGAAGATACAAGATACAAGAAACAATGTACATAAGACAAGGACACCACAGTCCCCTTTAAAGTAGGCACCTTGGGACCTCACACAGCTCTCCCATTCACCGTCAGCTGCCACGTTGTCTTTTCTTGAATCTCATAAACAATCTGAAATGTTCCTTTCAAGGTGATTTTAGTTTTGGGAAAAGGTAGAAGTCACAGGGTGCCAAATGCGGGCTATGGGGGGTTGAGTCACCTGGGTGATTTGATGTTTCACCAAAAAACTCTACATGAGATGTGATGCATGAACAGGTACATTGTCTGATGAAGCTGCAAATCATCAGTTTCCCTTTGCTGCAGCCTTAACTGAATCATCTGAATAATTTCCATGGAGGAATATTCAAGCTTCATGCGAACTCTGATGCAGATTTGTTGTTCTACTCTCACAGTCATTTTTAATGTAATGGCCACACAGTACGCATGCTCACTCAATGGCACCTACCACCCCCACTGACTAGTATAGTGAAGCCATAATTGTTCACGCATTCCAGTGAACTTTCCAGTGCATTCCAATCCACTTTCCAGTGCATTCCAGTCCACTCTCCTTGGCTGACAGTTTACATCGATGTCACACAAATGGTACTTGTTATACTAATAAGACTGGGCTTTTTGCAGACACATCTCATATCTCTCTCCTGAAACTGGTGAAAGTGTACTTGGTCCAACCTTTTTGAGGTAAAATTTGGCAAAACATCACATTACCCAGGTGACTCAGCCCCCTTGCATCCCAGATTTGGTGTCCTGTGACTTCTGGCTTTTCCCAAATCTAGTCCCTTCCTCAGTCCTACTGAATCAAGCTTGTCAGGGTAGGCTCTGGCATCAGTGACTTTGGGTTTGGAGATCCAAGCATGGTTTCAAGAAAAAAGGCAGCAAAGTATCTCAAGAATGCAAGAGTTAAAACCTGTATGTATTATCTGAAGAGAATCGCTTTCAATTCTTTCTTCTAAGCTGAACTAACTATCACTTTAGAATGGGCCACCAAAGGAGGCTTGACCCCTAAAAAGGAAAACTATACAACTGGCTTAATTTGAAAGGAAACAAACATAATGCAGCAGTCTCTGGACAACATTGGGTTCCAAACCCAGCAGACCAATCCATGAACAAGGTTAACCTTGCTTATGATAGTGTAGTCAGCATGATCTTAAGTGATATTCAGATGTACATTATGTACTGATTTTCTCATTGTTCTCCATTTATGGAGTGATACAGGTTTTCCATTCATAATAATGATGCATAATATTCTTTTTAACAAATGTATTTTCATTTTAAAAGATGACTCAATTTAAAGGGAAAATCACTGATAGTGAGGGGGTACAACAAAATTTTTTAATATAGTTGGGAATAACTACAGTTAGCTAAATGCTGACAGATTTCTGGAGTAAATTCTTAGAAGTTTAGTTAGGCGATGGGAATTCTGAAGGGACAACCAATATAACTTTGTCTATCTGGCAACTTTGCTCAGAGTAAGACCTAATACTAACTACATTTGTGTCACTTAGGTTCCTCAACTTATCTTGTACTGGCTTTTACTTCATTTATTCAATAGTCAGTCAAACCGTACAATTTCAACTAACAGAAATTGACCAGACCAGCTACAGTGCTGCTTGTCTGATGTTTTATTTATGACTTTAGGCCTTTTGCTGAATAAAATTCTTGGTCAAAGAAGAAGGTAGGTAATCTAGCTGTGTCTTAATATAATGTTTGTGTGACTGTGTATCTCTTTGTAGATTTACTTTAAAAATGGAACAGTAACCCAAGACTCTGGCACCCAGAATCAGAGAAATAAAGATTCCGTGCTTTTTGCTCTTTAAAAAATACATGTACCTCTTTCAAGAATGAGGGTTTGAGCCTGGCTGGTGTAGCTCAGTGGATTGAGCGTGGGCCTGTGAACCACACAATCGTGGTTTGATTCCCAGTCAGGGCACATGCCTGGGTTGCAGGCCAGTTCCCAGCAGGGGGCTCATGGGAGGCAACCATACATTGATGTTTCTCTCCTTCTCTACTTCCCTTCCCCTCTAAAGATAAATAAATAAAATCTTTAAAAAAAAAGAATGAGGGTTTGTAGGCAGATTCAACCAATAGGCATTCCTTGGAAAATACAAGTGTACCTTCCAGTATGGCGGTAGCTGAGAGACCATGATGGAGAAGATAGTGCACTAAGTAAAAAGTACAACAAAGTGTTTCCTCCTCTCGGTTTAGTGCTCAAACTAGTGCAGCTCAGCTACCACTCAACATGAAATGTCTATTAGGGAAGTGTGTACTTCACATTTGAGAAATAGATGTATTTGCTGGCCCAGTGCTCCAATGGAGAAAACAAAAGCATCCAAAATAAAAATACTCTCTTCCACTCCCTATTCTGAATCACATGGGTGTATCTTTTAATAACTTACTTTCAGTTCTTTTTCTGTATAAAGGGTACTGTTTGTCTGAAAGGTAGGTTTGTGGAGGTTTAATAGAGGGATGAAGCACCTGACTTGGACTCTAAAGTCACACAGACTCAGTTTGACTGAGTATCCCTGGTTCCTTCTCTTACTAGCTGTATTGCTTGATTGAGTTAATATTTTAAACTTTATTTTTCCAAGCTTTAATATGGGTATAGTAATACCTATGTCACAGGCTTATTGTGAGCCTTAAATAAGAGGACTGCTTAGTGTTAGCACAGAGCCTGGCACATTTTAGTATTTGTGGTGCTGAAGTGAGCACAACATTTTAAGTTCACAATAAATGTTACTTTTATTATCTACTTCTCTATGTAGGTAGTAAGACATATTTTTATTTTTTAACTTTATTTATTTATTTTTAGAAGAAGGTGAAGAGAGAAAGAAAGAGAGGGAGAGAAACATTGATGATGGCCTTCCAAATGCATTCACCTGCAACCCACGCACATACCTTGACTG
The DNA here is from genome assembly GCF_014824575.4 of Sturnira hondurensis. Classification (NCBI taxonomy): domain Eukaryota; kingdom Metazoa; phylum Chordata; class Mammalia; order Chiroptera; family Phyllostomidae; genus Sturnira; species Sturnira hondurensis. The sequence goes on along the minus strand of NW_028097282.1, from coordinate 94,848 downwards.
GAGTCAAACCGCAACCTCTCAGTTTGCAGGATGATGCCCAACCAACTGAACCACACCAGTCAGGGCAATAAGACATATTTTTAAATCGTATTTTATTCCTTCTTGAGATAGAGTGTTATGGAAGATTGACAGCCACTTCTTCACAACTGGATTATCTGGAGTGCTTAGAAGCTGGTGAGCACTGCCCAGGCTTTCCTGAAGTCAGAAATTGCATCTTTTTCTTGTGTATTTCCAAGTGCTTTTGTCCTGCTGAAAAGGGGGGGAAAAAGAATTAGTCTAGCCAAAGAAACAAGTGACTTTAGCAGATTTCAGCAATGGGGGCGGGGGTGGAAAAGGAGAGGGAGAGAGAATTCCTATTTGAAAAGACCATGCCCATTCACGATCTTTAGTATTTAAGATGTATAGAAAATTTATGGGATACAACTTCTATTGTTTTCAATCATCTTATTAAAGATCTTGTTTTAATGTATGATTTACTTAAGCCCTGGTTTAGGAGCAAGGAGATCTGGATTGTTAGAAGCAGCATGCACTTAGAGAGTACAAAGCTATCTCTACTAATTACTACATGTGTAATCTCATGCATGCTTTGGTTTTGTTGTTTTGAGGTTCATTTTCCTCAACTATAAAATGTTCAAAACATTTTCAAAGTTTTTATGAGAGTTCAGTGAGATAATGTGCATGATGTTTTTGGCTCACAGTAGGGAAACAATGAAAGGTATCTATTATTGTTTTAACTAAAGTCCATCTTTCAAACAGTTCTCCACAGGTAACCTGCATCTGAACCTTCCAGAGAGTTTATTTAAAATGAAGATTCCTGAGTTCTACTTTAAGCCATCTGAATCACAATCTTAGGGTGAAGCCCGTGAGTCTAAACTTTACTTAAGGACCTCCCCATATCTCCTTGTAAGTTTGAGATATGGAGTCTTTTCAAGGAGAAAAAAAGTCCACACTTGGGTTTGTTGGGGGTTTTTTTCTCAGTAAGTCTTTGGGGGATGGAGATCTTTTGGAAACAGGCACTTTCCAGTAAAGGTGCTAAAGAGAAACATTTTTTTTGTGAAGAGACTGAGAAAGTAGAAGAGTCTGTTAGCTTCAGATAGATGGTCCCAGAGAGCTCAGAAAATGTTGAGAAGGTGCAAAAGATTGCAGGTGGAGATGGAAGTGGATTTATAGCTGAACTCTGTGGAGAAGAAAGTTTAGATGGGTGTGGGACCAGATGCACTTGAGGTTTTTATGGTGACTGAGGAGGATGGAGGTAAAAAAGCAGGAATAGAGTCATCCTACCTCCCAAGAGAAACTTGTTAGAAAGTTGTTTCATGCCAGACAGAGTTCATAGTCAACCTAGTCTATTTTAAACATTTTTTCACAGTTTAAGTAATTAAATGACAATCTTTTATTAAAACAGATTGCTAATTGGAGATTGCATAGGTATCTCTTCTCTAAATTGAAGCCTTCTGCCTTCTCCCTGCTATATTGCATTTAAGTTGTTACAGGAAGATTACTTTCTCATTGTTTTGGCATGAGTTGGCAAATTGCCCTGTGCTTGCTAACCAGAGCATCTGAAACCTTCATGTTTGGATATATAAGGTACTTGACATTGCTTCATTAGGCAGGTTATTTTTATATTCACAGAAAGCATAGAATGTAAAGAGAGACCTGTCACTGTTGCTGTAAGAACTGGAAAAAAGGCATGACAGTAAATCTACTGAGTTCCCCTACTACTAATGTAATTAACCAGACATCAGTACATATTTTACTATTTCTACTATATTTAAACATTTGGAATAATATTTCCTATTTCTAGAGTATATTTTAATGGAGAGAAATAACCACAGTTAATTAATTTACAGAGCACTCGTGGGATGAACCATAGACATCACTATATACATTTTTCAAAGAGATAAACTGAGTTCTAGAGCACCTAGGTTTTCAATAACAATGCAAATATAAACATGGTATTGGGCTGTGAGGAATTGTAATCTTTTTCACCTTCCAAAGATGGTAAGTAATAAAAGGACTTTACTCTAAGAATTTGTGTGCTCACTCCCTAACCTTTCACTTATTTTTAAAACCTTTGACATTCTATAAATACAAGTTTGTGGATGACTTCCTTAAAAGTGTTGTCTGGGCCCCTGCAGTGAAACCAATGCATCAGCTGTAGCTTCCACATATGTTTACATAATGTGGATGAAATTACATCCTCCCCAGATACCTTTCTTTTTCTGGATTCTGAACTTCCTCAGGACAGAAACTACATCTTTTATATCTGTAGCCCCAAAGCCTAGCACAGTGCCATGGCACACCATACATGCTGTTGAATGGATGACTTACCTGAGTGAATGAATTACTGATTACCTTTCACTTGTCTCTTCCCATCTTCCTATCCCCTTCCTCAGGGAAACTGAAGAAAACGCTTATGATTCATTCATACCTCGAACATTACTGTGACCTCCTAAAGGCACAAACTGAGGCAAAATGGAACCACTAAGAGATATACAATTGTTTTTCAATTAAATTGATTTTGGCCAGTGGTACTTATTCAAAAGATTTTTAAAAAGCTGTTTAGGCATTAGGAGCAGTTTCTAAACTAAATAAATAGATATTTTGTGGGTGTAATTTTGAAATAAAACCAGTTGTGTTTCATAAGGGTGAAGGGGTTTAGAATCTTAAAATAGTAAGTATATCCACTCTAAAGAAAATGCAGTCTCCAGCACATAGCAAGCATAAAGATCTTTTTAAAAAATACTTTTATCCAGTGACAAAAACTAAAGAGGGGTAGGATCAAAGGTGGGAAGTGGGGATGGCTGGGGTGGGGGGAATGGGGTGGAGAACAGAGACAACTATACTTGAACAACAATTTAAAAAACCTGCAAAAATAAGAATTAAAAAATACCTTTATCTAATCACATTTAAATGATCTCTTTTTTAAACTCTTGAAAAACTTCTCATTGTTCTTTGGTTAAGATTCAAAATACCTGTTGTGAACTACAGCTTATTGTTGATTCATTCAAAAGATGTTGAGTGTCTATTACGTATTTTAAGCTCAGAAAATACAGTGGTGAAGGAGTGGAGCAAAGCCTCAGTTCCCAACTAAATTAGCACTGGGCACAGGCCAGTGGGAGCAGACAGACCATAAACAAATACCACAATTAATAAACACAATAAATAAATAGACAAGGTACATTTCGATGTGATGACTACCATGAAGAAAATAAAACAGAATGATTTTCTATAGAAAATGAGGTATTCCTTCACATCCTCACACTCCATTTTCCCACCTCCAGTGAATTTGTACAGGTTATTCCCTGTCCCAGGGCTCCTCCCTCATCTGCCTTCCTCACCTAAACATCATTCTTCCTGCAGCTCAGTTCTCACCTAAAAATGGCAACTTCTCTCAGCTAAATGTTCCTTTTATATGCCCCTCCCACTGTACCCACATGTCTCCTTTGTAATAATATTCATTACATGTATAAGTATTTGTTCAATGCCTGTCTGCCACAAGGGCAGTGTCTTCTTGTCTGTGGTCTACTGATCTATTTCTAGTGACCAGCATATAGTAGATGATCAATTCATGTTGTTGAGTAAATGAACAGAAAGAAGATTGGAAAATAATTTTACTTCTATCCTGTCAAGAGATGTTTCACAAAGAAGAGGGGAGAGTCATTTGAACATCATACATATGTAAAAAGCACATCGGAGAGAAATGCAATTAGGCTGGAAGAAAATTGAATGAGAATTATTCAGTGTTTTCTTCCTTGGATTTTATGTGGCACTGAATGCCAAAAATGGAATAAATCATTTTGAGAAGAAGTAACTTCCTAAATATAATAAGCAGCTCCTTGATTATAAGTGGGCATGAAAGAATACATGGATGAGATAAGAAAGAGGAAGGAAGGAAGGAAGGAAGGAAGGAGAAGGGAGGGATGGAGGGAGAGAGAATGCAAAAAAGGAAGGGCACACTTGAAAATGACCCTTCTTCCCAATACCAAGTAATACATGCACACTGTAAAATATTCAAGACAATAAAGAGGTAAAGAAGTTAAAATAACTAAAGATCCCTTCGCATTTTAGTTGCATGTCATGTGTATTCATCTAGACTTTTACCCGTATTTACACATATCTGTTTAATATAAAAATAGAATTACACATGCCATTTTGTAAATTGCTTCTTTCCATTAAAAATATACCTGAACATATTTGGAACTAAATGCTCATTTTTGATGGCTATGTAGGTGTTCATTATGTAGAAGTGCTGTAAAAGATTCAATTAATTATGTTTTAATCGTTATTTTTCAGGATTTCAATAATTAACATCTTTGTACATTTATTACATAAATCTTTGTCCAATTATTTTCCTTAAGATACATTTCTGTATGTATCTTGTTGGTCAAAAAGTATGGATATTTAACGCTTATAGATATTTGAGGCTTGGCAATTGCCAAATTGCCTTAAAAGTGTTCTGTCAATTTATAATAGTAGCATACAAGTGTGTACATTTCATAGGATCTTCTTCAACACTTAATATTATTAAATTTTTAACCATTGATATTCTTTTTTAAAATTTTTACTTATTTATTTTTAGAAAGAGGGGTAGGAAAGGAGAAAGAGAGGGAGAGAAATATTGATGTGTGGTTGCCTCTCACATGCCCCTTACTAGAAACCTGGTCTGCAACCCAGGCATGTGCCCTGACTGGGAATCAAAGTGGCCACCCTAGGGTTCACAGCCCGTGCTCTATCCACCGAGCTACACCAGCCAGGGGCTTAGCCATTGATGTTCTGAGGGACAAAAAAGAGAAATCTTGTTTTAATTTTTATTTTTGATTACTAGTGAGGTTCAACATTTGAACTGCCTATCCATGTCTTTCACACATTTTTAAACTGTTATTCATTTTAAAAAATCAATTTATAATAGTTCTTCATGGACTAGTGATGTTAGCCAGATATGTTCATCACATATTTAGTATTTTTGTTAATTTGCCATTTGTCTTTCAATTTTAATATAAATTAATATTACCCCTTAGCTGTCGTATGTCATTGTGAAATTATTTTTTCGGTTTGTCATTTGTCTTTTAATTTTACTAACCTTGTGTTTTGACATTCAAAAGCTTTACTTTTATTTATGAAGTCATATTTAACACTATTTCCATTTATGGATTTTGTGTCACGTTTAGACAGTCCTTCTACAACATCCTCAAGGCTGTAGACATATTCACTTACATTTTCTTCTACTTCTTTTGTGATTTTATATTTCACATTAAGCCATGTTTGCCTTAAGAATATGTTAAGGAATTGGTAATGTTATTAGCATAAGCTCAATATCGGGCTTAATAGCATTGCAGGTCACTGAAGAATTCCTTTTACACATTCTAGGTAAAAGTTCTAGTACAAGATTACATAATATAAGACAAAAACTGAGTAGAGACACAGCACCTAAATCATATACAGACACTGTCAAAAATAGTAAGATCAAGCCTGTTGAGAAGCTGAGCAAGGAAGGGCCTATGATGGAAATTGGGGGAAATGCTTGGATTGAACAACTATATTCCAGGCTGACAAAATGGCCACCAGGCTGAGGGAACATTCTCTCTCTCAAAAAAAAAAAATGAGGGCCTACTATGAACTAGCTGGGAACATAACAGTGAATAAAACAAAGAGGTTTACTGCTCTTAAGGGTTGGGGTAAACAACTAGTATATTTTACAAGTAAGTGCTTTGAAGTAAATTAAGCAGTTAAGGACATGGGAAAATTGTTATTTTAAACATGGTGGCTAGGGCAGTCTTCTCCGGGGAAAGGACAATTGAGAAGAGGCTTGTATTATGAAAAATAAGAAGGAAAATATTCCAGCCTATGTAAAGGGGTATAGGTGGGAACAAGTTTGGTTTTTTGGAAAAATTGTTAAGAAAACCAGTGTAGCTGGAGTGATACTTGAAAATGCAGAAAACGAAAATGGAAAAGAAACGTTTTTCTTTAACTGAGCAAACAAGAGTTACATTCTGTGTGACTTATTCCCTAGTTGCCTACAGGCATTACCTTCAAAGGAAGGCCTTCCTTGACTGCCCTTTGACAAATTCCATCGTTATCGTATTTTCCAACCCTTTCACAATCCTCGCCCCTTTCAAATATTTCAGAAATGTATGAGAACGTGTCTCTGACCACTCTTTGAAATGGCAATTCGTGGCATTTCCTCAACCCCTTCCCCTGCTTTATTCTCTCTCAATATATATAAAATTGAATGTATAAATATATATATGTATATATAATTGTCCATGAGAACTGGTATTTTCGTCTAATTTTCGCCATATTCCCAACATGAGATCTACAACAGTGCCTGACATACAGTTGACACCAACTATATATATATATATATACACACACACACACATATATATATACATACATGCATACGTGTGTGTGTGTGTGTGTGTGTGTGTGTGTGTAGAAAGAATGGTAGAATGGTGTATGAACTAGTGTGGACTAATTGTGCGAAGCGGCCTCAGGTTACACTAATACCACGTTTCTAGCCCTCTGAAAAAAAACAGGCTTCAAGTAGCCTGAAGGTGACGTGCTTCAGTTCTCAAAATGGGAAAGCAAAGGTTCCCACAATCCTCAGAACGAGAATTTCTCGCCACAATTCAAAATGGCGGAAGAAGGTGGGGCCTGTCCCACGGTGGGCGTCACAGCAGCGTTCCTTTTCCAGACCGCGGCCCGCCTTGCCGCGTCGTCGGCTGCGCCCCCCTCCTCCCGCCAAGCCATTTCGTGGAGTCACCTGGGATTGGCTAATCGGCTGGTGGGGCGGGGCTGCGGGGCCGGGATGGGGCATCATCACTTCCTGTTGTGGGCAGTAGTTTCCTGTCGCTGCTTGGTAACAATGGGGGAGATAATGGCTGCCTGAGCAACGTTTCCCGAGCAGGCGCTGGGGTAGAGGCGGGTCTCAACCAGCGACTCATCGGAGGCGGGCTTGAGAGCGGCGACGAGAGAGGCGCGGAGGAGCCTCAGCGGCGGCGGCCCTTCTGATCACTCGGTTCCCGACAACTAAAACCGAGTAAGTGAAGCCTTGTGGGGACCCTGTGAGAAATGGATGGAGAGCGGGAGGAAGACAGCGAAGAGCTGGCTACCGCTTTTTCTCAAAATGGCCTGAGTGGCCTGTCGTGGCCGAGGCTCAGCGCTGCTTCCGGACCCCAGGCGCCGGTTGGAGAGGGGGGCTCCGTGGCGTAGTCGCCGCTGCCATTTTAGTTGGGTGTACAGTCGACAGGCTCTCTGAAGGGGATGGTGCTGGGTAAGTACTTTCCCTCCTTGGCCCCGCTCACCGCAGCCCGGGCCCTCCAGAGCCTAAAGAATTTGGGGGCGATTTTTGAGTGTTGGCCTCAGGCGTGGGAATCTCGAATCATTTCAGGATTTTCTCACCTTGGTTCTTTGGAGGTTTCCCTCGCTTCTCCCCGCCCCTCTTACACGGTGGGCTTGAGTTCGGGAATAAGGGGGAATCAGACTGCTGAAAGTCAGATGTTGGGAACCCTCGGGCCTTTAGATTTCCCAGGTTTTGCCAAACCCCATTTTGAGCACTTCTGCAGGGCACTATCAATTAGGCGCCCCCTGGGGCCATGATGACATCTTCCCTGAGGATCTGAGGCAAATGTGGTTTACTCCCTCGCTCGAAAAACCCTAGAATACCTCTTCCGAGATATCAGTGCAAATATCCCCCTACCCCAAAAAAGGAGGGAAAAAGGCCTTTCCGTGTTGGTTGTTTTTCTCTCGGAAAGGGTGGGAATTGGGCCAAATGCTTTTCAAGTTATTTTCCCTTCAACCAGCTAACCCCTCCCCCCTCGAAAAATGCCTAAGGGTCTTGGCTTCTGCGGGCGGTACCTGCCACGTACGCCCTAGCTTTAGTAACTAGTATTAACCGGTTGGGCTTCTGCTTCCTGAACACTCAGTCCCTTTTTCCCTTATGCTGATTAATTTCAAGATGGAGGAGACAGCCACGTTCCTTCCCTAGACAGTTTCACCATACTTATTCCACAGGTTAGTCCGGGAATCTGAGGCCTACCAGGTTTGTTAATTAGGTCAGTCTTTCGTTTGGGGGCAACTGGAAGCATTTATGTCAGGGTGTCATCCACTATTTCCAAAGCCCCACGATAATTTCTTGTTGGAAGTAAGGGGCCTGCATTTCCTGAATGACAATTAACCGCAATATCTTGGGGTGATTGAAGGGAGAAATAAACACACTACCACTAGTAATTTCTTTGATTCTTCATAATTAAAAACAAAAGGACTACTCATATCATTCTATCAGGTATAGTATGTCCATCCAGGATTTCTTGAGAACAGGCAGGCACTATTATAGTTCCCCCACCACCAAAAAAAAAGTCGGTTTTCTAAATTGTAAAAATAAAGTATCCAGGAAGACCAATCTAAACACTTTTAAAAATATGATTTTAGGACCCACTTCTCTGAGTGAAAAGTATTTCATCCTGATGATCTTGTATGCTTTTTAGTTTCTGCCATAGGCCAGGCCACTGCTAGGACTACTTTACAGAGGTAACTGTAATGTGCCAAATAAGTTCTTTAAAGTAATTATCTAAATCCGAAAATACTGATCTGATAAAGTAAAGCCTATTTTTAGGCAAGCTTACATTAAAAGTTAGATCGGGAATCTTGTATCTAACATAAGATTCCTGGTTCCTTTTGACCTTAATCTCCCCAAATATCTTAATACTAATAATGAATTAGACTGGGTAGTGATGTGCATGTGTGCATGTGGTGTGTATGACTAAAGTATATAGGATATGTATTTGTTAAGATGTGTCTATTTCAAAGAAAAATTATTAAAGAGGAAGAATAATGGATTCTTTTTTTTTCTAGAGCAGAGAGTGAAGAAAACTAAAATCCAGTTTATTGTATTACAATACTATGTCATAACAGTCAGGTAATTTATTTTTTTGTTGCGTCTCCCAATGATTTATGTATAGAATGCATGCTTTAAAATATTCTGTTTTGCAGGCCCTGTAATTGGATGGGCTTATTTGATATATGTTAGTTGCTGTTGGGCATGCTTCATGATGGGAATGTATTTTGCACTGGTGATTAAAAGGGTAATGTTTCTGAGTAGCTGGAATTCACTAGTGCCTTATCTGTGAATTTCCCTCTTTTAAAATAATGTCTGAAGTTCACCAGTACTTATATAGAACAGAATGAACAAAGTAGAAATTTGCTGGCTTAAATCATTGTTGGAATGAGGTGAGTATAAATAAATACTATTTATGTGTTCATCGAATAGCTAAGTAAAATGTCAGTAGACTTTCTTACAGGAATATAATCTTACATTATTTTGTGTGTTCTATTTTTTCTCCTTCAAGATCCAAAAAGTCATAATTGATATAACTCTAATTGGTATTAATTCTTTTCATCATCATCATCATCATTATCATCATTAAAGTAGCCACATAATTTATTGCCCTAGCCAGGATGTTTTTAAGAACAAAAAGGACATTAATAATTATTCCTAGACAACAGGCACAAACAGGATCATCCCAGCCAAACTGGGATGGGTAGTTAGCCTAAGTTCATAACTAACTTGTGTTGAATGTGCTAGGTGGGTCCTGTGCTTCAAATGTATGATTTTATAATCATCACAGCAAACCTTCGTGAGGATGTTAACTATTTTACAGAGGCGACTGGAGACTCCAGAAAGAGATTATTAAGAAATGTGTCCTTAATTAAATAGCTAATAAGTGGTAGAGCCCCCATTTTAACCCAGGTCTGTCTAATGCCTGCAGTCACTAAACTTCTATGCCTCTGAACTTAATCGCTCTCTATTAGATCAGAAATGCAAAGAAAATGAAAGGTTGTAATAAAAAAAATCTATAGGTTATATTGCATCAAGAACTTGTTAACACTTTTAAAGGGAAGCCGCTTTTATGAAGCAGGTGAGACATATTTAGCAATTATCCCCTCTTTTTTTTGGTCATGGTTCCTGTTTCAGCTATTACTGTATAACTTCATGAACAATTTAAAATCAGCAGTGGCTTTATGAACTGTCTTAATTATAAAATGACATGTAGAAATGTTAGGCTGTTTGGATATATTCTTTCAGGTTAGTGACCATGTAGTGAAGCCTTAAGTTATAGTAGGTCAAATGGAATAATAATGTGTATATTACTTTTTCCATAGCCCTAGTGGATTGGGAAACAGAGCAAATCACTGATCAGGCTCCTGTTCTCTTAAGTTACAAATTACAATGTGAAAAGTCCTGTCAAACCCAGACCAATGAGGTGCTAGAATTTTGAGCCACTGTCTTGGTCTGGGACATGTATTTTCTATTGTCAGTATAATTCCTTAACATTTCTGTGTAACACAAAAGATTTCAGAAGGAGCCATTTTACATAATCTCTTGAGGCTTTGATAAGCAGTGTTTAAAAAAAAAAAGCAATTGTACCTGTGTCATCTTTTTGCTCATCCTTGAATATGGAAGTTTCCCAGAAAGTCTGTCATTTTTCTTTTTATCAAAAGAAATATCTATTAGATAAAAGTCTTCGTAGTTCTGAACAATTTAGGGGTATATTTATGAACTTGTGGTTTTGTTTCTGAAATATATATAGTTGATATTTAGTTGTAGCTTTTTTTGTGTTTCAGTTCTACAACCCAAGATTTTAATTTCATTAAGTCGTAATAGTACCTACATGTGTTGAGACAAATAGCTGTAGACAGTGTGTGCTGTGTGTGTAGATTTGTGGACCTCTTGCAATAATTTCATCAGTACAAGGGGGGCTACTGTTAGGTTTGCATAGTGATGAATTTTCTGTAGGGGAAATAACCTTTTGTGGAATGAAAAGTAGTCTCTTTCCTTTTGCTCTCCACTTGCCTATAGGAAGAAAGGAGTTAATTTGATTACAATTTTCTTTCTTTATTGACTAAAGTTACCGTTAGTGTCCATTGCATTTAAGATAACCATTTAATTCATCCAAATTGGGTCTTTTGAGAGTGAAAGAGGACCCTGTTAAGTACTAGAGGACAACAGGTGGAGACTGCTACTGTACAAACTGGGGATATAGAGTCACCATTGTCATTTCCATTTAGAAACACTGGTGCAGGAAGTACAGTTGTCAGCATGTTCGGTTCTGTAACACAAAATTGATTTCCTCAAATAATGTAACAGCTGTTTGTGTAGATAATATTTTCTTTTTTGGGCAAGTGAGTTTAATTTTCAAAATTGGCGTCACTCTTAAAAACTTAATTTTTTTCTCAAAAACTCATGTCCTTGAAAATACCATTTGATTTACCAGTTATCACCAAAATTGCTAGTAATCAGTGATTTTACATTAATAACTTTTTATAAATACATGAACCTCCTGAGTTTTGTGTCTTGTCTTTTTTACTTCTTGTGAATACAATACAGTCAAACCTCAGTTCTCAAATGTCTTGGTTCTGGGGTAATTTATCATGGTCTTGGTTCTTCAACCAGGTCCATGAAAAAAATGGCTTGGTTGTCTAACAAAACTTTGGGTCTGGACTCTCTACCTGATAACCTTTTCATGCTGAAACCTGTATGGTGAGTCACGTATCTCTCAGGTGACAGACAAATCACTTCTTCCGCAGTTTTCCAGAACCAATTAAATTCAAGAACCAAGGTTCCATTGTAATGAGAAGCAAGTCAGGATTGAGTTTATATGGATAAGACCAAGTTCTAATTTAGTGACTTAGCTCAGTGAAATGGGTAATCGAAGATTAAATTCTCTGTCTAAAGTACCTGAGTGAATTGAAATGTCATCTAATGGCTTCCTTTGAAAACTAACTTGACCCTATGAATTGGCGGTATTTGGCTTGGTCTCCGTCCTTTGATTTGACTTCCTTTTGATCCAACTGTTTCACAGGGTTATGGTAGTCAAAATTGTTTGTGAGCTGCAAGTCAGTAGACTTCTTGCAAAGAGATTGGACACATGAAGGGCATTTCTGAGTCCTGTTGTGGTATTGTTCCTCTCCAGTGATAGAAATAGAATGTAAGTGAGGTTAAGCTAGCATTGCCATGCAAATAAATAATATTTTATAATTTCATATTGCTATAGTACCAGCAGTGCTGGAGCCTTTGGTAGCAACCTCTGGTGGGCTAATACTGGAAATAATCAACAAATTGTGTGGGTGGCAAGAGGTATCACTCAATAAGCAAAGACAATGAACCATCAACCCTGTATTTTTTAAAAGAGGAGTGCTTCATATTTCACAAAGGTAAGATAGTCACAAAACGGGAGATAGAAGTACATGAGTGAAATGGCATTGAGAAAGCATAGCCTTTAAGCTTATGTCCCAGTGATTCATGTTTCTTACTGTCTTATTCGTAGTCATGGATTCACAGAACTGGAAGGTACTTCATAGATAGTTTAACCCAGTACTCTAATACTGATGGGGATCCTGAGCTGCAAGTGGTTACATGAATTGGCTAAATTTATGTAACTAGTTAATGTGTGTTAATTTATGTAACTAGTTAACCCAGTATCTCCTGTGGTTTTGTGGGGTTTTTTGTTTTCTTTTCACAGAGTTGACCACCCTGCTACTCACAAAATAAAAAAAGCTACCTGGTTGTTTTCAACCTTTTATTTGTCTTTTACAAACACCATAAAATTTTAAATAAACATTCTATATATGAATATTTCCCAACACTTTCAGTGCCTACATATGTGATGGTACATTATGTCCTGACCTTAAATTCAGCAGTTCTTTGTGACTTGATTTTTTTAGCTAAAATATTTTTTATTTTGGTGATGGTGTTACTGAGCTAACATTTTCTTTATTGGATAGCATACCATTAATTTACATCTACTCTATGAGATTCTTACCCCTGTGAAGTTCGCGGGTGATCTGAGAAATGGAAACTCTTTTCCTAAATATTGTTACATCTGTCGGGTGCACACGCATTTGTGCAGGACTAAGGTTAAGCCATAATGTCCCAGCTAGTTGTGATCTTGACCTTTGCACCTGATAGATGTAACGGTATTTCAGAAAAGAGTTTGTATCTTACATATCAGGACCTCTTCAGGGAAACTCTGTTGCATACAGAATAATGCTTGTCCTTCTCTTTTCAGTGACACATTTTTATGTTGATACATATGTGCCTTTTTTAATAAAATAAGCATATTCTGCTTGAGAACACTATTGAATTTAGAACTTGTGTGAACATGTGCAAAAAAAATGCTCACCATACTTTAGTAGTTGGTCGATCTTAGGTTACCTTGATTCCTCCCTCCCTTTTTGTTTTGAAGACATTATTTCTTCCAGACTTAATAGATGTGGCTTACTTTTAAATTCATACTCAAGCAAGCATTTGAATTTCAAAATTCAGTTCTATAAAGTCTGTTGTTTTCTTATTAGTATAGTTTGTCCCTTAAATCTCCTTAATTGGGTGCTGTGATGCAGTATGTCTATTGAATACAACGTGTGTGCTTATACTTAGCACCAGGTCTCTTAACCTGTTAGTACTGATCAAAATGTTTTAAGTGACTTGTCACCCTAACATCATAAAGAATTACATTTTTTAAGCATTGGTGTACATGGATTAGGAGAATTAAATGGGGTGCTTTTTAGAAGTGGTCAGAAACACAGTAAATAGTCTGAATGATTTATGTTAATATATGATAATAATTGTAGGAGCAATGGAGATTGCTAGCAGTGCTTTAACATTCTCAAGGTGAATAAATTCTGTTTTAAAGTCCCTAATTACAGTTAATAAATCTCAGGCTTGGTTTTCTTCCTGGCTTTTTCTCCTCAGAATTAAATTTACCTGACACAATCATATATTTAGTGCCAATAGTTTTTGAAGTGACTGGACAAAATTTCTAATTTGGCTGTTTGTTTCCAGGAGTGGATTTGTGTATGTTGCCACAAACTATGCTGACAGAGATAGGTTAATAAAATATGTTATTTATCCAAGGGATAGCTGTATTTAAAACAAATATACTGAAAGTTGGCTGATTTAAATGTTAAGTCCTGCTAGGTTTATACTGCTTATAAAGGTGTTTGTCATTTTGGAAATGTTTATACCATGAGTGAACCTCGTATAAAAAGCTCATATGGAGATTGAATATTTTAGAAATGCCTATTGGGGTAGAAGGAATTTATTTTCAAGTGTATATGTAGTCTTGGGATATATTGGGAGGCAGTTGTCCATTTAGTGGAAAGTTGACTGAATATGGAATCAGGACACCTGGATTTAATTACTGGCTCTTTCCACTTACTAGCCACATGGCCTTCGGTAAATCACTTCCTCTCTGTGCTTCTGTTTCTTATCTGTAAAATAGAGGTAATGAGACCTACTTCATAGGAATGTTGTGAGGGTTAAATGAAATACAGGTATAGGTGATGGAGCTGTATAAATAGAGTGATGGGTATTGCTCATTACTAGTTGGAAGAGCTAAGTGATTTAAGAACATTCGGATATTTTTCCTCTTAAGTTCTATTGGTAAGTTTTTCATAGAAATAGTTAAGTTTAAATGTATCCGGTGCTGATTGTATATGCAAATCAAATATCATGCACATGAATATCATAACTGAGAGTAAGATGACAAATAGATTTAAATGCCTCTCTTTTATGATGATAAGAGCCCAGGGGTGTGAGGGGATTCTTTTTACCTCGTACTAGTTGAACTGTAAGTGTACCACAGTGTTGTTGATCAGAGTAGACTCTAGGACTGATTTTGTTAACATAATTCTTCACTAATATTTTCACACCAAAATAGAGATATATGTGATCATTTAGACTGTGGCCCCCAGCATTTTTGGCACGGTTCTTTAACCTTTTAACATTTTAGTGTTCCTTTTCACTTAACAAGCACTAGTGACATTACATCTACCAGGGGCCGAACTTGTGGTTTAGAGCTATTATGTTTTTCCATTATATGCCACTTAAGTGGTAAAAGAACTGCTTAAAATGAGAGCAGGCTCATTGGGTATGTGTAAGACTATTTTACGAGGCATCTGAGGGCATTGCTTACGTTCAGGATTTCCTTCTCTTTCAAAATGCACACGTGGGCACTGGACACTTCAAACGTCACTAGTGTAGCTGTGGAACTGAACTTTAAATTTTCTTTAATTTTAATCAAGTGAAATAAACTGAAGCAATATAAAACTTGTTTTTCATTTAACACGACTCCTGGTAGAATTGCATTTCACTTTAACCATTGCTAATTTAGCATCCAGTTTGAGATGCGCTGTGAGGATAAAATGCACATCAGATTTCAGAGACTTAGTATCAAAAAAAGAATGTAAAATACTTCACTAATTTATATATTGATAGCATGCTGAAATGATGTTTTTGTTATGTTAAATAAATATATATTAATAAAATTAATATTTAAAATATGAAAGACTATATCAGGCACTGAAGGGGGAATGAAATGGGGAGAGTCTAAGAAGGGGCTCAGGGAATAGCATCAGTAGAAGTGTGAAGGTATTGGGTTGACCAAAAAGGTGTCATACTTTTTTCTGTACAATGGCTCTTAATAGTGCTTAGTTAGTTGTCTTTGACTTTATTCAAAACAATTTTGTTAGATTGTATGGTGACAGCTGTCATTCAGCATGCATTTTTTAAAAAATAAAAATCAGTGAATTTTTGTGCAGCCATTTTAATATTGAAAATGGAAGAAAATACACAGTGTTTTCGGCATATTTATGTTTTATTTCAAGAGGTAAAAATGCAACTGAAATGCAAAAAAACCATTTGTTTAAGGTATGGAGAAGGTGCTGTGATTGATAGAATGCGTCAAAAGTGGTTTGCAAAGTTTCTTGTACTCTTGGCATTTTGACCAAGTAATTCTTTGCTGTGTTGTACATCGGAAGATGTTTATCAGCACCCCTGGCCTCTACCCACAGAGAAGCCAGTAGCAGGAGATAGCCAGCATACTCAAAATATCCAAATCAATAAGTTATTGGTGAAATGAAAAACGTGTCTTTTATTTTACAGGAGAAAACGTAATGGACCTTTTGACCAACCCAATAGTAAGGCGCAGGTTTGGTGGCAGGGGATGGGGCGACATAAGTGAATTGGTTTGTCAAGAAAGTGTCCTAACCGAATTCTGTGTTTGGAATATGTAGCTTACTATGACCTGTAGGCCCAGAACTGAAAACCAAGAGACTTACCTATTTTTAATGACTTTTTAATTTAAAACAGCTTGTTCAAACCCCTCCTTAATA
This sequence comes from Sturnira hondurensis, assembly GCF_014824575.4. Classification (NCBI taxonomy): domain Eukaryota; kingdom Metazoa; phylum Chordata; class Mammalia; order Chiroptera; family Phyllostomidae; genus Sturnira; species Sturnira hondurensis. The sequence goes on along the minus strand of NW_028097282.1, from coordinate 78,678 downwards.
AGGAATTCTCTCTTTAATATAAAGCCTCTGCTTGAATATTTCCGGAAATGGGTAGTTTGCTTCAAGATGCTGATTGCATCTCCAGTTTGGGACAATTTCATTAGTTAGGCTATTAAAAGAAGGAATTAAATTGTATTAAAAGAAGTAATTATGTGCTTCCATATTTCTTCAACTATTGGCCCTAGTTTAATCCTATGTTTTTGCTCTTTCATGTTATAATTCTAAATATTTGAAGATGGTAATCGTGTGTGTTTTTAATCTTGTCTTCAAACTAGGTATTAAACATTGGTCTAAGAAAGCAACATATGACTATGTTAGTTTCATAGGCAGCCAGGTCAAACAGGCTTTTTGTTTAGCTTTTGTTAACTAAAAACTTTAGATCGTATTCATGTAAACTTCCAGGACAGCTTTTTCCCCCTCCTCTGAAGTACTCTTACTATGGGGGGCGGGGATTTTAGCTGCATAACCCTTAGTAAAATGTTGAAGGTAACATTGCTCCGTAATCTTTGAGAGTGGTAGACAATAATGTGAAACTTTAAGTCTTAAACTATTATCCTCAAAGTCCTTGCTACTCTAACTGATCCTAGGATCAGCCACATCACTTGGAGGCTTATTTAGAATGCAGATTCTCAAGCCCCACTCCCAGCCTACTGAATTTGAATCTACATTTTAAAGATAGCATAAGAAACCTCAGTCTCTTTACGGAAACCAAAGCTAGAGTGGCCAGTGGTATTGTCTTGATGTCCCTATTATAAAGAGGTTCTCCACTCTGACTGCACAATAGAATTACCTGTGAACTTTTTAAATATTGCTGTGGGTGAACACCAGAGTAGGCTCCTCAGGTGATTCTGTTGGGCAAACCAGGGTTAAGAACCATCCCTTTGTAAAGCATATGAGGTTAATTTGGCAGTGATCCTCACTTCTGGTGAACGTATTTTCTTTCATGGGTTTGCAGTATATCTGACAGTATACTGCAGAATTTTCCCTTAGGTTTACCGTCAGGTGTTTGCTGTGCAATAGTTTGTAGGCTTCACTTTCTTTGAAGATTAGATCATTTTTAAATCTAGTATTTTAGTATTCTATCTTCTGTCATTTCTCAAAGCTTATCATTAGAGGTTTTGCAGTTTGGATTTTTGGTTCTCTCTTTGAAAAGTTTGGTTTTTACAAATTTCCAGTTGCAGGGTGGTTTTTCTTACTGAATAAAATAGAAAGAAAATAGATGTTGAGAGCTTCTACCCTACATCTTCTGTTACTATATCAACACCCACACCCATCCCCTGCATACTCAGTACAAGATGCCTTTCTTTCTTGTTTTAGATACTGTTTTTTAAAAAATCTGTCATATTTTTCAAACTTTTGTTCCTTATGGGCTTTAATTGCCATAAAGCTATTAAGACTTTGTGCCGGTCCTGTAACAGTCATTGGTGCGTGAGTTTTCTGTTACCTTTGGTTCCTGTCTTTTAACTGTCAGAATGTATGGGACGTTTTCTGCCATGCTTGAAATATTTATGTTTTTGAAGCCTTTCCACCCTACTAAGTTGTACTTTTTATTAATTAATTTCAGAACTCACTGATCCTTCACAAGTGGACTTCATCCTAACTTGCATATTATTAGCGTTCAAAATATTAACTGCTTGAGTACATTAGCCAGATGTTATTGTGGGTTTCTTTGATTTGAGGAATTGCAGCTGAAGTACTTTTTCCTTTGTGCTTTTCCATATTTTTAAAATTAGCTGCTTACTATTACCAATACCTAATTGTATTACTTAGCTACATATGGGAAAATGTGGTTTCCTTTTGTTACTTTTCTTTATTGCCTGGCCCATGTAACTTTTATGAGTGTTTTATTTAAGTTGTCTTAAATTCCAGTTTTCTTAAAGTTTCAAGTTAGAATAAAAAAGAACATCTTCTATAGTTTAGGTTTACCAAAATCAAGGATTCTTGCCCTGGAAGATGTAATTCAGTTGGTTGGGCATTGTCCTGCAAACCAAAAGCTCATGGGTTTGATTCCCCATCAGGGCACATGCCCAGGCTGCAGTTCCATTTCGGTGCTATTCAGTTCAGTTGCATGCGAAAGGCACCCAGTCACTATTTCTCTCCTCTTTTTCCCTCCCTTCCCCTCTCTCTAAAATCAGTAATCTGTCCTTGGGTGAGGATAAAAAATAAGGGTTCTTAGTTGTGAGATGAGGGAGCTCTTTCCAAAAATATTAAGGTTATCTTCCCAACCCCTTCCTTGACGTCTCCATCTTTGTATAAACAATGATAGGATAGTTCTAAGAATAATGATCTAAGGAAAACAATGGAGATCTGGATGTGCCTATGTCTGGACTAAAATTTGTTTAGGCTCTGCAGACAGAGAGGCTTTTTATTGTTGTATTTTTTTAATATATGAAAGGTTTATTTTAATTTTTCTCTTTAGTATTAACTTGTGAACATCCAGGTGCTAAATGTGTTATGCGTGAGATTAAATCTTAATACCGTTATAGAGCACCTCTTTTCTACAAGTCAGATTATCATGTTCTTAGTATTAACTTTTTTATTTTGTTAATGTGAACCTAAGATCAATCTAAAGTTAGAAAAAAAATAGAGAATGAAATTTTTTGTTCGTAGTCTTTAGATTGTTTACTACCAGTTCATTGAGAGTGTGGGGAAATCTACTAATATAGCAACTTCCTAAGGCACATAAGTAGGGAATGATAATTAAGAATTTTTGCCTAGCTTTGTGTGCTATCCAGAAGAGGGCTTGTCAATTTTTTTCTGTAAAAAGCCAGAAAGGAATTTTTTTTTTGCTTTGCTGATCAAAAAGCAAAATTGAGCATATTATATAGTTATTTATATAAAACAAGAGAAGCCAAATTTCCACCAAGTCTTGCTAAAACTGAAAATGTAAAAGAATTTGCAATTTTTTCAAGTGTTTTATTATAAAATGCAGTTTTAATGCTGAGGTTATAGTAGAAATAAATGTTAATAGAGAAACTTCAGAATGGATATTTCCCCCAAAATAAAGATTTTGGGAAACCTGTGTACAAAATTCTAAAAAACTTACTATTCTAATCAACGAAAGCAATGATTCATACTTTTTCCAGAGGCAACTTAGAAATAAATCAAGAAGACATCTTTGATTTTTAAGATCCATATAAATTATGCTGAATTCCAAGAAGGAGAGGGGCAGATGTATGAGTTGTACATCCACAGTCACATGCATCAGAAATTCGGATGATGTTTTGTAATATATGTCTACTAATGAGAAGAATGGCATTCTTTGGGTGGGGGAATAACATTTTGCTTAATTAGGGCTAAACATATTCCTTGTCATCAAAGTCATCTGCAGATGTTCATCTAGCACTACTCACTTAAAATCAGCTCTTCCATATTTCATTTTTGGAAATGTCCTTCCATGCATATCGGTGTTACCATCTAATCAATCCACAAGCATGTAATTTTAATTAAGCATATTCATCCCTTATAAGGCATTTATAGAATTCTATTAGATTCTCCTCTTGATATATTTACCTTTTAGCATATCCTTACACTGCAGGATTGTTATTTTCAGTTGAAGGTTAGGTGGAAGTTCCTCAGTTACACAGTTAAATGGATTTTGAAATAACGAAATTTTCTTTTTACTTGCCCAGAGTTCCAAAAATCCTTCTGGAACTGTAGTTTGTACTCAGAAAAATACATCTGCTCCAAATTTGTATGGAAATGCAGCTCTCATTTCTCTGATAGCACAAGGACTGCGTAAAGCAACTTGACATTGTGATTCCAGTGTTAGTTATTGTTGAAATGACTTTACTGCAGGTTAAGTGTTACATATAAACACTGTTTTGCCTGTAATTTTAGGTTGAATTCATTAAGAAACATGAAGTCTGTAGCAAAAGCTAATTTCCCAAGTCATTCATTTTTCTGTAATGGTAATTGAGGGTGGTCCTTCTCATTCAGAAAAAAAATTCAGTCTTGTACCTGGGAATAAGAAATCTTAATAAAACTTTACCAATGCCAAGCCATTAAAATGACCAAGTAGTAGAGTAAGTCAGGATATTTAGTTTTTATTTCTGACCAAAATTCTCAGAACTGATGATGGAGAAGCCCACGTTAATGAAGTTCATCGTCGGCACTACCAGTTCAATAATGTGGATTTAAATATTTTTCTGCAAACTCCCTGTTGATGAACAATATAATCAATAACCACAGACTTTAAACACCTTACATTTTCACAAGCTTCATAAATTCCAACTAGGTCTTTTTCTGCTGTACACATTTTGCCACTGTTTTAGTTGTAATACATCTTAGCAAATTCCACTTCAGGTTGTGCTGAATTAGTGTTTTCCCAACTTTGAAAACATTACTTGTAGTTACTCCATGCAGATTCATAGAGGCTACTTCTGTGGCTCAAACTCCTTGAATAATCAGCACTTGACTCCATGAAAAAACAACAGTGAATATAGTGAATAGTATGTTACATTTGTAGACTCATTATGAGCCAAGGAAAACCACTCAGAATCATTTGCTGCCTTGTATCTCAATTGATTGTTGACATATCCCATTATCTTCAACTTTTTGAGCAACTGTAATCACCAAAACACCAATCTTAAACAAGTTTATTTTCTCTGGGCACGTTTAACTTCTGCAATCAGATGCCATTTAACTCACCATCAGTAAATGATTTTCCTTGCTTAGCCAACAAATAAGCCACTGGAAACTACTTTGAAGCCTCATTTTTTATTTTGTGTAGAAATATTTTGTGATTGGACACTCCATTTTAATTTTTCTAATTTTTCAGACCATACCTTTTTTCTTTTTTTTCACATTTTTATTGTTGTTCAAATACAGTTGTCTCCACCCCACTCCAGCCATCCCCACCTCCCACCCCCCCTTATATACCTTTCTTTTGAATTAGGAATATTGTGATGAATACTTAGTCTGATAATATCAGTGTATATTTTATTTATCACAGTTGTAGTGCTGCTGTTGCATAATAAATATAGTTACCATCTAACTGGAAACAAAATAATCCACACTCCTCTGTACCTTTAAGGGTCACATTCACAGTCCACCTTCTCTTGATTTGACATGATGAGTGTGCACCTGTAGTTTTTTTAAGTGCCACAGTATAGTGATGTACATGGCACTTGAAATGCTGTCAAAGTATAATTGCATCAGTACAGTTTACAGTGTATATAGATCACCATTGCAAAGCAGTGAGAGTGCCGCATAGTCTGTCACAACTACTCAGCTCTGTCATAGCATGAAAGCCATAGACAATATACAAACGAATGTGTACGACTATTCCAATAAAATGATGAACACTGAAATTTGAATTTCATACAATCTTCACACATGACAAAAAAGTTCTCCTAAAAAAAAAAAACATTTAAAAGTGTAAAAACCATTCTTGGGTCTCAAGAAGAAAAAATAGGCACCAGTATTTAATTTGGCCCATGGGCAGTAGTTATCCAGCCTCTGACCTAGTCTTTTTTCCTAGTATAACAGGGCTTTTGGGGAGTTTTTGTGTTAGGAAATTTTATATGAGGTCTTAAAATCCACATCTTGAACTGCATTCTGGATTTTCACATAATTGAAACTGTTCCGTATATAGAATACATCCTGACTTGTGTTTTCAAAATTGATCTCCTTTCTCCTTTTAGATAATTTTCCACTTGTTCATCAAGATGGAAAGCTCAGATTCGAACGATAAAGGAAGTGGTGATCAGTCTGCAGCACAGCGCAGAAGTCAGATGGACCGATTGGATCGGGAAGAAGCTTTCTATCAATTTGTAAATAACCTGAGTGAAGAAGATTATAGGCTTATGAGGGATAACAATTTGCTAGGCACCCCAGGTATGCAATATGTAGTTTAAGAATTTATATATGTAATTGCTGGTCTTTAAAAAATAGCCTGTTTTGAAAATTGGTTTCTTTAGCCATTATCAAGTTGATTTTAATGCGAGAATTTAATGCAGTAAATACAGAATGGCATTTACTGTTGTATTTGTTACCTGAGTCTGTTGACTCACATTTGGAATTATCCTATATCATGTTTTAGTTACAAATTATATTTTGAATTATAGTGATTTTGAAAGGAGAGGAGCTGAACAGTTTTTTGTTAGTTTATTTAAGTTACTAGAGATGAGTAAGTGTGGAAGAGCTATAATGGGAACTTGAGTTCCTAGGACAGACTTACTCTGTTTTGTGATCTCTGATTCCCTGAATATGCCCCAGTCATAATCCTCCAGAGCTAGCCTTGGGTAAAGTTATCAGTTATTCAGAACTTTGTGTTTGGTTATTTTCTTTTGTCCAGTTAGGTCCCATTTGATCCTAGTTAAAAATCCACTATCTTTCATCATCTTCATTTCTGTTTAATTTTACTAATCTTTGAGTGAGTGTGGAAAGTTTAAAAGGTCAGGTGTTAGTTAATGAAAGAGAGTGCATTTTAAATTAACAGCACCAAATATGAATCAAAATGTCTGAGTTGGCCTTCTGAGTCTGCCATTTATTAACATGTCAGTCTTGGTGTCCTTGTTTTAAAACACAGATAGTAATATCTGCCTCCCAGAGTTGCCAATTTAAAGAATGAGGTATTACATGCAAACGCATTTAGTAAACTAGAAAACTTGTACAACTATAAGTTGTAATGTCTTGCTCCCAAAGAAATGAATTTTACCAAGGTTCCCTACTCCTTGCTTTTCCTCTCCAATGGGTAAGAGTCATGAGTTTTTATTTGTAATTTGCCAAATATTTTAAAACCATTTTCAGGTGAAAGTACTGAGGAAGAGTTGCTGAGAAGACTACAGCAAATTAAAGAGGGCCCACCACCACAAAGCTCGGATGACAATAGAGGTATATTTTGCTTTGCAAGGTGTGGGTAGAGAATGGAATGGATAAAGAACTTCCTAACAGTAAATGTCAGCCAGATATTATGCAGAAATGGCATAAATTAATTTGGTGCTAAGTAACTGCTCATAGAAAAGGGAAATGGCATTTTCTTGATACTTGGTAAGAATGTGAATATGGTTTTTTTTTCCTGTTTCATCTTTCAATTGTTTGTGTTCATTGGGACATAGTGAGAAATGGCCTATTTACATGATTTTTTTTCTTCATGATTTTCCACATCTCTTGAAATTTCTTTCTACCTACTGGATTATTCCTTCCTAATAAGCATGTGAGTTCCTCACAAGCATAAAGAAATGCTACCTCCTCTAATATGCATTTCTTGCCCCTTATGGGACATTGGCAATGCCTGGAGGCGTTTTTGGTTGTCATGACTGGGAGTTTGTTATTGGCATCTAGTAGGTGGAACCAGGGATACAGCTACACATCCTAACATCCTGATGTTTCTCTCCCAATGTGAAGTAGAGAATGTCACTATGTAACCTGAGAGATTCTAACAGTCTGGCCTTCAATGTGCCATTGTATGTACTGTGCTAGGTTCAGACTATTCATTTGGTTTGCTCTCCAGTTTCATGTTATTTTAAAATCCTGGTAGCATGATAAAGTACTCTAATACTTTTAAACCTGTAAACTTTGTTTGTATTATATTTATGCAGTGGCTGCAACAGTCTTCTATTTTAAAACATCCTATATTATCAAAGGCACTTAAACCAAGAACCTAGAAGAAATGTTACAAACTAATGAAAAGTTGGCAAAATGTAATTTGCACTAAAATATTAGTCCTGTACCTTAACTGGTGTTTAACTTGATTACAAGAGGGTTTTGACAGTGGGCTGGAAAAGGTGGTTTTCTGACAGTCCACCGTGGCATGTTGGGTCCTTTTTATATGATGAAGCACTGAAAGTAGACTTCTTCCAGATTCCGTTTACAAAAATTCTCTAAATTTTCAGACTTTCAGAGCACTATTCTATGATTGTCCTAATTTTAGCAGTTCTTTTTTTCTCCCCTCTCTTCTCCCCTTTTTTTAAACAGGTGGAGGAGAATCTTCAGATGACATTTCTAATGGTGACTCTATAATAGACTGGCTTAACTCTGTCCGACAAACTGGAAATACAACAAGAAGTGGGCAAAGAGGAAACCAGTCTTGGAGAGCAGTGAGCCGGACTAATCCAAACAGTGGTGATTTCAGATTCAGTTTAGAAATCAATGTTAACCGTAATAATGGGAGTCAAAATCCAGAGAACGAAAATGAGCCATCTGCAAGACGTTCTAATGGAGAAAGCATGGACAACAACATCCAAAGGCAAGTGGAAAATCCACGATCTGAGTCAACATCTGCAAGGCCATCCAGATCAGAACGAAATTCAACTGAAGTGGTGACTGCAGAAGCCCCACCTACTAGAGGTCAGAGAAGAGCAAGAAGCAGGAGCCCAGACCATCGGAGAACCCGAGCAAGAGCTGAAAGAAGTAGGTCACCTCTGCATCCCATGAGTGAAATTCCACGAAGATCTCATAGTATCTCATCTCAGACTTTTGAGCATCCTTTGGTAAACGAGACTGAGGGAAGTTCCAGAACCCGGCACCATGTGACACTGAGACAGCAAATAAGTGGACCTGACTTGCTAAGTAGAGGTCTTTTTGCAGCTTCCGGCATAAGAAATGCCTCACAAGGAGCAGGTTCTTCAGACACAACTGGCAATGGTGAATCTACTGGATCAGGACAGAGACCTCCAACCATAGTCCTTGATCTTCAAGTGAGAAGAGTCCGTCCTGGAGAATATCGGCAGAGAGATAGCATAGCTAGCAGAACTCGGTCAAGGTCTCAGACGCCAAACAACACCGTCACTTACGAAAGTGAACGAGGAGGTTTTAGGCGTACATTTTCACGTTCTGAGCGGGCAGGCGTGAGAACCTATGTCAGTACCATCAGAATTCCAATTCGTAGAATCTTAAATACTGGTTTAAGTGAGACTACATCTGTTGCAATTCAGACCATGTTAAGACAAATTATGACAGGCTTTGGTGAATTAAGCTACTTTATGTACAGTGATAGTGATTCAGAGCCTAGTGGCTCAGCCTCAAGTCAGAGCGTGGAAAGGGCCGAGTCACGGAATGGAAGAGGGGGTTCTGGTGGTGGTAGCAGCTCTGGTTCCAGTTCGAGCTCCAGTTTAAGTTCCAGTTCCAGTCCTAGTTCCAGTTCCAATGGAGAAAGTTCAGAGACTAACTCGGAGGTGTTCGAAGGTGGTAATGAAGGAAGCTCATCATCAGGCTCCTCGGGTGCCAGGAGAGAGGGTCGACACAGGGCCCCAGTAGCATTCGATGAAAGTGGCTCTTTGCCCTTCCTTAGTCTGGCTCAGTTTTTCCTCTTAAATGAGGATGATGATGACCAACCTAGAGGACTCACCAAAGAACAGATTGACAACTTGGCAATGAGAAGTTTTGGTGAAAATGATGCATTGAAAACCTGCAGCGTTTGCATTACAGAATATACAGAAGGCAACAAACTTCGTAAACTACCTTGCTCCCATGAGTATCATGTCCACTGCATTGATCGCTGGTTATCTGAAAATTCTACTTGTCCTATTTGTCGCAGGGCCGTCTTGGCTACTGGTAACAGAGAAAGCATTGTGTAATTAAGATCTGAGCTCTCAGCTATGTACCTGGTATAGTGATGGGCAAACAGGAATCACTTGCTTCATGTCCACTTTTTGAGTGGTGCTGAAATGAAAAGTTGCAACCTGACTGAGTCATTGCCTTCTGAATGAACCACCATTTTTTCTCCAATTTCTGTCCCAGGATAAAAGAAAATACTGAAAAAAGCAACATTTTAGGACAAAATCTGATCTCAATATCAGTAACTTATATTACTGATGATTTATTGTATATGTTAATCAGGTTTTTTGTTATCTTAAAAGATCTGCCTTAGCAGTGGCTCTTATCTGCATCAAGTTGCCATAGGAGAGAGGGGCTAAGGAAATTATCAGTTAAGACTAAGTTACAGTATGTGTTTCATAAGTGATTGCTTAAAGCTATACCATTCCCAGTTATTAGTTGGCACAAATTCAGCTCCATGCTGAATATCATTTGTTCACCTTTCAGACAAGGTGATATGGACATGTCAGTGTAAATAACACTAAGGTTAGAACTAAGTGTATAACTGTCTCCTAAGCCCATCACTGTGGCACACTTTAGAGTGAGTTTATAGTTTAATTGAGATATTTATCTTGTGGAAATATTAAAAAAGCCTATGCTTGTGTAAGTGAAAAAAATCACATTCATTTGTTTAAAAAATGTAAAGCTATTTTGTAGAGGCTCAGTACTTTTCCAATGCACTGTTGTAATAATGCATAAAAAATTGTAAAGTACCATGCATAGAAATGAAAGAAAAAAATGCTTTTTGTGAGCCAACATAGTAAAAAAAACACACCAAACAAAGTACAAAGCTGCTTTTGTAAGTGTGTACATGTCAAGAGCAAGACATATCTATAATATTTAATGTATGTGAACAGCTACTGTGACATGCAAAGGAAAGGTCAGGGTGCAGAATTGAGCTGCACTGAAGACCAGTGGAGAGTGTGTACTTTAACTTGGATTTAGGCAGGAAATGAAAGCCTGGAGGAGAAAAGAAAACTACTCTGGAAGAATTTTTTAATTTTTCTTGAAGACCATAATCATACTGGTTTCTTACAGTGAGATCTTTGACGCAGTGTTCTACTTGAGCAGATGAAGTAGATCAACAACTCTGGCAGAGCTTTGGTTTAAGGAAAACCACTACCACCTAGCACAAGTCACATTGTTTTTACAAGTCTGCTCCTCAAAGAAGAAGGTGGAGGAAGGAGACCATAAACCACTTTTAACAGAAATTGGTACAGATGTGTGTACTAATAGGAAAGTCTCGAATTTGCATTGTTTTCGAGATTTGTCATTAAAGGTACCAGTGCACACTTGTTAATACTTCATTACTATATCTCTAACATAGACTTAACACTTCACATTTTAAAACCAGTTGAATAATTAAGAGATTTTTTATCCTTTGTAGAAAGTGAGTTGTTGGGTTATTTGAAATTCAGAATTATAATTGTGCTGCCCATATTTGAAGATGGACCGCTATGGTTTGTGGGCCATGCACTTTATGTTGTTTCCTTAGTAGTAAAACAGGTTTGTGAAGAACCTCAGTACTCTCACTGAATTTCTCTTTTGAGGCTGGCTAGGATTAGGATTAGTCTGATGGTGGAGGACTGTTGCTTGTTTTTCTGGGAAAAGCTTATGGGTCCAAAGAGAAATTGAACACATCCTTGGCCTTTAAAAAAGTTAGCTGATGAGCCAGGCATAATCAGCTACTTAACAAAATAAACAAGTCTGCTTTAGGAACTATCTGGTTACCTTAACTGCTATCAAATTAGCTGTAAAGCTCACACTTTGTCATGTTTTCCTCTCACTTTCAATCCTACCTAAGTATCAAGGAAATTAACTTGTAAATATGGTAGTTGTTTGCTAAGGATATGTACTGCTCTTGCAAGGAAATAATGTTGAAACAAAGCTTCACTTATTTTTTTTAATATAAGCAGAATCACTGTTTATGGCGCTTATATAATACATTTTATCTTTTTAAAAAATTGTCCATGTAATAGTCAGGATTCCTTTATATTTGTGAGCCTCCTTGTCTTTTTCTAAGGGTGTAATCTATGGTTTTCAGATCTGCAGGGTAGTCCTGATTGGCTAAAAACAACCCCATTTTCTTCTTGGTACAAAGTATCTTATTACTCTGGGGGTGTTCATTTTATATAGTTTAAAAACAGTTGCAGCTCATTCTAAGCATAAAAATTATTGACAACAGGTACCTCCCTAACCTCCCAAGATGTATTACTCATTTGTGAAGTATTAAAGTATGAAGTAACTCATGCAGAATTCTGGTTATGAATGTAGATATTGATGAACCTAATCATAAACACTGGAAATAAGATTTTAAGTTTTTAGCCCTCAGTAGAATGCACATATTGGGCATGTGCATGTGGACACCTTTTTCAATAGCACTCATTAATTTCCATTGGATTGTGTAGAATGGATACAAATATTTTAGTAGAATTTGCTACTTTTTTTTTTTGCAAGATCCATGACTAATATATGCTTACTAGTGGACATTGAAGACAAGGTCCTTTATAGGTGTCAGATGAACAATGAAGAAGAAGGATCTTTTCCCACCAGCATCCAAACACCTATTCCCTTGAGGGAGCATTTTCATGCAAAAGACTTTACATTTTGTTTTATGTCGTTGCACTTTTTCTTTATTAAAGAAATGTTCTGTCCCGGAACTTCATGCAGTAATAGGAACAAGAGAGAAACAATGTTGGGAGTTTACATTGTTCAAAGCATAGGGAAAAGTACTAAAAAATGAATATCCTTGAATATTTCAGGTATTTTAAAATTTTCACTTACTAATCTGAAATGTTTGAGGTGTTTTGTTTACCTCCAAGCAGCTAACAAGGTTGTGATTTATGAGTACTAAATCAAAATTGAACAAGTTAGGTTTAAAGTTTTCAGACTTTGTAGCAACACTAGAAGATGAGCCATGTTGTTAATTTGGAATATTTGCTCTGAACACATTAGTTATACCTCAGTGGTGTTAATGGTTAATGGAGGTGGGGATTGAGGAAAGTGTTCACGTTAGTATCAGCATGTAGGGAATAAATGCACAGTTAACAAAAATATTTACCACCATGTTAAATATATGAAATCTCTGAAAACATGATTATAGGAAACTGATTATCTTTAAGTGTTACCTCAAGTAATTTTGTCCTTTCTGTGCCAAGTATTCTCTTAGTGTCAGTGTCTCAAATTATATTTATGAAGCGTTATCAAGAACGCTTAATATTTAACCACCTGCTTCCCAAATGCCCATGATATGAAATGGGTCAAGCATCAGCCATGACTTTCAGTCAGTTCTCAAAATACCCATGTGATAGGGAGGTGAATGTTGCAAAACGCCTCATAAAAGGCCATTTTTACAGCTTAATAGAACACAGGGGCACCTTGTAGTTGCTGATACTTTTAAAGATGGAGGATATTTTTAATTCCCCCCTTTCTTTGTTCTTTTGAGAAGGAAAGGTATTTGTAAATTGCCTTATTTGAATTTTTAAGTTTTATCTTACTGGCTTTCCTGTCAAATTTATTACCAACATTAAGTACTTAGAAGCCATGTTTGCAGGGCACTTTTATTCTTGTCTTATAAGACTATGCTGATTGCTACTTTCTAAAGTATTCTGTATCTTAGTAATGCAAGAGATTGATAAGGCACGTGTTAAAGTGCCAGGCGTTTTCTTCCTTAGTATAATTTTTCAGGATGTTTAATATTCACTAAGTGTTGTAATTCATTGAGTTAACTTAGTAAATGGTATGTTTTTGAAGAAATATTTGAAAATGTATATCACCATAACATGCTTTATTTGGAAAGGTAAAGTGTAAGGTCTGAAGAACTAGTATTTAACTTATTTTTAAATCAGATTTTTAATAATCAACTAAGAAACTGCTATGAAAACAACTTAAAAATTTTTAGCATTCTGAAATTGAGTTCTCAAGTGGAACATTTCTAAAATATCTAATATTTTCAACAAGTGGTGATCTCACTTGGTAAAAATAAATCCATTTTGTATCTAAAATACAGCATAGAATAGAGTTATTGGAGTGTTGGGACTTTTAAGTGATAACAGTTTATCAGTTTTATGATTTTCATTTCCATATAAGTGTTTTAACTCAAATCTGAAGGAAATAGGCACACCCTCTAACACTCAAAATTATAGTGAGGTATTTGTTTTTAATTCGTATTTCTTGGCTAAAGGCCCACAATCTGCTTTGTAGTTAGTCACTTGGATTGAGTGATAGATATTTTAAATACATGTGGTGAAAGTGAACCCCATAATACCACTGTGCCTAATTATTTCAGGGTTCCTCTATCAGTTCCTCATCTTGCAGATTTATTCCAATACCAAGGTATGGTTGAACCAGCTGCCCAGCCTTAACTCCATGTAGTGCCCCTCTGCTAACATTCTTTTAACTGATTGATTTGTATGTGTTTTAACTGTCTGGTGTTGGGATTTTACCTCTTGATAGGTCCATTTGTCCCGGGTGCTGCTTTTAAAGATGTAGGGCCACGTGATCAGGTATCAATTTGAGTAGGTACGCAATTGGCCTGGATATGTCTCTGTGCCTGTTTTATCTTCTCCCAGGAAGAGCTGCTTTGGTATAGATGTTTACTTGGATTTATATAAAGAACTGGGCAGCAATCTTGGAAAGCTTTCTGAAGTCTTAAGATCCTGAAGGGATTTGGAGGAGGAATAGTAACAAAGGCTGCCTTTACGTCTTGGAACACAAAGCACATATATGTATGTTGTATAAAAGACTAAGATGATTGTTACACCAGGGCTTCCTGACCTCTGGGAGAGACTTGCAAAAAAGCAGAAAGGAGCACAAAGTGATATGAATTTGGTTAGCTTGTTTTATCCAGTTTCTCATTTCCTTTACATTTAAACCCGAACATAACACCCTTCTCCAGTATCTAGCCCGCAGAGTCTTGGTTGGGAAGCCCTGTATCAAATTTTCAGAATGTACCTAGTTTTCCTTTTTTTTTTGTACAGTGCTTTACACCTGCTAAAAATTAACTTGTTTAATGCAAAACAAGACCTTGAAAGGTCATCATATTAAAGCTGGTTTGATTATAATAGTTACCTTTTAGGAAGAAGCTTTTTCCCTATGTAAGATGTCATACTGCAGATTTAAAATATAGACTATCAATAAAATGCATGAAGTGATTGATCATTTGTGCTTGATCATCTCTCCTTGGGTTTTTTTTCTTAAAAGGGGGAATTTGATAAAGGTGCAGTTTCAAACTGATGTCAGATGGACTTGATTTTTAGGCTCAAATGGAATTAAGTACAATCTTGATTTTGATTCCTCTTCACGCACGGCTATGGGTGTGGGCAGTCACTGGTTTATGGGATATAACTTTCATTATAATGACTTAATCTTGGAGTGGTAAAATAAAAGATTAAAGTATATTTCAATACAAGAGTCCTGGAAAGATTTATGTAAATGACATTTTAACTAGGTGCATCTTTGCTGTTTATTGTATTTTTCACCACTGTCCTGAATTCCCTTGTTTAGATACAAAAACTTGTCTGAGCATGCATGTATGCTCATGCAGCTTTTGTCTTCCATTCCTATTTTCTAGCCTCTTACACATGTTGCCTGAGCCACTAAGATGGCCTTGTTTCTAAGTAGCTTGTCACATTCTGATACCTGGGTAACCCTTCCCCTTGCTACTCGTATTCATTTAGCTGATGGTAACTTCCTATCATTTCATTTCCTCTGCTTCCCACAAAGCCGTCATTGGCATAGGAACCCAGTTCCTTGCAGTCATTTTGGTGTGGTCAACTCTTTAACATTGTGACCTTCCCAGGATTTTACTTTTAGAGCCATTCATGATTCTTTGAAACTCAAGTGCACCACTGGAAAAGTTTACATTCTAGACCACAGAGTAAGTCCATGCACAGCCATCTTGAGGGATATCCTATAATAAAGGACCACTACCTAGAACAGGATCTGATGAGCTATACTCTTAATGGTCATTTGAGAAAAAAAGGAGATAAAAGCTAGGGTCCAATTTCTCTGCAGCTCTTGAATTCAGGCAACATTAAAATCTAAAGCCTTGCAAATGGGTTACTAACAGCTGAATTTTTCTGATTGCTATCAGGTAGTGTATTAAGCACTTTACAAGTTATTTAACCTTCACAGTGTTTCTATGGTGTATTTTACCACCGTTTTATAAGCGATGCAGCTGAGGGAGATACAGGCATTCAGTAATTTGCCCAACATCACCAAGTGGCAGTATTTGTAGGCAGATCTCTGATTCCAAAGCTTAGTTTCATTGTGTTCCTAATCCTGCTACTGTATGACCCTCGTTTTGTTTTAATATTTATCCTGAGTCCCAGACTAGATTACTTATGAGGCACGATTTCTTAGGCTAAACATTGGTTTTGGCTAGTTTGCCAAGGAAAATTTAAAGGGCAAATCTGAGGAGAATTTAGATCATAAATTTCAGTAAATCACTTTGGGCATTACCAAATACACCTTAGCACTATACCATATTTTGCCATGTATAACATTTTGCCCAAATTTTTGAGGGAAAAATAAGGGTGCACATTATACATGGGTGGTACTAATTCTGTATCTACATAAATGTATGTTTGTGCATTAAAAGTAACTAGGAAGCAATAACTATGCAAAATAATACCCTGGAATATGATAATCGGTTTTGTTTCTAAATATATTGAATTGAAAGGTTTTTCCTGAAAGTTCGGGAAAAAAATATGGGTGTGCATCATACACAGTAGTGTATTATACATGGCAAAATATGGTATTTCTGAAAGTCTCAGGAGGCTGGAGTAGGTTTGGGGACTCTCAATATCAATGGTCTTCTCAGCCCCTCATTCTATGTGCTCAGCCCCAGTTATTACTTGATTTGAAAATAGGAAATGACTAGAAAAAAATTCAGCTTTTTTTTTAGTATGCCAGCCAGCTTATTGGCATCCAAGTATATACCCTTTAAAGTTGCCTTAGGCAGACATAGGCATTCCCAAAATGCCATTGCTCAGAAAATATTTGGAACTTGTTTAAAATTGCTTTTAGAAATAATTTTATAAGCATTTGAAAGATGCAGCCCTCTTCAGTATGTTCACATTATTTGCCACCCTTAAGATGACTTGGCTGTTTCCAAGAATTATCTTTTTCTCAGTGAATGGAGATTTGCCACCCTTAAGCATATTGAGAAGAATGCACTATTCAAAGGCAATCACACATAAGGCATGTCAAAATCATAGGTGCAGTAGTATTTAGAGTAAATGGCTGTGGAGGAGAGTATTTTGAAAAGATTGACACCTCAATATTTGAAGCACAGGGAGGAAGATAAAGACATCAGTGGGGAAATACATAAAGGTTGGTAAAACTACAAAAACCTTAAAAATACACATACTATAGTTATCCATCCCCATTCAAATATTTGAAAGGAACAGTGAGCAGTAATGGAAACAAAGGTTCATCTGTTTAAGAGTTTGCTTCCTCAGCTAAGAAGATGAATGTGTATTGGCTTCCCACTATGTTCTAGGTATTGTGCTGGTGCCAGGTTTCTCTTCCCTCTGTGTTTGACTGAATGGGGACCTGGAGCCCCCCAAATATTGCTGGCTTTCTCAGTGGATAGTGTTGGTAACTGTGAAATACCTACTTGTTAAGAAAATTCACACTTGGTCCCCTATCTGCACCAAATGTTCTAGAATAGCACTGTCCAGTAGGAATATAATCCAAGTCACATGATTTAAAAATTTCTACCTCTGGCTGGTGTAGCTCAGTGAGTTTAGTGCTGACCTGTGAACGAAAGGGTCAATCACTGGTTCGATTCCCAGTCTAGGGAACATGCCTGGGTTGTGGGCCAGGTCCCCAGTAGGGGACATGCAAGAGGTAGCCACACATGGATGTCTCCCTCTTCCCCTCTCTAAACATAAAAAAATATTTAAGATATCTAGTAGCCACATTATAAGAGGTGAAATTAATTTTAAGGTTAAAATATTTTAACATAATCGATATAAGAATTATTAATGAGATTTACAACACATTTTCATACTGAGTCTTCAAAATCTGGCATTTTACACTTCAAAGTACATCTCATTTTGGACAACGTACATTCCAAATGCTCAATAGCAGTAAGTGGCTAACAGCTACTGTATTGGACAGTGCACTTGTAGACCAATATGGGATAGAGTGATTAAAGTGGGTAGGATGCAAATGGCAAGGATTTAAAAGTTCACCTGTAGACACACACCTTATCTGCTCATCTACATTACCCTAGAAGTAAATAGACATCATTCTGTGTGTCAAAGCTGTGGCTTAGAGTATCTATCCAAGTTTACAAAACTCCCTGCTTTGAGGTTAAAAGCATATGCTGCCTACCAAAGCTTGAAATCTCACTACTAATAATTAGCAAAAGACCTTAGCTGGTTGCGGGCCCCATGATTAAAACCTTGGGAAGCCCATTATAACGAGAAGTATGTAGCAGCTAATAGTGATTGTTACAATTACTTATTGCAGGAACAAGCACCTAGTGTTTTATGTGGACTCTGTTAGTTAAGCTATGTTAAAATTGTACAAATAAATAATTTCCACATTTCAATATCCCCAGGTTAGCTCTGTTAGAAAGAGCTAACCTGGATTTATAATATGTTTCTGCATTGTAGTTCGATAGTAAGTGGTAATATATGTCTAAATGAGTTTCTTGGGATAGGAGGGGGAAGTTTGACAACATGTGAGTATAGGTTACCAGATCAGACTTTAGTCCGAAAGCAAGTATTTCCCAACACCAAATCTCTGCTGCTATTGCTGACAATTTATTTTGTTTGGCAACATGGAGTAAAATATTAACTCCTGTGCAGAAAGAGCCTTTGAATTTGAAGGTTTGGAAAAAGCTGATTCATTTGGCTTGGCTTAGTTGTATTTTCTGTGTGGATATAACATTTTCTGTGGTCTTTTTTATTTAAGAATGTGAAAACTCATTTAGTAGTATAGGACGAATGTTGGTTTCCAGCCTGGGAGATCCAAATCTATCTCTATCTCCTTGCTCGAAAGAAGCCAGAGGATTACATCACCCAGCTTCCCCCCCCCCCGCCCCCAGAATATTGGGTGCAGCCCTTCTAGATTAAAGGTGAAAATTCAGAGTCATTTTCTTTTGTCATGGCTCTGTCCTTCCGTAGGAGAAGGAAAAGAATAGGGAAGTATCTGAGGCTTTGTTAACACAAAGGTACAGGGTTATTCCCAAGAAGCAGAGACCAACTCAGCAACTAAACCCAAATTCTGCCCTATTGCTCTAATGAAAAAGAAACTTCTCCCCAGTGATGCTGTCTTCTCTAGGTCAGAGTTAATCCCTTTTCTCCACATTTGGGGACCATCTACATGTTTAATCAGGAAATCTTTTTAGCCTAATCTGCTAAATAGAAATACATTTTAAGCTTCATTTTAGTATAGATATCTAACAGCCCTTGTACAGACATGGACACCAACTGGGCCCTTTCCATTATTTTTTAAAAGTCTGAGGTCAAAGTCACTTGGGGGAAAAAAGCTGGATAAGCCCTTCTACTTCTTTCTCTTCATCCCCACTCCCAAGATTTTCTCTTCAGTTCACACTACTGGTACATTTGATTTTGAACATCTTATCCATTAACTGTCCAACATATATTAACTAGGACTACCCTAGGCCTTATTTCCTTCTTAAGATGCCAGTTTATAACTTTGAGCCCAGAAATTTCAGTGTGCTAGATTCCTGGCTCTGAAACCTTGTGGATGACTGAAATGTCTACCTATGACTGCTCCAGAGAGGTATTGTAGGACCCACTAGAAAGCATACTGTGATGTACTGTGCCTGCCCTCCAATCAGCAGCACTGTATACACGCTTTCATTCCACTGAAAGCTTGTGACCTGCTGGCATGGTCCTGAAAGGAAAGAGGAGGTGGAGAAATGGTTAAAGATTGAGATTAATGGATGTGTTGAATACCTACCTGTTCATAAGCCACTGGGCTACTAGGCCTTTTCATATTTGTCCTCTCATTTTAACACTCAAATAATAAATAAATAACTGGGGGGCACTTGAATAGTTGCATTTTATAAACTAAATAGAATCAGAGGTTAGGTGACATACCCCAGGTTCCACTGCTAGTATTGGTTATCAAGAAATATTTTTTATTAGAATCTATGTTTCAAGCACCATTGTAGGTATGGGGGGTACTGTGGTGAACAAGAAAATGCCCTTGCCTTCATGGGGCTTACATTTGAGTAAGGTAGAGGCAGATGATAGATTTGTAAATACAAATTAATACAGTGATTACATGCCGAGAAGAAAATTAAATGGTGTGGTGTGATTATGACTGCGATGGAGTAAGGTGGTTAGAGAAGACCTTTCTGAGGAGGTGACACAAGCTGAGACCTGAGTGAATAGGAAGCAGAACATTTCGGCTTCAGGAAATGAGTTCGGCTCAGTAGGTGGAGGGAGGAAAAGGAGCAGTGTTGAAATGGGGTGAGAGATGAGTCAGGGGCCAGTGTATGAGAGATTTATTCTGAGATAAAAAGCTGTTGAAGTCTTCCTTGTACATGGAAGTGAAGGGTTCTGACTTAAATAACTACTAGGTAGCAGAATCAGAGCTAGAAGACAGATCTGACTCTAGGGCCTCTGTATGTTCCATGACACTACAGAAGACACCCTTCCTTGCTCCTTTCCATCCCAAGTGCAAGTACATAGAATCTAGGTCCACAGTACCCTGGACAGGGCTCTGCAATGATCTAGCAGGGGTGTCCAACCTTTTGGCATCTCTGTGACATGCTGGAAGAAGAGTTGTCTTGGGCCACATATAAAATACATTGTGACACGTAATCACACAAAAAAGGTCTCATCATGTTTTAAGTAAATTTACAATTTTGTGCTGGGCCATATTTGCAGCCATCCTGGGTTTCATGTGGCCCACGGGCGACAGGTTGGATACTCCTGCAAGCTTTTGACTTCCCTTTCTAGGTTTCCTTGTTTTCCTAAGAAACTCAGTTTGTGGGACTCGTATAAACAGAAGTTCAGTAATTTTATTTTATTTACTCTAATCTGATTTGAATGACCCTATTTTGCTATCACTGAGAAAATTCTCAGGCAATGGAATTCAATGCCATAAATAAAATGAACACTGATAACAGCCAGTCCAGCATCACTCTGTTTTACTTGACTAATACCTGCAGGGGGCAAGGTTGCCCATATAATGAACTAAAGAGACAGCTGACTTTAAAGAGCTGTTAATTGAAACCCTTTCCATTAGATGCCTCTTCGTGACTTCTTGTGAGTGAGTTGACTAATGAGTATACTAAATTCAACAAACTCAGGTAAATCTGGTAAATTTAACTTACATTTATGAAGTAGCTGATATGAGCTGGCATTTAAAAATGACAGTCACCCAGTTCAGTTTCCTATATCTAGGCAGGTCTACATTCAAACCATCCTGAGAGAGAATTGGTAGCCGAAAGGCTGAAGACTCTGGATTGAATGCTTCCAGTTATTGAGGGGATATGAGCCCCTAACCTAACCACGGGTATAGGGGCCCCAACCGCAGTATCCAAGTTCCTAGTTCACTTTCTGGGTTTCAGACACAGGAACAAACAGTGAAAGGAAATACAGCCAAAGGAAAGGCAGTTGCAGGCTACAACATAGGAATCAGGCCAAGCTACATGGAAATTGGCTTCTTTTCTGCTTGTTATGGTGGCATACATTGCTTCCCTAGTCTACTTACTAGATCCATGTTGCAGTCCCACTTCATTTCTCGGCCACATCACCATTAACTGTTGGGATGGATCTGACAGGGACTTCATAGCCATATTCTTTCTGAACCTTAGGAAAGTCTATGGATTTTGAGGACTGCAGGTGAGTGCACATGGAGCTTGACTCATTTGCAGAGGTGTCTTCTCAGGCTAAGCAACAAGTTTTGGGCGGAGGCTCTTCAATGGGTATGGCAAGAACTACTAATTCTAATCTTACCCTAAGTTGCTATGATGAGGTGCTTTGCAAATAGCATATTTGATATGGGCCCTAGTCCTGTATAAGATGCTTGCCTGGGAAAGTTAACACCCGGTGGTTTTTACCCTCCGAAACTTTCCCCTATCTTTGCTCCTTTGAAAGAATGTATTCACCTGGAGATCTAACTGAATTATTAGAATTGAGTGTGGATAAGGACACATGGCTCCAGAAACTTTGTTTAAGGGGCAATATAGCTCTGGCTGGGTGGGTCAGTTGTTGGAGAATCATCCCATACACCAAAAGATTGGGGAATCAATTCCCAGTCAAGGCACATACCTAGGTTGAAGGTTTGATCCCCAGTCAATGCACGTATGAGAGACAACCGATCTATGTTTCTCTCCCACATCAATGTTTCTCTCCCTTCCTCTCTAAAAGCAATGAAAAAGTGTCCTCAGATGAGGATACATAAAGAAATAAATAAAATGAAATTTTTAAAAAGAGACCATATACAGGTCCAGGGCCTTAACAGTAATGAACACCAACGATCCTATTCAGCAAATGGCCTTTGAGAAAGGCATTTGGGGACCAAAATGTACAGTGAAAAGAACATAGATTTAAGAGCCATCAGATTTAAATTCATATGCTTCTTACAAGCTGTGTGGTTTTAGATGCCTTTTATCTTCTTTTGAGTCTCAATTTTCCTTTCTATTAAGCCAGAATAGTGATACCTACTTTGTTGCAAAGCTTAAAGATTACATATGTAAATTTCCCAGCACTTTAATGGAGGGACATTCTATTGAGATACTGATAATATATGAAAGCATTATTGCCTAGTATGGGAGAGGTGCTGAGCTAACCTTCGATGGCTGTGAAGTCTGTGCATCTGACTTTAAGACATTTAAAAAGCACTAAGCATGTGCTTTGGAAAACCAGCTTCAGTAAAGATGGATACATCTGTCGAATGTTGTTCTTCTTTTTCTTTAAGATATTTATTTATTTATATTTAGAGAGAGAGGAAGAGAGGGAGAGAAACATCCATGTGTAGTTGCCTCTCACATGCCCCCTACTGTGGACCTGGCCCACAACCTAGGCATGTGCCCTGACTGGGAATTGAACCTGCAACACTTTGGTTCACAGGCCGGCACTCAATCTACTGAGCCGCACCAGCCAAGGGCTATTTCTCCTTCAATTTTAAATGATAGCCTAGCTTGGTAATCTTGGTTGCTGTCCTTACTGTTTATCACTTTGAATATTTCATGCCAATTCCTTCTGGCCTGTAATGTTTCTGTTAAGAAATCAGCTGACAGTCTTGAGGGAGCTTGCTTATAGGTAACTAATTTTCTCTCGCTGCTTTTAAGATTTCCTCTCTGTCTTTAACCTTTGCCATTTTAATTATTATTTGTCTTGGTATCGGTTTCTTTGGCTTCATCTTGTTTGGGATTCTCTGCATCTCCTGAACATCTGTATCTTTTTTCTTTACCAGGATAGGGAAAGTTTCATTTGTTTTTCAAAAAGTTCTCAATTCATTTTTTCCTATCTTCTCCTTCTGGTACCCCTATGATGCAGATGTTTTGCTTCATGTTGTTCCAAAGATACCTGAACTACCCTTATTTTTTAAAATTCCATTTCTTTTTGGTACTCTGAGTGGGTGTTTTCTGCTACCTTGTCTTTCAAATCTCTGATTTGATTACCTGCTTTATCTAACCTACTGTTTATTTCTTCTAGTGTATTCTTCACTTTGGAAATTGTGTTTTTCATTTTGGACTGGTTCTTTCTTATGGTTTGTATGTCCTTTTTTATGTTTACTATCTCTTGTTTAAGATCTTCCTGAGTTCATCCATTCTTTCCCTAAATTCATTAATCATCCTTATAATCATTATTTTGAATTCTATATCTGGTAGATTGTTTGCCCCATTTTATTTAGTTCTTTTTCTGGGAATTTCTCCTGTTCTTTCATTTGGGGCATGCTTCTTTGTATCCCCATTTTGACTGCCTCTTTGTATTTGTTTCTGTATATTAAATATATCTACTATGGCCCTGGCTGGCATGGCTTAGTGGGTTGAGTGCGGGCCTGTGAACCACACGATCACAGTTCGATTCCCAGTCAGGGCACGTGCCTGGGTTGCAGGCCAGTTCCCAGCGGGGGACTCATGAGAGGCAACCATACATTGATGCTCCTCTCCTTCTCTCCTTCTCTTCCCCTCTAAAGATAAATAAATAAAATCTTTAAAAATTATATATATCTACTATGTCTTCCAGTCTTGGTGGGGTAGCCTTATGTAGTAGCTGTCCTGTGGGACCCAGAGGTACACTCTCCCTTATCACCTGAGCAAGGTGCTCTAGGAATGTCTCTTATGTGTTTTGTGGGCTTCACTGATGTAGTTCACTCTTGTTTGCTGTTAGTCCATTTCTTCATAGGATTGGCTGTCAAACTGGCTGACAATGAGGATTTACCCTGACAACAATGTATGAGGTGCTGTGTGGGGACTGGCCCAAGAAAGCAGAATTTGCCCTAGCAGAGTCTGCTACCTACCAAAATCTCCCTTTGGAGGTGCCACTTGTAGAGCTAGTTGGGTCCTGCTCTGATGTGGTCTGAAGTCTTCCACTGGGTTTGTTGGTTCTGGGGCTTCTTGGGAGGGACTGTGGTACAAGTCGATGTCAGATGCTGCCTGTGACTGGGCAACCCATTTTAGCTACATAGTATTTCATAGTTTGTGACTGTCTTTGCTTGGCCTGGTTGTGCATGGAAAGGACCAAACTGTGCACCAAAGCCAGCTTCCACCAGCATTGAGCACAGGGCAGGTCAGCAAAAGGCCTAAGATTCCAAAATCTGCCTTCATTACTAGTGTCTATTAGGCTCAGTCTCTGAAAGAGCCTCTGGAGGTACACAAGTTGCGTGAGGTAGGTTCTCAGTGGGTCACAAGGTAGGGGCAAGTGGTGTTTACCAGACTGACACTGATTCAAACTTGGTGCCAGTGCTGTATCTGAAGCCACTCAACAAAAGTTCCAGGGTATACCAAGGCCTGCAGCTACCTCCTGAGTTCCTCTGGGCCTTTGTGGTTGGGCAGGATGTCAGAGAGTCATCATGGTGAGGCCAGCAATGTTCATCAGGCCTAAACAGACTGAGATTTGGCCATGTGAAGGGAAGGCTCTACACAGGAACTGTGGTGCCAGTCAGTTCATGGGAGGGGGAAATGTGCCCCACTCTAGAGCCACACTACACACTCTCCTGGATTCTTACTGAATCATCTTGAGAGCCTGAGACATACATGGCAGATCTGCCTGTAGTGGGGAGGGTGAAGCTAGTGGATCTCTTGGTGGGGTGGTGCCTGTCAGAGTCATGGGAAGTGGGAATAGCTCCTGATCCAGAGTCACACAATTTAGTTTCTGACACCCCTGAGTCCACCCAGACCTCTGTACCAGGGGCCTAGGCAGCTGACTCCTCCACAGGGCATGAGCTTGGCAGGGTGGGGCCACAGGGAGTTGGGAGGTTGAGATTATTGCATTCCCTCCAGGTAATACCCTATGGAGAGGAGTTCTTGAGGCAAGAAAGATAGTATCTGTGGGTGGTGTGGGAGAGGGACTCAGCTCTGTCTTTAGAAGCACACAACCCAGTCCCTCCTTGCTCAACTTTAATCCTCTCCTAGCTGCCCTTCTTCTGCCAGAGCCCGGGGTGAGTGGCTGGGAATGAGATTTTGTGCACTGACCCTTTAAGAGGGCACCTGAGCCTTGGATGGGTGACTCATTTGGTTGGAGAATCATCCTGTACACTGAAAGATGATAAGTTTGATTCCCAGTCAGGGTACATATTAAGGTTGCAGGTTCAATCCCTGGTCAGAGTGCATACAGGAGGCAGGAGGTAGTTGATCAATGTTTCTCTCATGTTTCTCTCTCTCCCCCTCCTATCCTCTCTCTGAAATCAATAAACATGTACTTGGATAAGGATTAATTTTTTTTAAAAAAGAGGGCACTTGGTTTTCTAGCAGACGCATGTCTCTCTCCCTGGCAGACAGAATTCCTGCTGATTTTCACAGCCAGATGTTACATGGGCACCTCTTCCCAGCTCTGGTACTTTGGGCTAGGGAGCTTGATTTGGGGTTGAGACCCATTGCTCCACAAGGGGGACCTTTGCAAGTGTGATATCCCTTCAGATTCTCAGCCTCCACACATGGGTTTGGGGTCAGCTCTTTTCACATCTTCGCCCTTCCTACCAGTCTCAATGTGCCTGTAAAGTCTTGGTTATGAGATTTCTGTTCAGCTAGAATTCAGTTGGTTATTCAGGTTCATTGTTCTATAATTTAGTTGTAATTCCAGTTTGGTCCTTGGAGATGGGTGTAACTTCTACCTGTTCTACTACCATGTTGGATCTCTGATTTCAGGTATTTCAAATTTGTTGAAGTTGATTTTATGGCTCAGGGTATGGTCTGTTGGGTGGGGGTGAGGCTATAGTTTTTCCCATGGTATCTGACTGGAGTAGAATTGTTGTTGTGTAAAAGTTTTCCATCTTTCTAGGCTGTCCCTTTCCTGGTTCTTTGGTGAGAGAGAAAGGTTTTCTTGGTATTCTTAATGTCAATTTCCATTGACATT
This sequence comes from Sturnira hondurensis, assembly GCF_014824575.4. Classification (NCBI taxonomy): domain Eukaryota; kingdom Metazoa; phylum Chordata; class Mammalia; order Chiroptera; family Phyllostomidae; genus Sturnira; species Sturnira hondurensis. Next base: position 52,621 of record NW_028097282.1, on the reverse strand, counting down.
TCTGGTTTCTGGGTTCTCCACTGCCAAGTCTGGGATGTATAAGGCAAAAAGGAAATCTAGAGCACTCACCTCAAGTGACCCATTCCACAAGTACTACAGTCTCTAGCTGGTCTGCTTTCTTACCAAACGTTTTAGAGTCTTCCTAGATTTGTTGTTCCTCATGAGAGTAATAGGGAAAAATCAGTCCCAGAAATTTTAGTGGAATCTGAAGTCACTCTGTGACTCCTCCAGTCACAATATGCAGTGTGAAAACTACTAGATCTGAAGCTCTGTGGAGAGCTTTTACTCTGGCCTTCTTTGTCTCTTTGGTTTTCTCCTGGTAGGATAGCCCTAAACTACATTGACAAAGGATTGTGAAGAAAGAACTTAATTGGCTAGAAAAAGGGAATTAAGGTATGTTTGTTAGTAGGCCCTGTGATCTGTCAATATAATGTTTAAAGTTCTCCTAAAAATCACTAGTTACAACTATTTACAGAGCTTCTGAATAGGAGCTAGCATTGACTAGAACTTGACTTTCCCTGAACTTCGCTCTTCCTGCACTCCAGACCCAATGTTCAAACGTTGGAGGACCTGGCCTGGATTCTTGAAGCTACTCCTCTGAAGGAAAGGCTTAGGCTAATATTTATTAGGGTCTGGAAGTTTAGAGTCCACCAAACAATGTGATACTAAGGGGTGGCAGCGGTTAGACGAAACCAAGCTCCTCTGCAGATAGAGGGACTCTCTCAACTGGGAACAGGGGAGATGAAGATGGTAATAGCCACAGTTCCTTGTGAGGCATATTGAGGACAAGTCCACCTCACTGAGGTGTGTGGACAGGGTTTAGGCATGATCTCCACTTTTCCCCAAATGCTGCCCTGGGAGTTCTCCTACACTTAATTGTATGTATTTGCTACTCTTCCCCATCGCCTCTCTGTAGCTTGTCAAAGTACTGGAAGTCTAGAACAGAGGGAGCTTCTGAGCTAGTTATATTGACCACTTAGCACATTAAGCTTTTCCAGGAAAGCAGGGACTCCCAAGAATTGTTCCTCATACTCTCTCCCAATAACCAGCCCAGACAAAGGACCTGTTCAGGGCCTCTGGGCATCAAGAAAGGCTCTGGAAATTAGCCCTTACTGGTGATAATGTTATTGAATAATGAGAGGACTGGAGGAGTGAGTCACCAAACAGCACATTTTGGAGTTTTACCTCCATTTTGTGACAAAGAGGAACCCAGAAGACAATGTCCTGCACTCCCCGGGGGAAAAATAGATCAAAGACTCCCAATTCTTCTACATTCCTTTCTCCCTCCATAGAAGAGGCTAAGGTGGGTGAATAGGAGGTGCACAAGGACTCTGGATCACTTCTGCTGCTTTCCAAGCCTCTATCTCAGGGCTCTAGTGCTGCTTACTATGCAGAGCTTTCCTTATGGGATGGGGAAGAGTGGGCCTAGGGACTGCAGGTGCTGAGTCCAGGAGCAACAAGCAGGTTTTCTGAGATGTCAGGGGAAAAGAAAAATTCACTCCCCTACTTTCTGTGAGGTGGACTAGAAAGAGCCTTGGAGAAGAGGCTTTTTTTTTTTAAAGAAAAAAATGGTAAAGATTTTATTTATTTATTTTTAGAGAGAGGGGAAGGGAAGGAGAAAGAGAGTGAGAGAAACATCAATGTGTAGTTGCCTCTCAAGTGCCCCCCACTGGAAACCTGGCCCACAACCCAGGCATGTGCCCTGACTGGGAATCAAACTGGCAACCCTTTGCTTCGCTGGCCTGTGCTGAATTCACTGAGCTACACCAGCCAGGGTGGAGAACAGGTTTGAAATCTGTCATTCAGTTTCCCCTCTGGGCCTCACTTTCCCAATCTGTATGAAACAGGTATAAGAGCAGCAGTTCCCAGGGTTGGGGAGGGGGTCAGTCAAGTGTGATAAGGAATATGAGAGCACCTATGAACTGTAAATTGCCCAACCAAAGGTGAGAGTGCCCTGTTATCATTGAAGGAGGCCACTGCGTCTACATATGCTGGGTGTGGGCAGTAGGCCCTTGTGTTCATGGAGCTAAAGGATGAAAGGAGTGTGTCTGTGTATCTGTGCATGTGTATGGGGGTGGAGAGGAAGCCAATGAGGAGGCAAGGAGCTGGAAGATCTTGGACTGACAGGAGGAAAGTGGCCTTTGCAAGGCTTTAATGAGTGAAGATCTGCAAGGCTGGCCCCCACCAGAAGAATCCACCTTGGGGTAGGAAGGTGTATGTGAGAGAGGAGGGGACCTGGTTACCCTGGTCCCCTCCTTCACCTCATTTAGGCAACCCGCTGAAGAAAGCAGGTTGGTGGAGTAAACTGGAAGAGTGTTAGGTGGGAAACAAATTGATGAGCTCAGTCAGTCTTGTCCTTCTTACCTTTTCTGGTAGGAAGTGCCGCTAGTTCACCTGTGTGAAGGTAGGTCAGCCAGTGTGTTTTGCTGAGGCAGGGCGGAGGGGTTCACCTTTTCACTGGGCGAGGTCTGGGGTCTGTGTGGTGTGGGAGTGGGCCTGAGTTGGGAGCTCCCACCAGCGTGGTTGCCCCTGGGAGTTCTTGGACAACTTTTATGGTGACTGGGGAGGAAGGAGATTAATGGGTATGCCAATGCTTGGGCAAAAGTAACTACACTGCTGAGCTGCATGGATGGGGCGACTCTGCCGGCCTGGACTAGGGTTGGAGGTTGGAAATGAAGGCGGAGGACTATGGCTACTCTGACTCCAGCGTTTCCCAAAGCAGTTCATGACCCTAGTCCCCTCATTCTGGCCCGCCTCCTGCCTGGAATCACTTAGGACTTCCACTAGCTGCTGCCAACACTGCCCTTGGGGCATTGAGGACAAATCTGGTTGGGAGGGAGGGTGGCAGTTTCCACTGGCTCAGCCCAGATTCCCCTGAGGGCTCTGGACCCATCGCGCAGCAGCGCTGCAGTCCGTGGTGGCAGTGGCCCGGGCAGCGCCGTGGGGGCGGGGGATCAAGGAGCAGCTGAGCCCAGCACACAAGTCAGCTGCTGTCTCTGGCTCCATGAACAGTTGGGTACACCTGGGACTGGGCCCTCCCACCTTCCTTCATGCTCCCTTCCCCCTGGGTGGGAAAGGTAGCTATCCTGAGCTGGCTGGCATGATTCCCGTCTACCAGGGGAAGACGTGTCTCCACCGCGCGCCTCCCGGGTTCTTAACCCTCCCAACCCGGTAATGGATGGAGGGCCACGGAGGGCCGGGAAGAGACCCCCTTTCCTCCCAAGGTCACCTGAAGCCAGTAGCAGAACCAGGAGCAGCAACCACGGCCCTGTTCGGCCTGCCATTCCCCAGCCCCATCTCTATCCCCAGGCATTCCCCGAGTGTGGAGTGGGCGTGGGGACCTGGTGGAAAATGGCACTCGTTAGCACCTCCCACCCCGTATCCCAGGGCCCAAAAGTTGCGAGGGCAGTGTAGGGTGGGTGTGTAGTGGAAAAAAGAGTTGCACTCGCTCCCTGCACATCTCTAGCTCCTATCCCTGGGGCGTTTACGGTAGGAGCCAGGGAGGAAGCGCGGAGGCTCTGGGTCTGGGCGGTGTTGACAGTTCACGTCTCTGACTGACCTGGGCGTGAGCGGGCTGGGCTCAGCTATGCCCTTCCCTCCCCCAACTGGACACAGACTCAACGACGCTTGTTAGATTAGCGCGGTGGGCTAGTTTTATCCGTCTCCCGCTCAGCAAGAAACCAGCGTTGAGAAGAGCCTAGTTCTTCGGGGTGGCTCTGATCCCGCCAAGGCCAGTCAAGGGGGCTGTGAAAAAGGGGAAATGCTGTGGCCTCCGTCCGTCCAGGAAGAGGCGCGGTCGTCTTTTCCTGCTCCTAAGGCGCTGAGGTTGGTATGATCAGGGCCGCTGGGGTCCAGAAGAGGAAAAAAATGTTTTGGTAAGAAGATAGTACAAATTCCTCCTTGTGTTTGTTCTCTTTGTTTTCTCTACCTCTGCTCCCATCATTCCTGAAATCCATGGGTTCTAGCAGAGTGACTGTCACAAACCAGGTCTTTAGAAAATATTGCTGAAAAGACTTTAAAACCAGGCGTGCAAATCTGCTTTTGGTGACCACTAGGGAGAGCTGAAAGACAGGAATCAAAAAATCTTCTAAAGCAAAGCCTCCTCAGCCCCTGCAGGAGTTGGGCATGGAATTCTTTTCCTTGTGCCTCTGGAGTCTCCTCCACATTTCAGCTTATTCGAATTTAAGAATTTACTTCTGGCTCTGGTTCAAACCAGCACCTACCCTAACTAGGCACTGGCTGTCAGTCACCAGGGATTTGTTGCGGGCACCTGTAACCCATCAGCTGGCCTGCTCTGCTTCCATGAAGTGGCAGGGAGCTGCTGTCAGACATGAAAAGGCCCTGGAGGAAAGCATATGCTCATACAAATTATGGGATTCCACAGTTTTGAAATGTAATGATCACACACAGATTGGGGCCCTAGGGCCACTGGGGGAGGGGATGAGGGGCAAGTGAACTTTGCTGCAAGATCCTGGGGCCAGGCAGCAGGACAAAATATTTCGTCTCAGTGGAAGATGAAGAGGCTGGCATACTAAGGATGTCTGCACTGAGGCAGGAGAGAATCCAACAATAGCCAAGAGTTAGGTGGTAAACCAGCCTCTCTCAAAAAGCTAATCTCCTTTTTTTGCCTCTCCCTTGCCAGGTATGTGGTCATAGGGAGATGGACTTTATTTGTGCCTGTTTGTTTCTGGAGGTGAAAGGGCAGCAGGTGGGACCAGCTCTCCAGGCCAACACTGCATGGAGAAGGTCTGGAGTGCTTGGGAAGAGACAATACCAAAAGCATGTCAGTTGGAAGTTAAAGTAGTCATGAAAAGATGGGATGTGCTGAAAATCAGACTTGGATCAGATTTTATTTTCACTCAGAGCTGTTCCTGCTGACACCCCTATAGATATGGTCTCGTTACATAGTCGTTGAATGAAGTAGGCAATTCAGTTCCCCCTCCTTGGGTCAATTTTTCTCATCTGTAAAATGAGGGGTTTGGTCTGGATTGGAAGCCAATTACCTTAGTTCAAGCCTCAACCTGCTCTGTCACTGATGAACTGCATGAGCCCCTTCCTATCTGTAGGCCTTATCTTTCCCACTTCCAACTTAATGTACAGGATAGACCTGAGAGACCTGAAGGTTACCCCCACCTTTATAATTGTTGTAGGCCTCTTCTGCATCACCATCAATGTCTTCTGTTGCTGCCTGGCTGTGTCAGCCAGGTATACTAGTTCCTTCAGGTTCCCCCATCAGTAACAAGTGGTAGGAAAGGAGGCTTGAACTGTGTTATTGCAAGGTCTTTGCTAATTTTCAACATGGAATGATTGTAACAAGGTGGTGACCTTGAGAAGGCTTGCATGCCCACTCAGCCACTAACCAGTCATGTTCCCATTTTGTGAAGTAACCACTTTTTCACTTCAGAGCTCCCTTAAAAATCCAATCCTCAACAGCCCCAAGAAGCTCATTTTCAAATTTCTGCTCTCACAGAGAATAGAGAATTTAGACCCTGGCAGAAATTTGATTTGAAATGAGATGTCAATTCTGAAACCAAACTTCCTGCTGTTAACCAGGTTAAAACTATTTCACACTTGTAGGCAAGTTACATACCAAAGCTAGAGTTTTAGATGTTTATTTTGTTCCAAACCTTTTGAGGATTTAATTAATGTACCAGGTCTCAAGCTCCCAAATTTTATTCATTCTGCTAGATTTGACTATAAATTCATAAGAGGCTGCATCATACCCTAAATATTAATACTATGCTGCTTTCGCCAACCGATATTCTCTCCAAAAGCATACAAGCCCACACATGCACATGCATGTGTGTAGAAGTAAATTGACACCCTGCTGTGTTATGTGACACCTGATAAGGCAGATTTGGGACCTGTGAACGACTTTTCTTCACCTTGAGAGAAGTGGGTGGTAGCCTGATTCTTAAGAGCTATTCACACCATGTACAACAAAGGAGGCCCTGCAGAACTGCCCTCTAGTGAGTTGGTGGGTATGGGGCAGGAGAAATGGAAGCAGGGGTTTTTGTGCTCAAACATTTTCAATGGTCTCTCCTGAGGCCCAGTTTCTCCTGTTTCATTGCTGTTTGAGCTGTTAGGATAGTAATTAGGCCCCTTCCCACCCACAAAGCCAAGAATCAGTATGTTTTCGTTTGATGAGTTGATAAAGGCCAAACTGGGACCAACAGAGGGGCATCGGGACTTTGGCTTTGGTTCAGCCATCAGAGGCCAACGATGCCCCAGCTGCCTATTTATAACAGAAAAACTCGTGGATAGGGACCACTGTCTTCTTTGGAGCCCCTAAGCATCAACCTCATCCTCCTGACCCTGGGATGGCCCTGGCTTGGGGTGGCAAGTTACTATTAGCTCTAAGTCACAGCCAGGGATGCCTGGCAAGAAGATGAGAAAAAGTTTGAATGATAGGGACACAACATACCAAGGCACAGAATAGGGAGAAAGACACACAAAGAAGCTGAGTGAGGAGAGTGGTTGAGCTCCTAATGAGGTGAGTTGTGATAGCTAGACACAGCAAGACTGTTGCTTAGAGTGTGGGCATAGGAAATCGTCTGGCAGCAATTTTAGAAGGTGAGTGTGGTCCAGAGTCTACCTTTCCTGGCACGTTTAATGCCAGCCAACCAGAGTGATCCTGGATGCACAGCACGATGGACACACTTGTTGGTAAAGGTTAGCAAGGTTTCACCTTCTTAAAAGAAACTGTCTGAACCTTTGTGTAACTGCTGCCTCTACCTTTTGAGGATCCAAGTTGGGAATTGGGTTTTCCCTAATACAGTCTCTTTTCTGGCCTACCCCAGGTGGAAATATTGACCCGCCATGAGTTTGTACTTTACCAGGTCAATAATTACTGTCCCTTCCCCATACCATGCCATCTCTCTTTCATCAGGCCTCCTCTGCCTTCTGAGATGAAAGGGATTTCTTCACATTTTGACAGATGGATACAAGGATAGGGAGCTGGGCCTGCAGACTGCATTGGCCTAGGAAATCTGTAAAAATCAGTGAGTGCTGATTAAGACCCCTTCCCTATGTGATATTCTACTCTTCCAGTCTATGATTATAGCAGCTTGAGCCAAAAGGTGAGGTATGGCTCAGCCTGAGATGAGTGGGACTGATGCTACTATTAGGGGTGGGCTGGACCAAGGTAAGGCTGATCGGCCCAAGCTCTGAGTCCCTCCTTTATTTAAGCACCCATATGTCTATGACAGTCATAAAAAGAAATAGAAAGGGAAGAGAAATGATGAGGAAGTAGAGGGAAAAAAGGAGGAAGGGTAGAAGGAGGCAGACTGTTAACCAACCAGATAATAGGGAGACTATCTATATACTTATAAACTAACAGCACCCACAGTTCTTGGGAAGCCACAGCCCTCAGAAACTCTAAGGCTAAACAAGGCGCCTTGTTTCATTTTATCTCTCTATCTCTCTATATCTACCCTCTCTATCTAGAGAGGGATATTGGATATCTCTCTATCCCCTCCATCAGTGGTTCCTAAAGTAAGATGGCAAGGAGCTTCTCAGCACACAGAGGCTTGAGTCTTCCCACCAGGCTCCTGAGGACACAGTAGCACCTTTGACAGTTGCGTCTATTGGGGTACTAACAAGCTGGGGCTAAGAGGCCCCATGCCCCTCCCCCCCCGGGGGTTAGAAAGTATACGGAGAGGTTCCAAAGGCCAGGGGGTGATCCAAAGGTTTGGATCCTGGGAGAAGGACCCTGGCAAGTTTGAAGGCATTCACGAAGAGGATTTGGTTACTAAGTTTGGAACACCTGGAGCTTTGGCTCCAAAGGGATGGTCAGGTGGCTAAAATGCTGTGTGCATAGGTTTGGGAACAAGTGTGCTGGTGGCAAAAATGTAAATGCTGAGCAGGGTGGGGTAAAGGGTAGGGGTTGGAGAAGAGCACACGATGACAAGGAAGAAGCATTAGATTGGTTCCTCGGGGATGGGAGAGCCTGGCAGCAGCTCCCTACTGGGTTCTGGGTCAGGGGCCAACATCTTGTCCTTGCTGGAATCCCTTTGCTCTTTCTTGAACATCCTTTGATGCATCAGAGGGACGAAGAAGAGTATTACAGCTCCAATTATTGGGGGCACACCAGCAAAGTAGAAGGCCACATGGTAGTCCCCAAAACAGGTATGGAGGAGGCCTGAAATAGTTGAGAGAGAAAAGTCAAGCTCAGCTTTGCCCTACTGCCCCAAAGTGCTTTCTGCCTCTTCTCAGGGCCATCACAATACCTGTACAGAGAATTTTGTCCTAAACTACCTTGACCTAAGGGACTTGAAATACTTCTAGTTGTAATAAATTAAACCTTTATTACAAAGGTGGATGACTCCTCCAAGGCAATGGGGCTACAGGCCTTTGAGGTTAATGCTGATTATGAAAGAAGCTGATGAAACTTCTTTTAAAATTCTCCGTTTGTGACTCTCATGAAACTACAGCTAACTTCTAGTCACTCCGAGGTATGGAATTAATTTAAAAGAAGGAAGCTAATTTGGATGAACTTCACGGAATATGGCCAAGCCTTGTCTTGGTTCACAGTGACATACCATCCCACTCCAAAGTTGGACTAAAGTGTTCTTGTAGAACAATTCGGTCAAATTCCTACTTGTATTTTCTCTTAAGTTCTCATTTGCCCTAACAGGGGTGCTGTATGTGTATCCTTCCTTCCAGTTACAGATATGGATTGTCCCTCTGGGTTCCTCTAATTTAAGAATACCACCTATGTGTTTGGCATGGGGTGCTAGGCCTCCTCAACTCACCTTCAGAAGCTAATGTGAGCCACCTCATAGGAGGAATGAACTCAGAAACACTACTGAGGAAAGGCAAGTAGGCTCTTGTGCTGCTTAGGAGGTAAGCAAATTGGAAAGGGATGTGGATCCCGGAACCCACCTTTGGGATCTATGGCTGGGTAGAGGCTCCCCTCTCCCAGTGGGCAACATGATTCACACAAAGGGTGTGAGTAGAAGCTTTTGCCACTGTCATACAACACAACGAGAGATGTTATAACATCTTGTACAGAATTTGTGTTCAAGGAATATTTGTTGAGTTAGCCTACTTGGCCAGCCTAGGAAAAGCTAGCCTACAAATTAGTATTTGCAATAAATCCTAAAGGAAGGAAATAAAGTTCTCTTTCCATTGGTTTTCCTTGTTTCCTATGTTTCCTGGGGTACCAACAATGTTCTTCTTGAAGAGTGGAGAGAAAAACTGGAAGTGCTGAAATACAGCAAGCCAACATTTTGCTTATTCCCTATAGGAAGTGAGCCTCACTAACCCAGTCCTGGGATGAGGTCATAATCAAATCTCTTCTACAGGCTCAGTTCAGAAGCCAGTAGAAGAGGAAGGGGTATCTCTCTAAGTCTTGATAAAACAGGGCCCATTTTCTCTTCTCTTCCTTCCCAGCTACCTTGCAAATAATCACTTACCTGTGAAGAGAAAGGGGATACTAGATCAATAAAATGGTCAAGAAGGCCAAATCTTTTCTCTCTCCACCCTCTTGGAATCAGTCATGCTGCCCACAACAAAACTCCACTGAAACTGATATATAGCTATGAAAAGCCTATTCCCCAAAATGGATCCATGCACATATACTGTGCTTAATCTCTTTCACTAATAGTTGTAACAGGTTTCATGCACTCTGACTAGGCTGCTTAAACAGAGAACAAGAAGAAAGGGAACTTTAAGTAGAGGTACTTAGGCAAGCTACCGCCCAGGAAAGACAGGACTCCCACACTCCCACCCCCCCATCCCCATAAAATCAGCCTCACCTGCAATGGGGGGCCCAGCAATCATCGGCAGGGCCATCATGCCCAGGAGGTAGCCAATGGCCTGTGAGGCCTGCATTGGGCCCACCAGTTCAAATGCGATGGGGGCCATGATGGTGATGAAGAAGCCATCACACAGGCCCAGGAAGAGGCAGACAACAATGAGGCCCCCGAAGCCCCGGCACAGGGGAATCATCATGGACATCAGGCCCAAGAGCAGGAAGGAGATGACCTAGAGGAGCAAGGCCTGAGGTTGGTCATGTTATGCTTGCCAGTCAAGACCACATAGCAAATCATACCTCCTTTATCAGGGTCTCATTCCTACCATATCTAAAATGAGGCAGCAGGGTGACAGCAGAAAAAGTAGCTGGACTAAATAGTTACTTAGGCCTCTTCTAAGTCCTACATTAAAGGATTCAAAGTTTTTAAGAGAGCTCTTATTTAACTGTGAGTCTATGTTGTTGCTGTCAGTGGGTTTGTTAGGTTCATCAGTTGGTTTTTAGAAAGGATGAGAAGTGTCCTGGCCATCCCATGTGAGGAAATCTCTTTGCTGGGGGGGGACTTTTGAACTTTTCCCAGGCTGTTTTGGGATGTTTAGGCAAAATCCAGGAATAAGAACCCAGATACCCCAGCTTCTTCTCTAGGAGATTCATGCATGATATCAACAACCAAGCCACAATGGTATAGCAATATAACAAGAGTTAATACCATTATATAACACAAAAAGCCCATTAACTGATTTCAATCAGCTTTAATTACTACCTATTTTATCTAGTTGCCTGTTAACATCCTCTATGTGGCCCTGCCAAGGTTTGGAAATTAAAAATCTCTCTTAGAACTGAGAATCAGGCCTGAAGAACTGGCCTAAAGTGAGGCTATTCTGCAGGTTGTCACCATTTCCTTCCCAATAGACTGTCCAGGGGCTTGACACGAGACACATGTACCTGTCTTCTGCAATAGTAGAAACTACAGGGTCTAGTGGGTGGCTCTTCAGAACACCTGAAGCTATGTTACACTCCTTTCTTCTCCCAGTCCTGTACTCAGGGAGAAGGGCAGGGGTGGGGGGCAAATTTATGTGATAGAGTATTTTCAGTAGCTCAAGAGAAAGAAGTTCATCCATTGTCTTGTGTTCATAGACTGAGACACCAGAAGGATGAGTTTAGACAAGTTACTTTCCCTCTCTGGGCCTTGGTTCCTCATTTGTGAAATGAAGGAGTTGGACTCCAAGTTGATTGTTTCAGCTACAACATTCTAAGATTGTTTTATATTATTCTAAGTGGTCAAACTGGGTCAAATAAGAGTGGAAATGGGGAGAGAGAGTGGTGGGTGGGCAGGGTAAGTGGACAGCAGAAGCACTGGGCCCTAAGCCTAGTTCTGCTTCTGACTAGCTAATTCTTCTGCTTCCATTGGAACTCACTCTGCTCAATAAAAAGCAAGAGCTGCTTGGGCCCTAACTCTCTCCTAGGGACTGTGGTGAGAAATGAACTATATGGCTAGGCAAGAGCTACTGCCTCTTCTCAAGATAAAGCCCTGGCCCTGTGCTAGCTTACCCAGATTTTCAGTGCCCTTTGGTATCTTGGAGCTGCTAATACTGGCAGGAAAGACACACAGGGGTGGCATGTAGAAGAGGCTGGGAAATTCACACATAATCTAATGTAAAAATCCACCCAGATAAGGCACTTGCTGATATTTGCACAGGAATTCAAACTTTCACAATCGGTTTATCTTAATGATAGGCTTTTGGTTGGACTTTTTATCTCTGGGACTTGGCTCTGCCTACTAGCACTTAAGGTAAAGTAGAATATGAAAAGAGCATTACATAGGAGTTCAGCTCTGCCACAACTGGCTGGGGGTCTTCCCATTAGTTTACCCATCAGTACAATGAGAGATTGGACTAGATGAATCATAAGGGCACCCCTAGCTCTGACAAAGCAGATTCACCGATTCTTGAAAGCCTAACACAGAGTTAAATACAACAGAAAACTTTGTCCAAGATATCTGAGGGTATTTAGGAAAACCCTTAGGATTGTCAAAAGACAGAGAGATCCCTGCTGTGAGTGTAGTTAGGCCCCCTTGCAAATGATTTTAGGGCTTTCTTAGGGAGTCAGTACTCAAGTACTTCCTGATGGATTATTTGTGGTCACATGTTTTCTGGAACTGCCATTGCCCCTTCACAGGGCTTCACACTTGGGCATCTTCTAGTAAAGTCAACTGCAGGAGCAATAAGAATGAGCCAGGTTAGAAAGGCAATATTGCTGTCAGGTAGACAAAGATAGACAGCTTAAGCAGTAGTAGTGGTATTCAAGCCAGACCAGAGTCCAATTCACACAGAAAGTGGCCTGTTGTGTCTACTGCCCACAATATGAGGCTACTTGAGTCACTATCAGAAGGATTAAAACCTTGCATAGCTATAAGACTTTTCAACTTCCCAAAGCCTGGTCATGCCTATAATTGTTTTAGTCCTCACCTATAAGGTGAGGTAGGAAAAGCAAGAATTATTCTAATTGTACAAATGGCTAAAGTAAGGCCTAGAGGAGGGGAGTGGTCTGGCCTTTCATGGTCCTTTTTTTGTGTCAAAGAAGAGGGTGGCATTTAACAGCCAGTGTTTGGTGCCAACTAGCTCTGGAAGTGTAAGAGATTATGAACTTGACCCTGGCCTACAAGAGAGAGACACTGGGCTACAAGGTGTTACACATGTCCAAAACCTTCCAAGAGAGTGTAGGGTGGCCATGAGATCACCCCTCACTGGTGGCAGTATCTAACTGCTGGCCTCACTTTCCCTCTTTCAGATGGGAGAGCCATTATTAATAAAAACTTTCTTTGAATATATTCTAGAGGTTACATTTAGACTGTTCTCACTGGGTCCTCACTCCATCTTGATGAAAGAGGCAGAACAAGAATGATTATATTCATTTGAAAGCAAGGCAAACTGAGGCTCAGAGAATTTATTGACTTTCCCATGTTGCATAAACTGGTGTCCAAGTTGAGGCCCAGGGCACAACAATGACATGACCTACCATTCTATCCTAAAAAGTGGGGATGAAGTAGCATCTGTGGCAGTATTCTTCCCCACAGTGGACAGGGTGGCCACACTTACCTGCAAGTAGATCTTCTTAAGTCCAGGAATGGAGTCACTGATACGGCCTGACACAAGGCGCCCAAGGCCTGAGGTAGCCCCAATACACACCAAGAGCACCCAGGTCTGCTTGATTTCCAAGAACTCCTCTTCTACATACTTCACCTGAAAAGCATAGCATCAGACCCCCCAAGACAAGAGAAAGAAGAGGAGCTGACTGATTAACTGTGGGCATATCCAGAACCCTTTACTGCCTACTTGTCTAGACTATGATAAGAACTACTTTCCTTGTAGCCCTAGCTCTGGGACAAACTCCCTGGCTGCTTCTAAGCACTTAAAAGGCTGCATATTCCCTGGTTCTCTACATTCTGGGCTATTGAACACAGCTGAGGGGAATGGGTATCTCCAAGCCCCTTCTGAGTCCTTGCAGGACAGAATACAGCCTTAACAGTTGAGAAAAATCCAATGGTCCCCCTATAATCTCCCCATTACCTGACTCAGAACTGACAGACTGGGGAAATAGCAGATCACCAGGGGAGAAGGATCCATCAACTTTGAGGTACACTTCTAAAAGTGTGTTTTAAGAAACATGAGGTCTGTGGAAAATAATGATAGTACAGCTGACAGTTCCAGTCAAAATTTGGGTGGATGCTGGTTAAACAAAACTGAAGGATCCATTTACTGCAGGATTTTTTGGTACCTTTAAAAGATTGCTGCATAATATGAAGCTAAAGAGATATAATATATGTTATTGCCTAAACAAAATCATCTGACCACAAAGACCAACATTCCATAGAACACACTTTTAGACAACCCTATCCTTGGGTCATCTGGGCTAGTCTCCTCCACACCAGTGATGCTTATCTTCTGAAAACCTACCCATCTAGACTTATCAGTGGGAGAAACTTCAGGCATAGGCTTTTCCCTAAGGAACTAACTCCACTTATTTCCCACTGAAGTCTTCCCTCAACCTGTCCTCTTTCCCATTCTGAGTATCTCCAATTACTGTTTGTCTGTTTTTCCAAAGGTCTCACTTTTGCCCTTTCAATATCCTCCACCCCTACCCTCTTGTACTACAGGCAGGTTAATGGCAGATTCTTGGGACCAGGTTGAGTGGGCCCACCCTGGTATTCCTCACCAGGTGTACATAGGGAACGAAGTAGCCAAGGGCAGCAGCAGCAATCCCAAAGGCCCAGATGCGGTAGGTACGTTGGCGAAACACTCGCATGTTGAAATACTTCCTGAGTTGAGCCAGAAAGCGTTGGCACACGGTATGGACACCTCTCTTGCTTGGGGTGTCCTGGGAGCTGGGCAGGAGGGGCCGGTAGGTGAGTGAAAGCAGTGTAAGGATAAACATGAAGGTACTCAGCACCTGGAAGGTTTGGGCGAGCTTTATCTTAGCCCCCAGCGTCTTGATGAGAAGGGGGAAGGATATGGAGAAGATGCTACTCCCAGCAGACACTACACCATTGGCCAGACCCAGGCGGCGTTGGAAGTAGTGGCCCAGGATGACGAGAGATGGCTGAAAGGCGAAGGAACAGCCACAACCAAAGAGAATCCCATAGGTGAAGTAACGCAGGCTTAATGAGCTGTGGGAGAGACACCAAGAGCTATCCTCAGCAGCCTTACCAGAAAATTTACCTGCCCTTTCCCCTTCACCCACCTTCACCCCATGGCCCCCATCATTAACCAACAGCCCCACTTACCACTGACCCTCAAAACAGACAAGGAGAAGAACCTTGTGATCCCCATTTTTCAGATGGGGAGACAAGCTCAAAGAAGTAAAGTAATTTACCCAAGGTAGCATAACTGTGGATCAGCAAAGTTTGGACCTGACTCCAGATCTGTGCAACTCTATTTTGAATCACAGAATCCAATCAGAGATGATTGGTCAAAACAAAGTTGGAACCAGCCTATTCAAAGACTGGATGAGGGGCTATTCAGTGCTTTAGAGAGAACAGTTTCACCTATTGCTCACCTAGGCAGCATGGGTTGGCTGGTAGCCAAAGCTTTATCCCAGGTAACAACAAAGGCCTGCAAGGAGCCAAGATCCTGGAAGGTTGAGACCCTCCACAGGACTCTTCAGTATCCTTCTCCATGTTCAAAGTTCTTAATATTTCAGAGAATGTCTGGTGATCTCCTGAGAGATAGCCCATCCTCGACCTACCCAAAGTCTGAATATCTCAGCATAACCTAGCTGCCTGATGGGAAATGGAACCTCAAAAAAGTTATGAATCTCACAGAGTAACACAGGTTCTGGCTTAAAATTCTTAAGCCTGCAGGGGCCATAAGCCTCTGTACCAGAAGGCAAAGTGGTCAGCAGGGAAAAGACCATGTAAAGGTTAGCTTGGCCAGCCATCTCCCAAAAATATTGGCACAACCTAGTGAGGAATTTTATTTTCTTTTTGAAGCCTCCCCATATTTTGCAATAGCTTTTATCTGACAACTTAATTATCTACTAGTTTCCATGGTCAGGCAGTTTCTCCCCACAGATAGAGCCAGTCCTAACACTAAAAAGACTGGACCTATGCTGAGGGATGATATGGTGATTACACCCATGATTCCAACCACAGCAATCATTACTATTGCTTTCCATCTGCTTGTATTCACTGGATATGAGCAAGGGCTTTGGTTTCAAAAGGGTTGTCTCCAATTGGAACACATAGCTAAGCCACCTGCTCCTCTCCCACCAGATTCCTTGGGGCCTGCTCTCCTGAGATCCTAGGGACTCAATTGGATGGCATGGGTGAAGGATTTTGTCTAAGGGACAGGAGTTAGGCCAGCAGAGTGAGGGCTAGTGAGGGCAAAGCATGAGGTTCTGTCTAGGGTGTTATGTGGTAGATCTATTTCTAAATGCAACCTAAGACAGGAGGCCCCTAAACAGGCTTGCAAGTCCTCCCAAGCCCTGTCTGCATTCTATTCCACATCATGCCATCCAAAGGAATTCGGAGCCCTGATTCAAAGAACAGGAAGGATGACTTAGAGCCCCAGCCACAAGCAGAACCATTTTTCCACTGGGTGTGAAGCCACCCAGAAAATTTCTCAGCTTTGAAGATATTGTTATAGAAAAGGCAAAGGGGTTGAGCGAGGAGCTTAGGGGCCTGGAGAACAGAATGCCTACTCCAATGTGCCTAAAGATGAGTGCCAGAACAAAACACGCCTGAGCTTCTTCCCTTTCTGTAACAGCTCATGTGAATTACAAGGGGAATGGGATCCGTATGTTGCTAATTTGTTTACACTTTGCTATTCTTGTCCTTAAAAACCAGGCCTTTACTGTGTAGTGCTGAGACTGGAGCTGCTTCTGAGGCCTAGCTCTTTCCCACAAGGAGCCAGGCACCAGCTTGCTAAGGATGAATGAGAACAACCACTGGAGAGGTTCCAAAAGGTTTTGAAGCTGCTTGCTTGGGAGGACTGAGCAGGTTCCAGGTAGGACATGGTTTTCCTCTCCTCTGAATTAGGTGGGACTGACTCAAAAAAACATTGCAGGACACATCTAAGCTTTGCTGGAGGGTAGGCTGGGCAGCCAGAAACACTCACGTCATAAAAAAATCTGGCTCATCCTCAAAGGGCCCAATTGTGGCAGAACACTATTTATCATTCTCTGATGTGAGTGGAATATTAGACCTAGAGAGCATAACCATGGCCCTACTCTGGGGAACAAAGCTCAGAATGCAAATCTCTGACAAATTAACTGTATCTCCAGGCCAGCATTTTCCTACACAAACCCAGGCAGATTGGAAGTAGGAGGTACCATAACTTTCAAAGTGTTTTTGGCAGATAGTCAATGGAATCCCCTATTTCTCGGTGTGTAGTGGAGGGTTTTCACTTCTCCCCTCAACTACAGACATGCTTCTGCAGGGCTGGCAGAAAGAAAGCAGAAAATGAACCTGTAGCTTGCTCCTTGCCTGTCACCACTAAGTTCTGCCAGTGCAACCAATAGGACGAGAGTTTGACTTTAGCTTAGGCCTGGCTGGATAGCTCAGTGCTAGGTTTGTACCTCCATCAGGATGCTGCTAAATATCTCTTCTCATGCCCAAGATACGAATCTTTATTTGTTTCAAACTAACCATGCATTGGCAACCAGAAACATCCTGAAAAGAGCCAGAAATGCTAAACAGCCTGGGGCTCAGCGGACCTCTTTCTCAGCATAAGATTCCCTCAGGAATACTGTAATGGTAGGTGTCTACATGAGTTTGCTCTAAAAGCTCATTACCAAGAAGGCAGATGAGGTCATGAGATGTGTGGTACATTGAAAGGGAATAAAATGGCAGAGCTGGAAGAGACCCAAAAAGACCATCTGACTTAATCCCCTCATATTAGAGATACAGAAATTGAGGCCCAGAGAGGGGAATAGTACTCATCAATTGTTCCATATCCATTTAGTGGTCAAAACTGGACACAGGCCCATCTGTATAAACTCCCAAACTTAGACCCCTCCTACCACTTTGGAACTCTTGTGTCTTCTTTGGGGATATTCCCTACCAATGGGCACTGGGGATGCTACATAGATGAGTCCCATTGGACAATGAGTATTCTGCATGAAAAGGGCCACAGAAGACTCTGCAAGGAGAAGAATGTCTCTAGTTAAGTCCAGAAAGAGGCCAACCCTCAGGCATAGGCATCCACCAACTCCTAGCCTTACCTGGTGAAGGAGCTGGTATGGAGGCCGATGAAAGCGACAGCAGCACCTGCAGTTGCTGTGATTCGGCAGCCCAAACGATCAGTAAATATACTCACAATGGGAGAACAGAAGAAGATCATGCCCATTGAGAGGGCTCCTACCCATGCTGTAGAGAAAACAAGCACAAAGATGCCTTAGCTTAATGTGGTATCTGGTGGTATGACTGGTATCTCAATTCTTTTTCTCTGGCCTTTCACAGGGGCATTGCATCGGCCTGTGCTGCCAGCCAGCTACTCCCTAGTGGCCAGCTACTCCTAGTGGCTCTCTACTCCCTAGATAGCTTGGGCAATTTTCAAAGTACTTGTAGCAGGGCAATGTGAGAATGAAGAGTCTAGTTTATAAACACACCCAGAACTTGAAAACTGAGGTAGAGGGGCTTTAAAGATCAAGCAAATAATGAAACCTAACTAGTTACCATGTAGCTGTACATTTCTCAGCCTCTTTGGCTGTTTAATAAAACCAAGTGATTGAATTCTAACCAACAGAATGTGGTTAAGTGATAAATACTACTTCCAGGCCTGGACCATAAAAATGTCCCATCATGTTTCTGTGTTCTGATGAGCTACAAATGCAGAGTGACCTTGGAAGCAATGTATTAAGACTGGCGGAACTGCCATCAATTCTATCTGGGTCCCTGAATAACTACATTGAGCAAAGTTCCCCTTCCCTCTCCAATATGAAATCCCTGTTCTGAATGATACATAAGAAATAGATAAATATGGCTTGAGCACGGGCCTGCGAACCACATGATTGCAGTTCGATTCCCAGTCAGGGCACATGCCTGGGTTGCAGGCCAGTTCCCAGCAGGGGACTCATGAGAGGCAACCATACATTGATATTTCTCTCCTTCTCTCCTTTCCTTCCTCTCTAAATGATAAACAAAATCTTTTAATAAAAAAAGAAATAGAGAAATATTTTGTCCTTTAAGCCATCAAATTTTTTAAATTGTTACATCCACTTTTAAAATTTTTTATTGAATTTATTGGGTTGACATTGGTTAATAAAATTATATTGGTTTCAGATATACAACTCTATAATACATCATCTGTATATTGTATTGTGTGTTCACCACCCCAAGTCAAATCTTTCATCACCATTTATCTCCCTTTAACCTCATCTACTTCCCCCAATCCCCTTTCCCTCTGGCAATCACAGTACTGTTGTCTGTGTCTATGAGATTTTTTCTTTACTTAATCCCTTCATCTTTTTTTACCCAGACCCTCAACTCCCCACCCCTCTCCCAGCTGCCAGTCTGTTCTCGGTATCCATGAGTCTGTTTCTATATTGTTTGCTTATTTATTTTGTTCATTAGATTCCATATATAAGTGAGATTATGTGGTATTTGTCTTCCTCTGGTTTATTTCACTTAGCATAATACTCTCCAGGTCCATTCATGCTGTCACAAAGGGTAAGATTTCCTTCTCTTTTACAGCTGAGTAGTATCCCACTGTGTAAAACATACCACAGCTTTTTAATCAACTCTATTTTTGAAGGCCATTTGTTATAGCAGTCAAACCAACAGAAACTAGAACAAAGATATCCCTCCACTACCATTTTATTGGTAAATAAGCAGGTCCAGAAATGTGAAGGAACTTATCAAAGATCATGCATCAAGTAAGTGGCAGAGTTGGGACTCAAATCTAAATGTCCTTATTCCTAGTCCAAATTAATTGTATTATTTTATATCTTCCATTGGGATGAATAAAGTTTCCCATCACTGGAGGTGTGCAAGCAGAAGCTAGATATAAAACAGGGGATTCAAGCATTAGGGTCATATTTAGACTAGTCTACTTTTTAGGCCCTTCCAGGAATGCTAAACCAGATCTATAGCCTTAAGCACTCAGCTACTTGGCTTGGAGCCAAGAAGTATGGGCATTAATCCTTTAAGAGCTAAGGTAAGGCTCATCTTGAAGATGCTAAGACTAAGGAGCAAGGAAGGTCACAAACACAATACAGGTTCAGGAGCCACCCAAAGATTTCTAAAGAAAAAGGTGACCATTATGCTGAAGTTTTTCATCGGAGCCCATGTTGGGCAAATCCCTGGCTCCAAACTTGAATAAGAAGAGTTTATTCTGTTTAAAAAGGCTCTTAAGTGTCTGTAACAAAGCTCACCAGAGAGAAAAAAAATTGTCCTTTTAGTTAACATTCTTCTGGGCCATTTTTCCTTGTTCAACCCTCAGAAAGAAAACCCAAGGATTTTTGTCTGTTTGAAGACTGTTATCAAGTTTCATCTTGGGCCTCTCTTTTCAAGGTTGAATAATTTTAGTTCCATTAATTTTTCTTCTTATCCTTAATTTCTAACTCTGTTATTACTTTCAGAGCTCTCCTCTGAACACATTCCAAGTCTTCATCATCATTATCAAAAAGCGTCATTGAGTATCATCTGAGCAGAGCACCAAGCCAGCTTCTGGCTTTCATCAATTGTGGAGGCCCAGGTGGGCCAGAGAAGGGCAGTCTGAGTGAGGTCAGGGATAGCTGACTGCCTTTGTCTCTTACTTCAGTGCCTAATAGGTTTTTCACATCCCCACTGGGAAAATTTGCATTGCTGCATCTTGAGCCCTACCTGCCTGGCTCTTAAAGTACTGGTGTGGGACAGCAGGGAGACCTAAACTCTCATCACAATTTTACCTCCTACCTTGCAAGTTCCCCTCTTATCATCTCTGAGACCTTCAGCAAGTCACACAGCCCTTCTCTAATCCTCAGTTTTATCATCTGTAAATTAGGAATTTAAATTCCTGATGTGCCTTCCTCAAAGATTTTGTTAATGAGATCAGATGTAGTGATATGTATCAGAGAGCTTTGTAAGTACTAATAGTCACATCATATTTAAAAATTAATGGAAATGGTCCATAGACTTAAACATAAAACTTAAAATTAAAAACTTCTAGAAGAAAGTGTAGAAGAAATCTTTCTAACTTTTAGTTAGTCAAAAATTTCACAGATATTTACAAAAGTGAGATTCATAAAAGAAAAAAATCGATACATTAGACTTAAAAATTTGAAACTTATGCTCTTTAAAAAATACTGTTATGAAAATGAAAGGGCAAGCCACAGGCTTGGAAAAATATTTACAGCACACACATCTGATAAAAGATTGGTATTCGGAATCCAAGTTATGAGTTGACTCTCACAACTCAATAAGAAGAAAACAATGCAATTTAAAACATGGGCAAAAGATCTGAACAGATGTTTACACATACAAACAATATGAATGGTAATTAAGCATATGAAGAGGTGTTCAGTATCATTAATAATTCAAGAAATATAAATTAAAATTACAATGGGATACCCTCTACAAACCACTAACAAAGTTTTTAAAAAAATGGCAATGCCTAGTACCAATGAGGATACAGAAGAACTGGAAATCTCATACACTACTGATGAAAATGGAAAATAGCCAAGTGCTGGAAGCAACCTAAGTGCCCATCAATAAATGAATGAATTGAAAAACTGTGGTACATTTACATGTTGGAATACTACACAGCAGAAAGAAAGAAGGAACTCTTACCCTTCACGACAGCATAGATGGAACTGGAGAGCATTATGCTAAGCGAAATAAGCCAGGTGGTAAAAGACAAATACCATATGATCTCACCAATAAGTGGAACCTAATCAACAAAACAAACAAGCAAGCAAAATATAACCAGAGACATTGAAATGAAGAACAAACTGACAGTAACCAGAGGGGAGAGGGGAGGGAATAATGGGGGAAAAGGGGAAAGGGTTTTCAGGAACATGTATAAAGGACACATGGACAAAACTAATAGGGGGTAGGAGCAAAGGTGGGAAGTGGGGATGGCTGGAGTGGGGGTGGGGGAGTGGTGGGTGGAAAATGGATAAAACTGTACTTGAACAACAATTAAATAAAAGTTAAAAAAAGAAAATGCAAAATAGTATACCAACTTGGGTTAACAGTTTGGCAGCTTCTTATAAAGCTAAATATACAGCCCTGGCTAGTGTGTCTCAAACTGGGAATCCAGTTCGATTCCCAGTCAGGGCAGATGCCTGGGTTGAGGGCCAGGTTCTCAGCTGAGAAGGGTGTAAAGTCTGCGTTTAGATTCTTTTTTCTTTTGTATGGAAATGTACAGTTGTTCCAGCACCATTTCTTGGGGAAAACAACAACAACAACAACAAAAACCACCTTTGCTCCACTGTATTGCTTCTGCTTCTTTCTCAAAGTTCACCTGGCTATGTATATGTGAGTCTATCTCTGGGGTCTCTAATCTGTTTCATTGATCTGTTCATCTGTTTTTAAACCAATAATACACTGTCTTAAATATTGTAGCTTTATAGTCATAAAGTCATGAAGTCAGGTAGTGACTGTCCTTCAACTTTGTTCATTTCCTCCAATATTGTGTCAGCTATTTGGGGTTTTTTGCCTCTCCATGTAAACTTTAAAATCAGTTTGTTGATATCCATGAAATAACTTGCTGGGATTTTTATTAAGATCACATTGAATCTATAGATCAAGTTGAGAAGAACTGATATCCTAACAATACTGAGTCTCCCTATGCATGAACATGGAATATATCTCCATTTATTTAGTTTTTTGATATTGTTCATCAGAGTTTTGTAGTTTTACTCGTAGATTTTGTATGTATTGTTAGATTTATGCCTCAGTATTTCATTTGGGGGGATGCTAGTGTAAATTGTATTTGTTTTTCATTTCAAATTCCACTTGGTTATTGCTGGTATATAGGAAAGTGATTGATTTTTCCAGGAGTTTTTTTTGGTTGATACTTTCAGATTTTCTACATAGATGACCATGTCATCTACAAAGACAGTTTTATTTCTTCCTTCCCAGTTTGTATACCTGTTATTTCCTTTTCTTGTATTGGTATTGTATTAACTAGAACTTCCATTATGATGTTGGAAATAAGTGGTAAGAGGGAATATCCTTGCATAGATTTGATCTTGGTGAGAAACCTGCATGTTTCTCACCATTAAGTATGATATTAGTATTAGGTTTCTTAGTATAGGTTTTTAAAAAACTAACCTATTAAGTTTTTACCTTTTAAAATTTGAAATAATTGTAGATTCACAGGAAATAGTCAGGAAAATTCAGAGAGATCCCATGAACCTATCACCCAGTTTTCTTCAATGGTTACATCTTATGTAATTATGCTACAATAGCAAAACTTTGAAATCAACATATGTACAATATATATGTATTAAATTCTATATCATTTTATCATGTGTAGATTCATGTAACCACCACCACAATCAAGATACAAAACTATTCTATCACTACAAAAATCTATTTTGTGCTACTCCTTCATAGTCACATCCAATCTACTCTTGCATCATCCCTAACTTCTAGCAACCACATGTTTCAGATCTCTATGTTATTTCAAAAAACTTGTGTAAGTGGAGTCATATAGTATGTGACTTTCCAAATTGGCTTTTCACTCAGAATAATTCTCTGGAGATACATATTTAAAGTGAGTTTCTTGCAGATACCATATAGCTTAGGCATTTCTTTTAAAAGTTTCTGTCCATGCTGGCAATTTCTGTCTTTTAAATATTTGAAAAATGTTTCAATTAGAGTTGACATTTAATATTAGTTTCAGGTGTACAGCATACTGCTTAGACATTTATATAACTTACAAAATGATCCCCTCCAATAAGTCTTGCACCCACCTGACACCATATTTCTTTATTAAAATATTACTGATTAGCCCTGACTATGTGGCGCACTTGGCTGGGTGTTGTTCTGCAAAGTGAAAAGTTGCTGGATCAATTACAGTCAGGGCACAGGCTTGGGTTGCAGGTTCAGTCCTCAATCAGGGTACATGTGAGAGGCAACCAATCCATGTTTCTCTTGCATATCAATGTTTCTCTCCCCATCTTTCTCCCTCCCTTCCCCATCTCTAAAATTTAATAAAAATAAAATCTTTATAAAATATTACTGACTATATTCCTTATGCTGTATTTTACAACCCCATGACTATTTTGTAACTATCAATTTGGGGTGTTTTTTTGTCTTTTACTTGAAGTTTTTATTGTATTTTTTTCATTACCATTCAGTTCCCTTGTAGTCCCCTCTCCCTCCACAATCACCACACTGTTGTCCATGTCCATGACTCCTTCCTTTTTGCTCAATCCCTCCACCCCCAACCTCCCCTATAGCTGTCATCCTGTTCTCCATCTATGACTCTGTCTCTATTTTGCTTGTTAATTGGTTCAGATTGTTTGTTAGATTCCACATACAAGTGAAATCACATGGTATTTCTCTTTCTCTGATGGGCTTATTTCCCTTAGCATAATGCTCCCCAGGTCCATCCATACTATTGCAAAGGGTAAAGTTTTCTTTTTTATGCCTGAGTAGTATTCCATTGTGTAAATGTCCCATAGTTGTTTTATCCACACATCTACTGGTGGACACTTGGGCTGCTTCCATATCTTGCCTATGTAAATAATGCTGCAGTGAACATAGAGGTGCTTATGTTCTTTTGAATTAGTGTTTATGGTTTCTTCAGATGTAATTATCAACTTGCACTTCTTTTTAAAAATATTTTATTTATTTACTTTTTAGAGGGGAAGGGAGGGAGAGAGGAAGAGAAACATCAATGTATGGTTGCTTCTTGTGCATCCCCTGCTGGGAACTGGCCCCTGCCGGGAACTGGCCTGCAACCCAGGCATGTGCCCTGACTGGGAATCGAACTGCAATCGTCTGGTTCGCAGGCCTGCGCTCAATCCACTGAACTTGCACTTCTTAAACCCTTCACATTTTTCACCTAGTGCCCAACACTCTTCCCATCTGATAACCATCAGTTTGTCCTCTCTATGAATTTGGGTTTTTTAAAAGATATTATTTATTGCTTTTTAGAGATAGGGGAAAGAAGGGAAAAAGAGAGGGAGAGAAACAGTGATGTGTGAGAGACACATCAATTTGTTGCCTCTAATTCACCCCCAGCTGGGGACCTGACCTGCAACCTAGGCATGTGCCCTGACCACGAATTGAATGGGCAACCCTTTGGTTCACAGGCAGGTACTCAATCCACTGAGCCACACCAGCTAGGGCTGTTTTCCTTGTTTATTTATTTTGTTTTTTAATTCCACATATGATAAATCATATGGTATTTATCTTTCTCTGTTTGACTTATTTCATTAGCGTAATACTCTCTAGGTCCATCCATTTTTATCACAAATGGTAAGATTTCATTCTTTTTATGTCTGAGTAATATTCCATTATATATATATACACACACACACACACACACACACACACACACATACCACATCTTTATCCTTTCATCTTTTGGTTAGAGAATTTAATCTATTTACATTTAAAATAATTATTGAAAGGTATGTAGTTATTGCCATTTTATTAATTGTTATCTGTTTGCTTTTGTCATTCTTCTCGATTCCTTTCTCATTCTCTTTCTCAATTCTCTTCTATGTTGACATTCTATACTATTGTGTTTGGATTCCTTTTTCTTTATTTCTTGAATAGGGTTGTAGATTTTTGGTTTGTGGTTACCATGTGCTTCATATATACCAAGCTATGTTTATAGCAGTTTATTTTAAGTTGATGCTCACTTAAGTTTGAACACATTCTTTTTTTTAGTATGTATTTTTTATTATGATATTACAGTTGTCCTAGTTTTTTTCTCCCCTTTCTCCCCCTACTCCCTGCACCATTCCCTTCACCCTACTCCACAGTTCATTTTCTAGGGTTGTACATATAAGTTCTTTGGCTTCTCCATTACCTATACTATTCTTAACTTCCCCCTGTCTATTTTGTACCTACCATTTATGCTTCTTATTCCTTGTACCTTTTCCCTTTCCATTCTCCCCCTCCCCACTAGTAACCCTCCATGTGATCTCTATTTCTGTGATTCTGTTCCTGTTCTAGTTGTTTGCTTAGTTTTTGTTTTTTACGTTCAGTTGTTATAGTTGTGGGTTTGTTGTCATTTTACTGTTCATAGTTTTGATCTTCCTTATCTTACATAAGTCCCTTTAATATTTCATATAATAAGGGTTTGGTGATGATGAACTCCTTGAACTTGACCTTATCTGAGAAGCACTTTATCTGCCCTTCCATTCTAAATGATAGCTTTGCTGGATAGAGTCATCTTGGATGTAGGTCCTTGCCTTTCATGTCTTCAAATACTTCTTTCCAGCCTCTTCTTGCCTGTAAGGTTTCCTTTGAGAAATCAGCTGACAGTCTGATGGGAACTCCTTTGTAGGTAACTGTCTCCTTATCTCTTGCTGCTTCTAGGATTCTCTCCTTCATTTTAATCTTCAGTAATGTAATTATGATGTGCCTTGGTGTGTTCCTCCTTGGGTCCAATTTCTTTGGGACTCTCTGGGCTTCCTGGACTTCCTGGAAGTGTATTTCCTTCACCCAATTGGGGAAGTTTTCCTTCATTATTTGTTCAAATAAGTTTTCAATATCTTGCTCTTCCTCTTCTCCTTCAGCATTCCTATGATTTGAATGTTGAAATGTTTAAAGTTGTTCCAGAGGTTTTTAAGCCTCTCCTCAGTTTTTTGCACTCGTTTCTTCATTGTGTTCCAGTTGAATGCTTATTTTTTCCCCAAATCAGTGATCTGAGTCCTGGTTTCCTTCCCTTCACTGTTAGTTCCCTATATATTTGGCTTTATTTCATTTCATGTAGCCTTCAGTTCTTCCTTCATTTTGTGACCAAGCTCAATCAATTCTGTGAGCATCCTGATTACCAGTGTTTTGAAGTGTGCAACCTGATAAGTTGGCTATCTCTTCGTTGCTTGGTTGTATTTTTTCTGGAGCTTTGATCTGTTCTTTCATTTGGGCCATTTTTTTTGCCTTGGTGCGCCTGCTACGTAGTAAGGGACGGAGCATTAGGTGTTCACCAGGGCAGGGCAACCCACATCGCTGCATTGTGATATTGTATGGGGGAAGGGGTCTGAGAGAGAACAATGGTGCTTGCTCTGTTCTCTGCCAGATTTCAGTCACTTCCCCCACTACCCACAAGCAAAGTGGGCCCTCCTGGTGCTGATTCCTGGGTGTGTTGGTTTATGTACATTCTAGGGCCCTGTAGGTCTCTCCAATAAACTCTCCTGTGAGTCTGGGAGTCTCTCCTGGCACCTCAACCCCCACAGGTGTTTTCAATCAGTGGTTTGAGGCTTTATTTCCCCAAGCTGGTTGTGAGGTCTGTCTCGCTCCCCAATTGTTTCTTCCAGTTTATCTGAATGTAAATGTGGAACTGCAGGCTCCACCAGCTGCTGCCTTGCCAGCCAGCTGCAGCATTGCCCACCCAGCTCCGCAATCCGCCGCCTTGCCCGCCCCTGCCCTCCACCACCACTTTTCTGGGAGTCTTCTCTGTCTGTTGTGTCTCCAACCCTCCTACTGGTCTGGATGAATGTGTCGTCTTGGTTGTCAGACTTCCATACAGTTCATGTCAGACTTCCATACAGTTCGGTTTTCTGGCAGTTCTGGTTGTTTTTTTTGTTTTTAAATTGTTGCTGCCCTTCTTTTACAAGGAGGCATAGTATGTCTACCTATGCCTCCATCTTGGCTGGAAGTTTCATCATTATTTTTTACTTCTTGTGTGTGTGTGTTTGTGTGTATCCTTTAATTTACTGTTGTAATTTGACATCCTCTTCCTACTTTTTGCCCTTTAATCTTTATACTAGCTCTAGTGTTGGTTGATCCACTGATTTTATTATGTGTTTGCCTTTGTCAGTGAGAATTTTTTCATTGCAATATCTTCATATTAATATTTTTAATTTCTCCTTAAAGAAGTCCTTTTAACATTTCTTGTAATGCCGCTTTGGCAGTAGTGAATTACTTCAGCTTTTTCTTGTCTGGGAATATCTTTATGCATCCCTCAATTCTAAATGATAGCTTTGTTGGATAATCTTGGTTTTAGTTTCTTCCTTTCATTACTTTGAATATTTCATGCTATTGCCTTCTGGCTTGCCAGCCTAAGGGTCAACCAGACCCACAGTTTTTAGCAGACTCCTGTCTCTCCCTGGTGGATGGAATCCCTGATAATCTTCATAGCCTGATGTTATAAGAGCTCCTCATTCCAGCCCTGATGCTATGTGCTGTGGAGGCCAGGAGGGTGTTGAAACCCCTCACTCTTTGGGGAGGACCTTTGCAGTTGGGCTATTTCTCTCCATTTTCAACCACTCCATGGGACCCACCCATTTTTGCATCTCTTTCCTTCCTGCCAGTCTCACTGTGTCTTCTTCTATAAAGCCTTAATTATAACACTTTTGTTTAGCTAGCCCTCAGTTGGTTACTCAGGTTGACTGTTCTATAATTTAGTTGTAACTCTGTTTAGATCCTGGAAGGAGGTGAGTTTAACTTCCACTTGCTCCTTGGTGTGTATTTCTTTCTCTTTTATTTTTGAAAGTTGTTGTTGTTGTTATTGTTATTATTGTTATTATATTTATTTACTCAATTTTCCCACCACCACTTTCCACCACCACACCCACACCCACCTCCCACCCTCAATCCAACCCCTCTTTGGCTTTGCCCATGGGTCCTTTATACATGTTCTTTGATGACCCTTTCCCTTCTTTCCCCCATTGTTTTCCTCCCTGCTGTGCTCTGGTTACTGTAGGTTTGTTCTTAATTTCATTGTCTCTGGTTATATTTTGCTTGCTTATTTGTTTTGTTAATTAGGTTCAACTTATAGTTGAGATCATATGGTATTTGTCTTTCAACACCTGGCTTACTTCACTTACCATAATGCTCTCCAGTTCCATCCATGCTGTCATGAAGGGTAGGAGGCCCTTCTTTCCTTTGGTGGCATAGTATTCCATTGTGTAAATGTACCACAGTTTTTTGATCCACTCATTTGCTGATGGGCACCTAGGCTGCTTCCAGCACTTGGCTATTGTAAATAACACTGCCATGATCATTGGGGTGCATAGGTTCTCTTGAATTGGTGTTTCAAGGTTCTTAGGGTATAATCCCAATGGTGGAATTGCTGGGTCAAAAGGCAGTTCCAGCCCTGGCTGGTATAGCTCAGTGGACTGAGCGACGGCTTGAAAACCAAACAGTTGTGATTCGATTCATAGTCAGGGCACATGCCTGGGCTGTGAGCCAGGTCCTCAGTAGGGGGCATGCGAGAGGCAACCACACATTGATGTTTCTCTACCTCTCTCCTTCCATTCCCCTCTAAAAATAAATAAATAAAATCTTTTTTAAGGGCATTTTTAGCTTTTTGTTTTCTGAGGAAATTCCATACTGTTTTCCACAGTGGCTGCATCAGTCTGCATTCCCACCAACAGTGCACTAGAGTTCTCTTTTCTCCACAACCGTGCCAGCACTTGTTGTTTGTTGATTTGGGTGTATTTTTTTTAAGATTTTATTTATTTAGCCCTGGCTGGTGTAGCTCAGTGGATTGAGCACGGGCCTGCAAACCACACGATTGTGGTTCAATTCCCAGTCAGGGCACATGCCTAGGTTGCAGGCCAGTTCCCAGCAGGGGACTCACAAGAGGCAACCATACATTGATATTTCTCACCTTCTCTCCTTCCCTTCCTCTCTAAAGATAAATAAATAAAATATTTTAAAAATTTTTCTTTAAAAAAAGATTTTATTTATTTATCTTNAGGTCAAATTTAAAGAAGTCAGTCAACTCCTTTGGGAAGGTTAACATCTGAACTGATCACCAATACATGGAATTTCAAAGAATTTTAGCCATTCTGTAAACTTAGGAGTTCTATCAGCACTTTATATCAAAATATTCTCTAGAGCATCAGAGATGTTTTTTTTAATATTTTATTTATTTATCTTTAGAGGGGAAGGGAAGGAGAGAGGAAGAGAAATATCAATGTATGGTTGCCTTTTGTGAGTCCCCTGCTGGGAACTGGCCTGCAACCCAGGCATGTGCCCTGACTGGGAATAGAATATTGATTTGGTTTTGATGGTCATTCTGTCCGGTGTGAAGTGGTATCTCATTGTGGTTTTAATTTGCATCTCTCTGATATCTAGTGATACTGAGCATCCTTTCATATGTCTCTAGGCCCTCTGTGTGTCCTCCTTGGAGAAGTGTCTGTTCAGGTACTTTGCCTATTTTTTACTTGGATTGTTTGTCTTCCTGGAGTGGCATCCTGTAAGGTTTTTATATATTTTGGAAATTAACCCTTGGTCAGGTGTATATTTTGGAGATCAAGCCCTTGTCTGAAATATCATTGGGAAATATATTTTCCCATACACGTGATTCCCTTTTCATTTTGCTATTGTTTTCTTTAACCATGCAGAAGCTTTTTATTTTGGTGAAGTCCCATTTGTTTATTCTTCCCTTTATGTCCCTTGCTCTAGAGGACATATTGGTGAAAATATTGCTGCATGGAATATTTGAGATGTTCCTACTTATGTTCTCTTCTAGGAGTTTTATGGTATTCTGACTTATATTTAAGTCTTTTATCCATCTTGAGTTTATTTCTGTGTATGGCGTAAGTTGGTGGTTGAGTTTTATTTTTTTGCATGTAGCTGTCCAGATGTCCCAATACTATTTGTTGAAGAAGCTATTTTTGCTCCATTTTATACTTCTGCCCCTTTGTCAAATATTAATTGACCATAGAGAGTTGGGTTTATTTCTGGGCTCTCTATTCTTTCCACTGATCTGTGTCTGTTCTTATGCCAGTACCAGACTGTTTTGATTGCCATGGCCTTGTAATATAGTTTGATGTCAGGTGTAGTGATCCCTCCTACTTTGTTCTTTCTCAAAATTGTTGCAGCTATTGTTTCTTTGTCTTCCCATTATTTGTGAGACTCTTCTTTTTTGCTTCTGTGTCTAAAATTTATCTGTTTTGACTTTCTGACTTTTAGATGTGAACTTCTATGGTAGGAGGCCTGTGGGATTCAGTGGTGCATTCTTTTTGATCACCTGAACTTGATACTCTTGGGATGCCCTGTATGCCTTTTATGCTGGTTCTCAGAGTGCAGCTGGGTTTTGATTGTTGTTGTGTCTTTCTTTGGTCGGTCCTTTCCCTTCAGCTGGTTTACTGAAGGTCACTCCACCCACCACATCTTGTGTGCTGTTTTGCAGGTGGAGACAGGTTGTGCTGAACCTGATTCTTCTGTCTGTCTGAAGTTATAAGGCTTCTCTCTTGCTATTGCTCAGTTCCAGGTGGGTTCTCCACAATTGAGTTGTAATTCCAGATTGGCCCTCAGAAGAGGGTAGTGTGAGTTCCATTCACTCCTCCGCCATCTTCTCCTCCTCTAAACCTTGGCATAGATTTCTTTCAGTTCATTGTCTTTGGCATTCACTCAGCTTCTTCTTCTTCTTCTTCTTCTTCTTCTTCTTCTAAGATTTTATTTATTTATCTTTATAGGGGAAGGGAAGGGAAGAGGGAGAGAAATATCAATGTATGGTTGGCTCTCATGCGTCCCCTGCTGGGAACTGGCCTGCAACCCAGGCATGTGCCCTGACTGGGAATTGAACCGCAATCCTTTGGTTTGTAGGCCTGTGCTCAATCCACTGAGCTATACCAGCCAGGGCTCACTCAGCTTCTTGATATTGTAGGTTTGTGTTTTGCCAAATTTGTGCATTTTTCAGCCGTTATTCTTTGAGCACTTTTTCAGCCCCTTGTTTCTCCTCCCCATCCAGGAAAACCCTAATGAGTAGTAATGTTACATCTTTTATTATAGCCCCACAGCTCCTCTGTGTTGTTAATATTAGATAACTTTTATTTTTCTATCTTCGCGTTCACTTATTCTTTCCTCTGTCCTCTCCATTCTGTTGTGAAGCCTATTCAGCAAGAGTTTTTGCTATTGTTATAATTATTTCAGTTGTTTTATTTTTAGTTTTAAATTTTTTAATTTGTTTCTTCTTTACAGCTTCTATTTATTTGCTGAGAGTTAGTATTTCTTCATCTGTTTTAAGAATGATTGTAATTGCTCTTTGAAACATTTTTATGATGGCAGCTTTAAAATCCTTGCCAAATAATTCTAACATCTGTGTCATTTTGGAGTTGGTGTCAATTAATTTTTTCTCATTGAAGTTAAGATTTTCCTAGCCTTTGATGTGACAAGTGGTTTTCTATTATATACTAACATTTTGGATATTATATAATGAGACTCTGGATCTTATTTAAATCTTATTTTTAGCAGGCTTTCATGGAGGCCTGATATTGTGCCAGCAAGGCACCCACCTTATTATTGCTAGATGGAGTGGAAGCAAAGGTGAAGTCCGTGTTCCCTGCTTAGCCTCCACTGATACCCTGGGGAGAATGGATGCTTTCTTACTGCTGAGCAGTGGTTGGTGTTCAAGATTTCCATTGGGATTTTTCTGATACCTTTTTTTGCTGGGAGAGGTAAAGATCCTTTGTGACTATTTCCTACAGTGCTTCAATTGATACTATATGAAGAGATGGTGAAAGCCCTACTTTCCTGCTTGACCATTATTACCATCACCTTAGCATCTCTCCAGGAAAGAGAAGAGAGTTGGAGGTTACAGTTTGGCAATGGTGAAAGTCCAGGTTTTCTTTCTTAGTCTCCACTGACTCCATGGGGGAGGAGTAGGGTGAAATGCCTGGCTCCCTACAAAGTTTCCCTCTGACACTATCTCAGCATGGGAAGGGTTGGGCAGGTTTAGGGACCTTGTTACAGCTGGGTGAATTTACAAGTCTAGGCTCTCCACTAGGCTCTCTGTTAGTAAAGGTCAGATGAAATGCATTTTCTCCATGGCATTTGGCTGGAGCAGGGCAGTTATTGTCTAAAAGTTTTCTGCCCTCCTAGGCACTTCTTTCCTAGATAAATCAAGCTTTTTTTTAAAAAAAAGATTTTATTCATTTATTTTTAGAGAGAGAGGAAAGGAGGAACAGACAGAGAGAAACATCAATGTGTGGTTGCCCCTCATGTGCCCCCTACTGGGAACCTGGACTGCAACCCAAGCATGTACCCTGACTGAAAATCAAACCAGCCACTCTTTGGTTTGCAGGCCAGCACCCAATCTACTGAGCCACACCAGTCAGGGTGATAAATCAGGCTTTTAATGGGGCTTATTTTTTCTGTTCCCATTGGTATTTCTGGGTTGGTGGCTTCTTCACCTCCATGTCCAAGGTATATGATGCA
The DNA here is from genome assembly GCF_014824575.4 of Sturnira hondurensis. Classification (NCBI taxonomy): domain Eukaryota; kingdom Metazoa; phylum Chordata; class Mammalia; order Chiroptera; family Phyllostomidae; genus Sturnira; species Sturnira hondurensis. The sequence continues at coordinate 20,090 of NW_028097282.1, read as the reverse complement.
AAAAGAAAACCTAGGTAATTCACTTCTGTTTTGTTCCTCAGGTCCTGAGGTCCTGAGACCATCAGCCTTTTTTCCTCTACCCTTCAGCCTTTTTATATTTGTTTCATATATAATACGCAGGGTTTTTAAAAGCCATACTTCATGGGAGGAATAGGGAAAAAAGTACCTTAATATAGTTTTTAATGTAAATGTATATATATTTAAAATGAAGCCATTCAAAGATGATATTCAGGTATTCAATAGTTATTGAACAGCCTCTGTGGCAGAAAGAAATGGCAATCCCATAGGCATTGAGGGTGCTAAATAATTCACATATGCCCCTTGCCTTAAAGGATATTAGAGTAAGATAGGAAACACATTTTTAAAAAATAAAGCAATGAAATTGTAAAATTTTGTGGTTGAAGACCAGAGTAAAATTTTCTACTTAAAGATTTTGAGACAAGTCAAACATTCCAAGTGAAAGAAAATTTGCTATGTTAAGGGAAAGTAAAGTAATTAATAGTTAGATTACTGATTGAAGAATAGCATGATGTAAGAGAAAGTATGTAAAGGATTGTTATCAGAAAACATTATCATAGGAAATTTAGTACAAGAAAAATAATTGAGGGATGACTATATTTTAAAAAGGAAAACTAAGCCGAATAATAATAATGATAATTACAAACATTTCGAGGATAAATAAGTGCTATTGGTTATCCTTTACTTTTTTTCTACTCAGTTTTCTTTTTTACAAAATCCAAGGCATTGATAAAGATATTCTAGGACCCTTGACAGTTCTTGGACTCAAAGCTAGGAGGTATTTGTTGTTCCCTATATTACTCTTGCTCTCATATGATAAAGACAGAGACTTTGCTGAAGCAGCTGAGACATGGAAGAGTTTGGAAGGATGAAAAGTAGATTTTAACAGGAGATGTAGAGGGTCACCTTTCTAAATAAACTTGGCAAAATCATATGTGGCATCCCACAATTTTCCATCAGTCAAAGAGCATTATTTCAACTCACAGCTGTACTAAGAGCTCAACAAATGACTAACTTCTGACTAATAAACTTTCTGTCCAACAAAGCCCTAGGACTTTGAGGATTAACTATGTGTAAATCCACCATCCACAGCTTTCATCCAGTGACTCCTAGAGTTCTCTTGAGCCTCAATCACTATCCTCAGGTGACTTAACTACTCCCAGACAGTTGGTCCAAAAAAAGCCTGTACCTGAAGTAAACACAATGTCTGCATTCAACAGGCACCCCCTCCTTTCCTGTTCTAGGCACCCATAGCCAGCTGGGCTTCTGATGGACCTAGAAAGTACAAGAGTAGAAACTTGATCTTTCTAGCTCCACCCTGGGCCTACTGGCCCTCAGTATTCCTTATGCTAGAAGTATTTTCCCTCACATGCCTAATAAGTGTCCTGACTCCTTACTCAGACTCATAGGCTTTGAAGTACAGGGAGACCTCTATAAAAGATCTCAAATGTGAGACCAGATTCCTCACCTTTGGCTGGCAAAAGGTGCAACCTATGTGAGCTCTCCCTCTGGGTTCAAAGAAGAAGAGAGGATACTCCAAGAGCCAAACTCTCCAAATATATTACAGGCTTTCACAAATTCCTGTTGCTGTGGGGAAACTAACAGAAACTCAAATGACAGAATGATGGAGCAAAGCCAAAGAAAAGGCAAAGCTAGGAAAGAGGTAGATGAGAGAGAAAGGTGAAGGTGGTTGACACTGGGGCACAGATGGCTCTATTCAAGAGCCCCTGCTTCCTATAAAGGTGCACAGTACTATGCAGGAATAACAAATAGGAGCTCATGTTCTGGGGCTTAGCTCTCCAACTGATGTGCCCAATGCTAAGTGGAGAGAATGGCATTGTAAAATGGAGTCTCTGTTGACTGAAATATTCCCCAATTTCTGCTCCATTTCCACCTATCTTCAGGGTCCCCAGAACATGGTAAAGAAACTAAACCTAGTTGGGATAGGTGGAGATGGTAAGAATGGCTTAGGTAGGGCATGGGGACCATGTGGGGTCAGTGGCAAGCAGCTCAGGAATGTGCTGACGGTGTGCTGGCACATCTGGCTAGGTAATCAGCACATATTAATGAGATGACTGAAAACATTGGTACAAAACATTTAAGAAGAAGCAAGTAAAGACAGTTTAGTTGTCAGTCGTGGAGCTCCAGAGGGAGAAATACAACACCTTGGTCTTCCTTGGGGACTGAGACGGCAGGAGCCCTGACCTCATTTTCTCTGTGGCTGACCAGAGAATGACCTCCAGCTGAGTTTCTTTTATTAACTATTTCTCTAGCCTTGTGCAGGACCCAGAGTTGAGTGCCAGATAGTTATTTTCCCAGTGAATAGATGAAATACTCTTGTTCAGGAATTTCAAACCTTTTTCATTTTCTGAAAAATACTGTGTTGAGAAGCTCTTTCAGCTCTTAATCTCTCTTAGGCCATTTACTGCAGTAGCTACTCACCATCCGCCGTGTTTAGAACTCTATTCAAAATTTGTACCAAGCCTATATTTAAAAATTCCAAAAGTATTTTCATATTTTTCTGATATTTGATCCTGCCAATATTTTAATTTTTTTATTAGGACATAGTGATGTTTTTCTAGGTTGGCACAGCAGTACTGGAAAACATTATTTTCAAAGCATTCTGAATCTAAACAAATCACACTTTTAATCTTCCACACTTTGTTTCAAAACATAACAATTTTAATGGGCTACTTTTGAGTGTCAAAACTTGTAAAGTCAAATAATCACTGAAAACATAAGTTGTTTTATTACCTCCCTTATTAGGTTATTTGGCTTCCTTCTCTTGGCTGTTATTATATGTTTACTTCCATTTTTGGAATCAAAAGATCAAGGGATTCAGTTCCTAATTTTACAGATAGTCAGACTGAGGCCCGGAGAGACTCACACTTAGGAGCATCCACATCCAATCTGAGAATGCAGTCCTTCTAACTCCTGCCCCAGTCTTTCAGGGGAGACTGGGTTCTACTTACTGGCCTAACTAATTTGGCAACCACTGGCTTAGCACAATGATTAGTTATCTACTCCAGTAGCTAATGTATATCACTCATAATTCTTGAACCAAAAACCATCAGTGTTCAGAGGAACTATGAACAATTTCTTCAGCTTTCTCTGAGAAGGCTGGCCAGCCCCTACAAACTCAAATTTTCATCTGACAGAGGCTATGGGAAAGAGGCAGAAGGCAGAGACAAACAGACAGGAAATAAGAGAGGAGAGACACACATCTGAAACAGAACAATTGATGACAAGGGCCTTTATTAGAACTAGAGAATGTTCAAAATAAAAGGGTCGTCAGGAATCACAGGGAGTAACCAAGATGGCTTTACTGGTGAATTACAAACACTTAAGAAAGAAATAATACCAATCCTACACAAACTCTTATAAAAAGTAGAAGCGGAAGAAACACTTTCTAACTCATTTTAAGAGTACAGTATTAGCCTAATGCCAAAGCTAGGCAAAGACATCACAAGAAAAGAAAACCACCTATGGATGTCCCTCATAAACACAGCCACAAAACCCTTAACAACATTTTAACAAATTGAACCCAACAATATAGAACAGGAAAAAAACATCATGACCAAGTAGTATTTATCCCAAAATACAAGGTTAGTTCAACATCCCCCAAATCAATCAATGCAGTATGCAATTATAATGCTACATTTTTAAAAATCTCATGTGATTGACTCAACAGATGCAGAAAAAGTCTTTAACAAAATTCAATATCCATTCAAGATACAAACTCTCAGCAAACTACTAACAGAAGGGGACTTTCTCAACCTGATAAAAGGCAACTATGGAAAAACCTATAGCTAACATACTAAATAGTGAAAGAATAAAATCTTTTACCTTAAGATTATGAACAAAGCAAGGATGTCTGATCCTGCTACTTTCTATTTATCATTGCATTGGAGGGTTTTTTTTCACTTTTAAAAAATATATATTTTATTGATTATACCATTACAGTTGTTCTATTCCCCCCTTCATTCCCCTCCACCCTGCAAACCCCTCCCCCACCATTCCCCCCCTTTAGTTTATGACCACGTGTCTCAACTTCTTTAGATTCTATATTTCCCCTACTATTCTTGCCCTCCCCCCATCTATTTTCTACCTACCATCTATGCTATTTTCTGTACCTTCTCCCCCCTTCTCCTCCTCCCACTCCCCTGTTGCTAACCCTCCATGTATTCTTCATTTCTATGGTTCTGCTCCTGATCTAGTTGTCCTCTTGGTCTGCTTTTGTTTTAGGTGTGGTTGGTAATAACTGTGAGTTTGCTGTCCTTTCACTGTTCCTATTTTTCATCTTCTTTTTCTTAGATAAGTCCTTTAACATTTCCTATAATAAGGGCTTGGTGATGATGAACTCCTTGAACTTGACCTTATCTGAGAAGCACTTTATCTGCCCTTCCATTCTAAATGAAAGCTTTGCTGGATAGAGCAATCTTGGATGTAGGTCTTTGGATTTCATGACTTGGAATACTTCTTTCCAGACCCTTCTTGCCTGTAAGGTCTCTTTTGAGAAATCCGCTGACAGTCTGATGGGTACTCCTTTGTAGGTGACTGTCCCCTTATCTTTTGCTGCTTCTAGGATTCTCTCCTTCATTTTAATCTTGGCTAATGTTACATCATAATGTAATGATGATGTGCCTTGGTGTGTTCCTTCTTGGGTCCCACTTCTTTGGGACTCTCTGAACTTCCTGGATTTCCTGGAAGTCTATTTCCTTTGCCAGACTGGGGAAGTTCTCCTTTATTATTTGTTCAAATAAGTTTTCCACTTGTGGCTGTTTCTTTTCCCCTTCTGGTACCCCTATAATTTGGATATTGGAACATTTAAAGATGTCCTGGAGGTTCCTAAGCCTCTCTTCATTTTTTTGAATTCTTGCTTCTTCATTCTTTTCTGTTTGGATGTTTTGTTCTTCCTTCTGGTCCACTCCATTGATTTGAGTCCCAGTTTCCTTTTCATCACTATTGGTTTCCTGTGCATTTTCCTTCATTTCAGTTAGTTTAGCCTTCATATGTTCCTTTAATTTGTGACTATAATCAACCAGTTCTGTGAGCATCCTGATCACCAGTGTTTTGAATTGTGCATCTGAGGGGTTTGCTGTTTCTTTTTCGCTTAGAGTTATCAGCTCTGGGGCTTTGAGTTCTTCTTGAGCCATAATGTTTTGGACTGTTCATGCCTGTTACATAGCAGGAGCGGAGGCCTAGGTGTTCACCAGGGCGAGGTAACTCCGTCGCTGGGTTGTGATGCTGTATGTGGGGGCGGGGTCAAAGGGGAGCAATGGCGGTCCACCCTGCCGCCTCCTGCTGCCACTGCACCATCCGTCCCACTGCGCGCAAATGTGTGACCACTGCAGTCAGCCTGCCCCTCACCCTCACTGGGTCTGCCCTGCTACCCCAGCCGCCTGCGTGCCTGGGTTTCCTGCCCGACCCTGCTCCACTGCTGGCTCCACCCCTCTTACCAGTCCCAGTTGAACAGTTCATTGTTGTTGGACTTCCGTACAGTTCAATTTTCTATTCTTTGGCTGTGTCTTTGTTTACTAAACCTTTGTTGTATTCAAACTTGGTTGTGGGAGAAGGCACAGTGTTTCCACCTAAGCCTCCATCTTGGCAGAAGTCCCGCATTGGAGGTTCTTGCCAGTACAATAAGACAAGAAGAAATGGAAGACATATAGTTTACAAATAAGAAGCAAAACTATCACTATTTACAGACAACAAGTTTTTTTACCTATAAAATCCAAAAGTCTACCAAAAAGCTACTAGAATTAATGAGTCAAACAAGTTCACAGGATACAAAGTCAACTTACAAAAAAACAATTATATTTCTATAGCAATGAAGAATTTAAAATTGAAATAAAAATATCATTTACAATATCATCAGAAATTTAAAATACTTATGGGTAAATTTGATTTAAAAATATGTGCAAGACTTCTACATTGAAATGACAAAATGTTGATGAGAGAAATTAAAGATGAATGCAGGGGTATATCTTATTTATGGGTCAGAAGACTCAATATTTTTAAAGAATTTTTTTTATTTTTTAAAGATTATATTTACTTTTAGACAGAGAAGAATGGAAGGAGAAAGAGGGAGAGAAACATCAATGTGTTGTTGCCTCAAGCACATCCCCTATGGGGATCTAGCCTACAACCAAGTCATGTGTGGGAATCAAACATGCGACCTTTTGGTTCCCAGGCTGAAACTCAATCCACCAAGCCACACCAGTCAGGGCAAAAGACTCAATATTCTTAACGTATCAATTTTCTCAAATTGTTTTATAAATACAATGCAATCCAAATCAGAAACCCCAAAAGGATATTTTGGGTAGAATTCAGCAAACTAATCCTCATAACTATGTGTAAATAAAAAGGATACAGAGTTGCTAAAATAATTTTGACAATGAAGAACAAAGTTGAAGAAGCATAATGACCTGATTTTATGACTTACTATGCAATCATAATGTTGTAGTATTGATATAAAGAAAGAGATATACAAAATATAACCAAAGACACTGAAATAGAGAACAGGCTGACAGTGACCAGAGGGGAGAGGGGAGGGAATTTCAGGGGAAATAGGGAAGGGATTTAGAGGAACATACATAAAGGATACATGGACAACAAGTGAGAAGGGTGGAAATGGGAGGGAGGAGGGGAGCACGGGGGTGGGATGGGATGGGAGTAATAGACAGAAAACTGTACTTGAAAAATAATTAAATTTTAAAAAGGCACACAAAAAAGTCAAATTGATAACAAAAAAAAGACTAAAACTAGGGGGGGAGGAATGTTGTAATCATGGAAACTAGGATGTAATATAAGTAAAAGGAAAAATTAATGGAAGCCAGAGAAGTAAATTAAAAAATCAGTCAGGAAAAGAAGAAAAAGAAAGACATATAGAGCACTGGAACAGAATAGTGTGACTAGAAATGGGCCTATACATATACAGCTAGTTGATTTTTGACAAAATTATCAAAATGATTCAATAGGGAAAGAGTAATATTTTTTTAACAAATGGTGCTGAGTCAACTGGATATTCACATGGAAAAAAGTAAAGTTGAAGTGCTACCTCATAACATATTCAAAAATTGACTCAAAATGGATCATGGACCTAAATGTAATAGCTAAAATAATAAAATTTCTAGAAAACATAAGAAAAAATCATAGTGATGTTGGTTTAGGCAAAGAGTTCTTAAATAAAACACAAAGAGCACAAAGTAGGAAAAATACATAAAATTGACTTCATCAAAATTTAAAAAATTTACTCTTTTAAAGATATACTTTTAAGATATTTAAAGCACTGTAAACTGTAATTGAAAAATAAAATTTAAAAAGTTGAGCAATAAAGTAAATTATGCTCTAGAAAAGATAATTGAAACATAAGCTACTAACTAGGACAAATATCTGTCAATTATGTATCTGATAAAGAAGGACTCCTATACTGTGTGCATGTATGTGTACTCTCAAAACTCAAAAATAAGAAAATAAAGAACCCAGATGAAAACAGACAAAATACATAAACTGACCCTTCACCAAAGAACATATATAGATGGTAAACAAATATATGAAAAGATGGCCCTGGCTGCTGTAGCTCAGTGGATTGAGTGTCAGCCATGAAACAAAGGGCCGCCAGTTCAATTCCCAGTTAGGGCACACACCTTGGTTGTGCATCCCCGCTAGGGGGTGTGTGAGAGGCAACCACACAATGATGTTTCTCTCCCTCTCTTTCTCCCCCCATTCTCCTCGCTCTAAAAATAAATAAATAAATAAATTATATATATATATATATATATATATATATATATATATATGAAAAGATGCTTATAATCAATAGACATTAGGGAAAGTTAAACCCCAATGAAATGCCACTATACACCTGTTTTAATAAACATCTAAAATTTAAAAAAACTGACCAACTGTAGGTAAGGATTTGGAACAACTGGAACTCTCAGCTCCATTTACAGATACAGGAAATGTAAAAAGGTGTAATCACTTTGGAAAACAATTTGGAAGTACCTCAAATGTTTAAACATACAGTTACAATGACTTAGGAACCAAAAAGAAATGAAAGCATATGTCCACATCAAGACTTGGACATGAATATTATAGCAACTATACTTGTAAAAGTAAAATACTAGAAACAACAGAAGCATCCATCAATATATAAATGGATATTTCACTTAGCACAATGCTCTCCATATCCACTCATGCTACTGCAAAAGGCAGGAGCTCCTTCTTTCTTTCTGCTGCATAGTATTCCATTGTGTAAATGTACCGTGGTTTTTTTTATCCCCTCATTTGCCAATGGGCACTTAGGCTGTTTTCAGCACTTGGCTATTGTAAATAATGCTGCTATGAACATTGATTAGGGTATATAGGTTCAAATAGCTAGTTTTTATTCCACTTACATAAAATTCTGGAAAATGAAAACTGATCTGTGTTAACAGAAAGAAGAGCAAGCAATGGTTGTCTGTGGATCAGGGGGAGGACTTTTGAGGACGATATGTATGCTCATCATCTTGAATACAGTGATGACTTCACTATATATACATATAATCATATATCAAAACTTATCACATGGTGTACTTTAAATATGGGATGTTTCCTGCGTGTCAGTTATACCTCAATAAAGCTGTTTTAAATTGTATTAATATTGGAAGTCCTACCCACAGCAATCAGACAAGAAGAAATAAAAGGCATTCACATTGGAAAGGAGGAATAAAAACTGTCATTATTTGCAGATTATGTGAGATTATATACAGAAAATCTTAAAGACTCCACCCAAAACCTACTAGACCTAATAAATGAACTCAGCAAAATAGTAGGATAAAGATCAATACTCAGAAATCAATGGCATTTTTATATGTCAATCAGAAAGAGAAACTAAAAAAAATCAATCCTATTTACTATTGCAACAACAACAAAAAAGCTACCTAGGAATAAATTTAACCAAGGAGGTAAAAGACCTGTACTTGGAAAACTATAGGACACTGAAGAAAGAAATTGAGTAAGATACAAATAAATATAAGCATGTACCATGTTCATGGGTAGGAAGAATTAACATCATTAAAATATCCCTACCACCCAAAGCAGTCTATACATTCAACAGAATCTTATTAAGGCACAAATGGCATATTTCATAGATCTACAACAAATATTACAATTACTTATATGGAACCACAAAAGACCCAAATGGCAGAGCAATTCTGAGAAAGAACACACTTGGAAGCATCGCAATACATGATATCAAACTATACTACAAGGCCACTGTAATCAAAACCGCCTGGTACTGGCATAAGAACAGGAATATAAATCCATTGACAAGAAAAGAGAGCCCAGAAATAAACTCAGGCCTTTATGATCAATTGATATTTGACAAAGGTGGCAAGAGCTTACAAAGGAGCAAAGACAGTTTCTTCAATAAATGGTGTTGGAAAAACTGGACTGGTACATAAAAAAAATGAAACTATACTACTAACTTATACCATACACAGGAATAAACTCAAAATGGATAAAAGACCTAAATATAAGTCATGAAACCATAAAAATCCTAAAAGAAAACATACACAGTAAAATCTCAGATATCTCATGTAGCAATATTTTTGCTGATATATCTCCTTGGGCAATGGAAACAAAGGAGAAAATAAACAAATGGGACTATATCAAATTAAAAGGTTTCTGCACAGCTAAGGAAACCATCAGCAAGATAAAAAGGGAACCCAATGTATGAGAGAACACTTTCACCAATGATATATCTGATAAGGGTTTAATCTCCAAAATATATAAAGAACTAATACAACTTAATACCAGGAAGAGAAACAATCCAATTTAAAAATGGGCCAAGGACATACATAGACACTTCTCCAAAGACAACATGCAAATGTCCAGTAGACATATGAAAAAAAATATTCAACATCCCTAGTCATCAGAGAGATCCAAATTAAAACTACAATAAGTATCATCTCACACCTGTCAGAATGGCTACCATCAATAAATCAACAAACAACAGGTGTTGATGAAGATGTGGAGAAAAGGGAACCCTAGTACACTGTTTCTGGGAATGCAGCCTGGTGCAGTCACTGTGGGAAACAATATGGAGTTTCCTCAAAAAATTAAAAAAGGAACTCTCTTTTGACCCAGTATTTCCACTTCTGGGAATGTATCCTAAGAATTCTGAAACACCTATGCAAAAAATATATGCACCTCTATGTTCATAGTAATGCTATTTACAATATCCAACATGTGGCCAACAGCCTAAGTGCCCATCAGTAGATAAGTAGATAAAGATGCTGTGGTACTTTTATACAATGGAATACTACACAGTAGTAAAAAAGAAGGGACTCCTACCTTTTTCGACAGCATAGATGGACCAGTAGAATATTATGCTAAGTGAAATACAGCAGTCAATGAAAGACAAATACCACATGACCTCACTTATATGTGGAATGTAATGAACACAATAAACTAATGGACAAAATAGAAACAGAAACTTACATACATGGAACAGACTAACAGCTGCCAGAGGGGAGGGGGACTGGATGAAAGATGATGAGAGAATTAACCAAAGAACATTTATGCATGATCCACTGACAGGTACAAGGGTGTGGGGATTGGCTGAGGGTGGGAAGAGGGTGAGGCTGGGTGGAAGTAGAAAAAGGGAGAAAAAACAAGAACAACTATAATAGCATAAACAATAAAAATATAGTAACATTTTCCTACTTTTTAAAAGCTATGATTTCTTATATAAATTTGGCTACTCCATTTTTCACAATTGAAAAATCAGAAAACACAGAGAAGAAAGGCAAAAAACAAAAAACTCCACAATTTCTTTTTTTAATATTTGTTTTATTTAATTCTTATTCAAGTACAGTTTTCTGTTTTATATTCCCTGCCCTGCCCCTCCCAGTGCTCCCCATCTCCCTCCAATTTCTGCCCCCCACCTTAATTACTGTCTATGTGTCCTTTATACTTATTCATGTGAGTCCCTCCCCTTTCCTTTTTCAATTTCTTGGAGAAAAGTATTTTTACTTTCGAATATGCATTTCTACACATATGCCTGTATAGTTTTGTCGCAGACAGTATATATAGTACATAAAACTAAGGATCTTCTTTTAAACAATTACTCAAGTTTTAGAGATTTTTCCATGTTAATAAAATTCAACAACACCTCCCCAGAAGGATGAATGGGAAAAGGGCAGGAAGAAAGGGAGGGGAGAGAGCAAGGGTGGAAAGAAAAAACAACAAACAAGTGAGATATGCAACAACATTGATGCATTTCAAAATAATTATGTTGAGTAAAAGAATCCAGAGCCTGCCAAAAAATGCATACTGTATGACTCTATGTAAAATTCTAGAAAATACAGACTTATCTAAACAGAAAGCATATTAGTGGTTGACTGGGGCTGGGGAGGGAGAGAGGGTAAAGATGGAGAGAGGTGAAACTTTTGGCTGGATCTGCTCATTGCTTTGATTTCATATGTCAAAACTTGTCAAATTGTATAGTTTAAATGTATGCAGTTTATTGTATGTTAATTGTTACTCCATAAAGCTTCAAAAAATCAGAGATGGGGAAATATAGGCTCAGTGAGGACACAAACTACTCAAGGACACACAGCAGGTCCATTGCTGAGCCAGGACTAAAACCATCTTTGGACTCCTGATCTCCTTCCTACGCTTTCCACTGTACCATGATGCCTAACAGGCTCTGGTGAGATTGCTGTACTCAAATCTCCTCTTCCATTGCTCTACCCCTAGGTCATTCTCTCCTGAGGATCCATGAGAAAGTTCCTGAAATCGCCTTGCCCCACCATAGACCTGCTTTTCACTCTCTGTCCCCTAGGCCATTTACTTGGACCTCTTTCTCCTTAGATGTTAACCAAATTCCAAAGTTGCCTTTCAGTCATGTTTTTCTGCCTCTGGAACACTTTTCCTGTGCTCAGGTAGTCAATGACTGTGGTCTTGGCATTCCTGGATTCTTGGGTAGTGCCTCCCAGTCTGGATCTATATGATGATCTTGGGTCTTTCTCTACCCTCAAGCTCTCTGCTCCATACTACTAGGCAACTTAAAGGTATTAGGCAAGGGCTGATCAATGATCCTCCTGTTGTTTACAGGTGAAGACACTGAGACCCACAGACTTAGTTCATGGCAGAGTAGAAAACACAGCCTCCATCACAATGCAGTGTCTATTCCCCTGACTGACTCTCTGACATTTTAGCATCTCTGCCTTGCTACATCTAGGTTAGCTGGAGGCCTTATTTGACCAGAACCCTGTGAGGTTGGGAAAGAAACTCAGAGCCCTTGTGCCAGAAGGAGTGAGTGCAGCTGGGACAGCAATGGTGTATAGAGCTCACCAGCCACTACCTACTAGGTTAGCAGGTGTTTGCACCCTACATGGAAATATATGGCTGCTCCAATGACCTGCCCAACCACTATGCATGAGCAGCAGGGGTCAGATGGGTAATTTTTAAAGCTGTGCTTTCAGAAAGCATCGGAGCCTTTGCAGAGCCAAAACAAGAAACAAATGCTGAAACAATGAGCCCCTTCCTGCCCTGAGATTAAAACTGGATAGGACCCTGCCCTCACCTTTGAGAACACTTTTGAACTAAGGAGTAGCCAACTTGGGTAACTCCTTCCAGTTAGCAACCCAAGAAGACAGGTGATCACTCTGTCTCCAAAAGCAGCCCTCCCCACACTTGAAGTCCAGCATGCGGAAGGAAACCTTGGAAGGAAATCCTGGGACAAATGACCAGGTGGTCAATCCAGGGAAGATCTGCTGCCAAGATCACTAAGGCTTCAATTCTCAGAGCTGAGATAAATACTAATGTTGGCTCCACTGTCAGGGACCACCTTCTGTGACTTCATGAAGTGTCAAAGCCAGAGTAAATCTCACTTTTGAGATTAGGCTATATTCTAACCTCTGAGCAAGATTCTGCTGACAATCCCTAGCACCCTTGGATTCCTTGTCAAAGCAGAGGGATGGAGGTAGAGAAGAGAGGGCAGAGAGAGGGACTGTAAAAACAAGGTCAGACCTCATTTTTCAATCTAAAATGCCTTTTCACTCCCTTATGTATATGCAAAAATAAACTGAAAATAGATTAAAGACTTAAATGTAAGGCCTAAAGCCATAACACTCCTAGAAGAAAACATAGGTAGTAAACTATTTGACATTAGTCTGAGTAATATCTTTTTGGATGTATTCCCCTTGAGCAAGGGAAACAAAAGCAAAAATAAACAAATGGGCCTTCATTAAACCAAGAAGCTTCTACACAGTGAAGGAAACCATCAACAAAACAAAAAGACAACCTACTAAATGAAAGAATATATTTGCAAATAATATATCCAATAAAGAGCTGATAACCAAAATATGTAAGAAACTCATACAGCTCAAGGACAAAAAAAAAATCCAATCCAAAATAGGCAGAGGACATGACAGGATATTTCTCTAAACAAGACATACAGATGGCCACAGATGAAAAGATGTTTAATGGCACTAATCATTAGGGAGATGAAAGTTAAAACCATGAGATATCACCTCACACCTATCAGAATGGCTGTCACCAATAAACCAACAAATAGATGTTGGTGAAGATATGGAGAAAAGGGAACCCTAGTGCACTGTCAGTTGGAATGCAGACTAGTGCAGCCACTGTGGAAAGCAGTACAGATTACCTGAAACAACAGAATGGAACTGCCTTTTGACCCATTGATTCCACTTCTGGGTGTTATCCAAAGAAAACAAAAACACTACTTTGAGAAGATATAGGCACCTCTATTTCATTGCAGTGTTATTTACAATAGCCAAGATATGGAAGCAACAACCTAAGTGTTCCTTAATACACAAATAAATAATGGTTAAAGAAGATGTGGTATATATTAGAATATTGTGAAGCATTAAAAAGAATGAAATCTTTCCATTTGTGACAGCATGAGTGGACCTACAGGATATTATGCTAAGTGAAATAAGGCAGACAGAGAAAGACAAATGCAATATGATTCCGCTTATATGTGGAATCTAAACAACAAAATAAATGAACAAACAAAACAAAAACAGACTCATGGTTGCAGAGACTAAGGGGATATTTACCAGAGAGGATGGGGTGGGGAAATGGGTAAAAAATGTGAAGGGGAAGATAGTCAATAATAGTGTGATAAGCTTCCATGGGGAGAGATGATTACTAGAATTAGTGAGGTGATCACATTGTAAGACATATAAATGTTGAATCACTATACTACACATCTGAAACTAATATAACTAATATAATATTGTATATCACCTATACTTATATTTTTTCAAATGCCTTTTCTGGGGATACTAACACTTTCTGTTAAGTGTTTTCTGAGGGAGATGGGGGAAATGAGGGAAAGAGCAGAGGAAGGAAATTAAAAGTCTTTGCAGGCCACAGGATATTACAATGGTTGGCAACTTGCTTCCCAACTGAGAAATTTCTTAAGCCTCAGTTTGGCCATCCTGGAACCACGCTTGGACTTTTACCACTACAGGAAGGTTCTGAGATGGATTAGTCTTTTAATGATGTATTGTTTAAGAATGCAGGCTCTGAACTTAGATTGACATGAATTTAAGAACAAGATCTTCTACTTACTTGCTGTATGACCTTGAGTAACTTACTTTATGTCTCTCTAAGCCTGTTTCTTCATCTGGATATTATAAAAGTACCAACTAAATGTTTGTTTTGTGAAGATTAAGTGAGGTGAAATAAAAGAGGTGGCATGCAGAAATGAAATGTTTTCCTCGGGAGAGAAGATGACAGTCACTCCTTTCAAGCTGCTACTAAAGGGAATCCCATACACATAATCTCCTTTAGCTAGCCCATGTTTGTTGAATGGCCCTCATATAACAGTTCATATTTGTGTACAGAAGTTAATTACTGCTCAGAGCAATGAGTCCTCATGGCACCTCATGGGCTCCAGCATACCCCCAAACCTGAAATGCAGCAGAAGAAAGCCCGACCATGGTATCTAGGAGCCAGACATTCAGTAGGGCAAATGTGAAGTACAGTCTGGGCCTGGGCCAGGAACTAGGTACTTATCTGAGATGTGTCTCTGCAGCAGGTATGAAAGTGGTACAGTTGGCAGAGGAACAGAAATCAAGGTTTTGAATTCCCTCTTCCAATTCAATCCACCAGGAAGAGCAAATCATTAAAATGGCAAGGATGCGTGGGTGGGAGAGGAAAGCAATAGCACTCACTACTCATGCCAGTACTGAGTAAGCCAGAGCCCATAGAATCAAAATAAACCTCTTAGCAGAAAGAAGGAGAAGGTCCTAACACCACTGGCTTTTAATTTCAATTTCACCTCATTTTGAAGAGTCCTTTTATCCTCTAAAACCCTTTTCCAGCACTTATCTCATTATATCCTCCACTCATCTCATTATATCCTCCTAACAATTGTGTAACATAGATAGGCCAGCAGACATTCTCCCCTATGTCTTTCTTTATAGTAGTAGTAACAGCTCACACTTAATATAGGACTTAGTAGATGACAGGTGCCTTTTAAATTCCTTATGTATATTAGCTATGTCATCTCATTTAATCCTATAACAACCACATAGAGTAAATACTATTAATGATCCTGTGTACTTTCCCTCAAGTAAGTTAACAGACCAAGAGAAATTTGCTGAGTAAACTAGGTCACACAACTAGTAGGTGGTAGAGCTGAGACTCCAACCCTGGTTTGTCTGGTTTTAAAGCCCTTCCTCTTGGCTGTTATGCTTTATATACCCTATTTTTCAAAGGAAGAAATTAGAGTCAGAGAGCTTGAGTGGCTTGCCCAAGGATACTACAAAGCAAGTTATTACCAGAAGGAGGCCTAACTTTGGGACTTCTGACCCTCATTGTAGTGTTCTTTCTCTTATTCCCAACTTTATCTTGCATCATCACTGCCATGACTTCCCAGTCATTAGTAGTATGCTCCAGATGCCCTTGGTCACCATGTGCTTGGAATGCCAAAGATCAGGTAGACATCCCATCTTCTAGAAAGTTCAGAGTTTAACCTCATTATTTTCATAACTGCTCAAGAGATGAAGTAACCAAGGTGCAAAGAAGGCAAACAGCTTATCCCAGGTTCCCTGCTGTATCAAGGAGCACAGAAATTCCTCAGAAGTTCTTAACTCTCAAGTCTGGGCTTGTTTCACTTGAATACTTATGTGTGTGCCCACAAGTCAGAAAAGAAAGCAGAATGGGTCAAAAGAAAGTCAGATAAAAGAAATATAGTATACTCCCTGCCTCCTTTTACTTGTGTGTGGAGCCCTCAGGGCAGGGACAAAGGAAGCTGGCATACATGTGAAGTGGTTGAAGAGAGAGTCAGGAGCTTGCAGGGATATAGAAAAAGAGACGTTTGAAAAGTATAATTTGGGTAGAGGTAGAGGGAAGGTAATGTCAGGGTCTTGAAGGTTTAGAGTTTCTTCCTGTAGACTCTGTGGTGTCCCTGAAAGGAGCAATGAAAGGACAGAAACATAAGCAGAGTTGTAAACACATTTCCACCTTGGTCTTCAGCCAACACTGACTAAGAACCTGCCAGGACTTTGGCCTGGCACCAGGGCCTGAGGTGGCTATAAAGCAATGCAAGCCAAAGACCTAGCCACTCCAAGTAGGAGGCTAGTGCACATGTAAAAGGAGCTTTTCCAATGATTCCCAAATGCCAGCCTGGTGGCCATGCTTGCCTGGCTGTATCTGCACGACCTACGTAATTCAACAGCACTGCCAAGTTTGGGAAGGCCTGGATTGGCTCAACTAGAATTGTTCGTTGTCAGGGTCCATTATGGGGAGTGCAGAGAGCAGGGAGTCACAAGGGCCATTTGGCTGGAGATCTCGTTCAGAAAAGATCTTTAATATAGATTTTAATCCTGTAATTATCTTGCAAATGACATTCATTACATTGTATTTGCATGGTGTGTGTTTAAATATTTAGTTAAAGGTATTCCAAAAGCATCGCAATTTCTGATACCATAATTTGACTTTTTTTTTTCATTTAAAAATATCCAAAGAGCTTCACAAAATTGATGTGTCCTGAGCCTGTCTCCAACTCTGAGTGTAGAGAGCTTTGAATAACAGTGCCAGGAAAAGGACCTGGATCTCCAGGTACTAGAAAGTGCATGCATGGTTCAAGTGGAATGTTAAAAAGCTAACTGTGGTCACCCTGGCTGATGTAACTCAGTTGGTTGGGCATCATCCCATAAAGTGAGGGGTCACTGGCTTGATTTCCTGGTCGGGGCACATGTCTGGGTTGCTGGTTCAGTTCCTGGTTGGGGCACCTATGGAAGGCAATCGATCAATGTTTCTCCCACACATCAAGATTTCTGTCCCTCTCTTTAAAAAAATAAAAAATAAAAACAAAAACATAAAAACATAGTTAACTGTGGTCATTGTATCCATAAGGGTGTGAAGGCAGCATTGTAAGCCACCACTGAGGAGGCTGGTGTCAGATTCTTAGGGAGGCTAGGGAGGAACTTGCCAATGGAAGTAGACTTAGGACTGAACCACACATACAAGAAATAGCAAACTTAGTGCTCATCTAAACCAGCCTCTTCATTTTTCACATGGAGAAAATGAGCCCAGAGAGATTAAAGTGTATTACCTAAAGTCACTAATCTGTCAGCACCAGAAACTAAAGTAAAGTAACATGTTATATTTTTCTAATACACCAGGACTTAAGATATTAAAAAGAGAGAGGACTCTTTCTGGAGAGCGAGGAAGGGAGAGCTGAGTGGGACTCCAAGGTTTCAAGTATATATCTGCATCCTAGATAGAGCTTGGACATAATACCCCAAAGATGTTCTGTGGACACTCCCACCCTGTGGAGGATGGGCATATTTCAGGGAACACTTCAAAGACAATAGCTGAAGTCCTACCCTTAGGTCCAAGGCTGGGGTGCTTGGAAGACCCCAGGGCCTCTTTCCATGTAGTGTGCCAGGGACTGCTCTGAGTTCTGGCTGAAGATCCCTGCCTAGTGTGTTTTGGTGGGGCAGCAGGTATCAGTAAAAGTCAGGCTTCAGAGCTCCCATTGCAGCCTGTTTCATTCTTCTATGTGGGTGGCAATCCCCAAGAGCTGGGGTGGGGGCGAGATGAACAAGCTAGCAAGAGCCAGGGTGGAAGGAACAGGAGTTATTTGTTGAGACGTGCTCTTTGGAGAGGATGGCCTCCATGCCAAAACAAACTCCTTCAGAAGTAAATATTATACATAAAAGACTAATTATGTGTTTGAAGTTTGAGATTTAGTAGAAGAGAATTGGCTCTGCTCAATCTGCAGTGCCAGGATGCACAGGGGAACATGAGAGGGGAAAGAGGAAAATAGGTGTCCCCAGTATCCCTCTGGCTAGGAAGTGATGTTTATGTAGGGGCAGACAGTTTCACAAAGTTGGTTTTCCTGGGAATTGAAACAAAAGCGAGCCAAAGCAGAGATGAGGCCCACCAGAAGTGGTAGCAGCACCATTGGGTCTTGCCCCTTACCCTATTTGCTCAAAGGGCTACAAGCTGCACCCTCTCTCACCTCCTTACTCATCTCAATTATGCTGTTATCGTCAGCTGCTAATAAAAAGGCCTGGAGAGATTATCCCCCTGTACCCCTCCCACCCTCAGTTGCTTGTTCTCTATTGTCTGTCCAGCTCAGAAAAAATACCTTCTCTGGCAGGGCACAAGTGGAGGTCAAGCAGCTAGCTGTTCTGTACGCAGGCCAGACCTTTATAGTAAGAGCTTGGTCTGCAGACACTAGAGAAGAGTCTGGTAATTAAGTATCTAACACAAGCTTAATCATTTACCTTTATAAACATACCTTCAGGTAAGTAACTTAACCCCCTCAAATTAGTTTACCTACTGTGTAAAATAGAGTAATAGTAGTCCTGTTATAAGGTGATTGCAAGGACTGCATATAATAATGCATATGAAGCAAAGTGAATAGCATGTAAATAAGAGGAGCACATAATTTATTATCCAAACCATGCCAATTTTGAGAGTAAGTTTTAATTTCAATAATTACAGTGAAACAACATTTGTAAAGTGGGGCACCTAGTTATTACACTTATAAAGGTTAACTATTATGAAGAAATGCAAATTTTGGTTCTGTAATTGATTACTGTACAATATTAACCATATGACCTCTTTCTCTGGAACTCAGCCTATGTGTGAAATAAAACAAACGATAAAAGGGGTAAATGCAGCATTACACTGAAGTGGATAATTGTTTCTTAGAAATTCATCAAGAATGTGTATACTACAGCAGAATATAACCCTGCAATACCATTGCTTTAAATTACCAATAACTGAGTAAAATACAAGTTGCTGGATTTCTGCTCATTGGAAAAAGGGCAGGACCCTGTATACTCTGAGCCTCACATCCCAGCTCAGAGAAAGAACGGGTTAGGTTGCTCCATACCTGTGCTTTATCCTTCCTCCAAGGTATGACAAGGGTGGGGTTTTTGACATAGACAAGAGAAGGGAGGTACAACCTGGGCGCCTAAAGGACTACAGGCCCACTGGGATCACTGTTTTCCCAGAGCACAGGCCTCCCACATCAGGGCCAGTGGCAAGTACCCCAACATGGACGGAGAATCTCAGAGAGGTGTGCCAAGGGACCAGAGGGTCTCTCCCTTTCTGTTCCAAGAAAACATACACCTTCTCAACAGCTCAGTACTTACAAAACTCCTGGGAAACAAGAAAACTCAGGAACCAAACAATGGGAATGACCAGGCAAATAAAACAAGGGATTTCCTTATTTTTTCCCTGAAAATTTCACTGAAACATCTCTGCATGGCACTGAGCTCAGTGAATATAGAATCCACAGGATACCTTCCCATGCTTTTACCCCATTCCTTCCTGTGTCACTTCCTTCCACACACACAGGGGAACAGCAGCGGGGATGGAGAAAAGGGGCAGCCTTGCTCAGTGTCCTTTATGTTCATTGCCATGATCAAGATAAATCACGAGCAAGAGTTTGAAGAAGGAAACATCTTAGCCCACTGCGTGAGTAGGGGCAGGGCAAAGAAAGCTTTTTGTCACAACAGTTCAACTTTTGCCATTTTTTTGAGACCTCACAACCCACTCTTAGCGCATCAGCACGAGCAGCAAGA
>NW_028097281.1:0-1148 GCF_014824575.4 Sturnira hondurensis | reverse complement strand
GCACTGAAATTTGTTTGGGCTATATATTAGCCTGGGTTCTCCAGAGAAATAGAACCAGTAGAGATATAAAAAATATTTACTGTAAAAGAATTGGCTCATGTGGTTATGAAGATTGAGAAATCCAAAATGTGCAGTTGGCCTGAGAACCAGGAAAGCTCAGGGTATAAGTCCCACTTCAGGCCCAAGTCAAGAGGCAAGAGAAGACCTACATTCCAGCTTAAAAACAGCCAGGCAGAGAAAGAGCAAATTCTCTGTCAACCTTTCAGTCAGACCTTCAGTAGATTGGATGGCGTCCACCCCCATTGGAGAGAGCAACCTGCTTTACCTGGTCTACCAACCCCAATGCTAATTTTATCCAGAAACATCCTCATAGACATAGGAATAATGTTTAAGCAAGCACTTGTGTATATCCCCATGGCCCAGTCAAATTGACACGTGAAATTAGCTGTCACAATCTACAGTAGCTTTCACCTGTTCACGTGGCTGTCTACCCACCAGACTCTCCACTACTTGTGCTAAGAACCATGTTTTTTGGCTCTTATCATAGGGCCCGAAATACAGAGGGTCTCAATATATGTCCAATGGATTCGGCAATTTGATGCCTATCCCAGCTTCATATTCAATGATCACAAAACCTGGGAGGGGTAAGCTAATCCCCGAGCCCAATCCATTTCCTCAGAGTTTCATATGTGTTTGGGACAGAGAAGAGATAGTGGGGGGAAGGGGAAGGTAACCTGTGGAAAAACCCACCTTTGTTCATTAATCACTAAAAATTATAATGTTACAAGAGCACAGAGAATTTCTTTAAGGACTGAGGAATCTGTGCTGAATTCCAAAAAAAGTCAGACTTTTTTTGCCCCAAAGTCTGCAGATAAGTCTGGTTTGCGAGCAGGTACATTATAGCTTTGCCTCCATGGTGTGATTTTTAGGGACCCAAGGGACTCCCTGCAAGTCCTTCTCATCTGCCCCTGCACATGCCTGATACACATTGTCAATACCCCATTCCTTTTTTTGTTGTTACTTTTAAAAATATATATTTTATTGATTATACCATTACAGTTGTTCTATTCCCCCTTTATTCCCCTCCACCCTGCATACCCCCTCCCCCACCATTCCCCCCTTTAGTTTATGACCATGTGTCTCAAGTT
>NW_028097280.1:0-619 GCF_014824575.4 Sturnira hondurensis | reverse complement strand
AGCCACAAAGACTGAAAAATAATCCCCTGCATAATCATCCTCACCTGCTTTAAAAATTGTATGCTAATCATTGTTGGTTTATCACTGGACTAAGTGGGACTAAGGTCCTGTGCTTAAGAATAAGTGGGACTTGGAATCAAAGACCAGAATTCTAGCCCAATACCAGCCATGTGACCGCAGGCAAATCCTCTGACCTTTCTGGACCTTGGTGAGTTCATCTGTACATAAGAGTCCCTGATTTGCTTACCTAATAGGATTTCACCAGGAGAGTTTCATAGTTTGGGGGATCGCCTTGGGTTCGGGTGGTCTAGGAGAGCTCTCTGGGCCGGGGGTGTGGGGAGAATCGGCTGTGAGGAGGGATGGGCATCTGAAGTGAGCAGAGAGGGATGTGATCACAGGTGGTGGCAGTGCGGCTGGGAGAGGACAGGTTGGCTGGGAGAGGACAGGTTGGAGGAGCAGGGATAGTCCCACCCACACAGTTCCCGGGGATAGCACACAGTTCCCGGGGACAGCCGGACACACAGGACTCTCACTGTGGAAGCTCTTTTTTTTTTCTTCTTTCTTTCCTTTTTTTTTTAGATTTTATTTATTTATTTACCTTTAGAGGGGAAGGAGATGG
>NW_028097279.1:0-574 GCF_014824575.4 Sturnira hondurensis | reverse complement strand
TCCTGTGAAACCTGCTCTGCTAAGAGTGCTTTCATTCATATGTTAAGGGTCCGAGCAGGAAAAGAGTATATCTCCCAAAGTTTTTGTAACCCCTTTACCTGACAGACACTGACTCAGACTAAACCCTCAGATTTCTTTGAAATGTTATCTACTGTTTGATCCTTGCCACCCTGTATTCCTGTGTATTAAAACCCAATAAAAGGCCCTGGAGGAACAGTCTCTTGGCCTTTTTCCTCTGAGAAACTGGCCACCTCTCCTCCCCAAGCAGATCATGTCTTGGCAGTGTTTACGTTCATCCGTGGCGGACAGGGGGACTTGAGGGCAAAGTTGCCCCCACAGTGAGACAAATTTTAGGCTAGTTTTTTATTTTTAAGTATTTTATTTATTGATTTTAGAGAGAAAGGCAAAAGAGGGACAGAGAGAGAGAGAGAGGCATTGATTGGTTATTCTACCTATCTAGGCAGTCATTGGTTGATTCTTGTGTGTGTGCCCTGACTAGGCATCAAACCTGCAACCTTGGTGTATCAGGACGATGCTCTAACCAACTGAGACACCCAGCCAGGGCTTGTTTTTA
>NW_028097278.1:0-3147 GCF_014824575.4 Sturnira hondurensis | reverse complement strand
GGCGCCCGTGGGCCACAGCTACCTGGGCCCCACCTCTCACAGCGCCCAGGGAATTCCCTTCCACCTGGCTGTGCCCCGTGGAGCCCGCGGAGCCCGCGGAGTCCATGGAGCCCAGCGCGCCCCTGGAGCCCTCTTCCCTGCCTTCCCGGGCCTCCCTGACCCCCGCGGGGTTGTACCCCCACCGCCCCCGCCCACTTCTAAGGCACCTTCACGGCCACCAAGGGAAACCCCCGTGCCCCCTAGACCCTTGCTAGCGACCCTTTCCTCCCAGACCCCAGGCCCCGTCCAAACACTTTTTCCCTTCAGTCTGTATGGGTGCAGCTGTTCTGGATGGGCACTGCTGCTGGAATCACCCACTGCGTGCCCTGATCGTCCCCCTCCTCTGGGAGACCACCATCGTCTTCAATTATCTCGCATGCAGCATGGTTCTGTACTGCCCTCATGCTCCTCTTAGGGCCCACGAAATACTCCCTGGTAGGTGGCCTTGACACAGTGTGTTTTCCAATTCATGTGTTTGGGTTATTCCCGGTATAGGAGCACTGCCAGCCTGCATTTAGAAACCTGTGAGGACCCATGTTCAGTGATCTGGCAGATGCAGTTTGGAGTGGAATTCCGGAGTCAGATTTTCATTCTTCATTGTTGTGTATGGAATCTTCCCTGCTTTTGAGAGCAGCTGCAGCATTTCAATGTTTGTGTGGTCAGTGCACAGGATTTCCAGTCCACCTACATCCTCACCAAGCCTTGACACTTTCCATGGCAGAAAGTATAGCGCATTTTAGCGGTAAAGTAGAAGTCCAACAGTATCTGAGCATGGTGTAGGGGTGCATTTTGCTGGTGACCATTTCAACTGATGTCCCTCTCACTTGCTTTTGGCTGCTTGAATATCTTCTCTGGAGCAATGTGAATGAAAAAGTTGGCTCTTTAAATTTTGTGCCATGTTGTTGTCAGGGTTTCTAAACCCAAAGGGTTTTCCAAGGTCCCTCTGTAAATATTTCTGATTTGTTCACAGCACTTACTCACGCATGTGTTATCCACATACTGTAGACACCAAACATGACCATGATATGGGTATTGTTTTTCCCAGGCTGAGCCTTGCAGAAATGATACTGGTATTGTGAATATTTTCTCTTTTTATCAAATAGCTGATTGCAATTATTTCCTTGGTCATAGTTACTACTTTTTTGCTCTAAATGTGATGGCTATGCTGGTGTTTGTGATGATTCAGAATATCCAGGAGGAGGCTCTTACAGAGATTCATTTTTGTGTTATTCTAAGAGTTCAGTATTGGTTTGAAATTGTAGAATTAGTTTTTGTAAGCCAGAAGGTGTTTTACTCAAAGTTTACTGACACCCCAGAATGGAAAACTGCCTGTAAAATGGCGTTTTCATTCCTCCAAAGTTCCTAAATTACTTTCCTAATAGCTCATTTCACATGATAGATTAATTTGTAGAGTAAGGGGACAGTCTCCTCTCTTTCCTGAATTAAATGTATGTTGTGTTTCAGATGTTGTTGACACAATCCCCATTTCCCTCTTTTCTGTCCAGCCCCACGTAGACCCTGACTCCTGGGCCCTGTGACCTTCACCATATTCGGGCCTGTTTCCATGGGCTTTGCTTATGTGTGGTTTGGTTGATGTATATTTTAACATTTGTACAGAGGATGGACTGTTTTTCCTGTACAGGAAAGTACAGGAACAAATTGATATTCAATCCATTTGCACAACATGTGCCTGTGAATACTCACCTTAAATCATCAGGTTAGGTTGGAGAACATGACTGTTAAATCTTTTTTAACTAATTGACAAGCCCCTTGACTACTCCACTATAGCTGTCTTCTTTACAGCAAAGCAGGACTAAGCATATGGCTCTTAAGCACTTACTCTGGGTCATGGATTAATGATTCAAAAACTCTTGGGAACATAGTTGACGTCTTGCTGTTTGGCCATTAACTTTCAGGTCACTGGTATGCATCGCCACCAAAATGAAGGCCCCCTCTGATGTCCAGTGCAAGCCAGCTTTCTGAAGACTGGCCTGGCAGGTCATGAGCCGATTATAAGTGAGGACTTGAAAATTACTCAAGCAATCAGCAGGATACATGTTCAGGTGGTCATAAACATGGCAGCAGATGAGACCAAGAATTTTCATCCACTGTGTGGCTGGATATACCCTGCGGTGGCCATTCTCATAGAAGCTCAAAAAAGAGGCTTCTGCCCAGGGAGGTATGGGGAGCTGCTCTGAAAGAGGTTGCGGAATATAACCAAAGACACTGTAATTGAGAATCGGCTGACAGTGACCAGGGGGAAGAGGGGAGGGAATTTCAGGGGAAAGGGTAAAGCATTTGCAGGAACAAATACAAAGGACACATGGGCAATAACAAAGAGGGGTGGAAATGGGAGGAAGGAGGGGAAGGCTGGGAGAGTAGGCTGGGATGGGGGAAGGCAGAAAACTGTACTTGAACAACAATTAAAATTTTTTAAAAAGAGGAGTAGAAACAGACGTTAGAAAACAGCACTGTGTCCTGTACCAGGTTTCCCTCCCCTAAGAAAAGCCAAGTGCCATTTCTCTGGTCCTTGGGCATCATGACTGAAAGGAATATGTCAGTCTGGGGAAGACAAAGGAGTTGAGTTATTCGAGATTGTTTCATTAGTGCTAATTTAAGGGGAAGAATAGACTTTAACTTTTCAATGGCTATTTGTTAAAATTTTCCAATCAAAACTTCCCACAAACTGTGACTCTTTCTGATTTTGCTTCTGAGACAAGCCTAAAACCCATTTCTAGGGACGGCGAATTGCACTGTTGGCCCAACTATGCTCTCTAGAACATCACTGCCTTCAAAACTACCATATTTTTGGACTGTAAGAAGCACCAGCCTGCCAATTAGAAAGGAATAATAGTTGTTAATGCTGCAGTTGAGTTCTGTTTGCATTTACATTGGTGAACTATGATGCCAGTTGTGTTATTAAATATTTCACCACATTTTTTGCTTCAAGATTTTTTCCTATTTTTCCCTGAAAACCTTGGTGTGTCCTATGGGCCAAAAAACATGGGTAACTGCTATGTTTCTTTTCCTTGCCTACTTCTCTGCTTTTTAGTTAGGGAAGCTAAACAACCTATATTCCTCTTTGAAAACCTAATTACATAAAAAGCT
>NW_028097277.1:0-4473 GCF_014824575.4 Sturnira hondurensis | reverse complement strand
TTTCTTCCTTCTGGTCCGTACTGTTGATCTGAGTCCTGGTTTCCTTCCTGTCGCTGCAGGTTGCCTGTACATTTTTCTTTATTTCACTTTCACAGCCTTCACATTTTCCTCTATTTTGTGACCATACTCAACCAGCCCTGTGAGCATCCCGATTATCATGTTTCCAGCTGTGCAGCTGATAGTTTGGCTACCTCTTTGTTGCTTAGTTGTATTTTTTCTGGTTATCGATCTGTTCTTTCACTTGGGCCATTTTTTTTTTGTCTCAGTCCAATTGTTAGGTAGCAAGGGGTGGAACCTTAGTTATTCTCAAGGGTGTGGCAACATGGCAACTACAGGTCGCTGTGTTGTGGTGTTGTATGTGGGAAAGTTGCTTGTTCAGCTCTCTGCTGGCTTTCAGTCACTTCCTTCACCACTCACAGCAAATTGAGCCCTACTGGTGCCGATTCCCAGGTGGGTGGGTTTGTGTCCATTCTAGGACCCTGTGGGTCTCTCCAGCAGAACTCTCCTGTGAGGCTGGGAATTTCTCCCACTGCCGCCTCAACCACAGGTGTTCTCAGTCAGAGGTTTGAGGTTCCAGTAAGTTTCCTTGTCCTGGAACCCTGGGGTGGATAGTCTGTCTAGCTCCCCGGGTGTTCCTCCCTGTTTATCCACATGCAAAGGTGAGACTGTGGCAGCCACCACCTGCCCCAGTCCTCTAGCCCTCGCCTTGCCATGAGTCCCCTCCACCCCAGCTACTTATCTCTCCTTCTGCTACCGTTCTGAATGAGTATTTCTTCTTTAACTCCTTGGTTTTCAGACTTCCATGCAGTTAGATTTTCTGTCAGTTCTGATTGTGTTTTGTTTTGAAATTTGTTGTTGTCCTTTCTGAGTTGTGCAAGGAGGCACAGTGTGTCTACCTGTGCCTCCATCTTGACCAGAATTTTGACTGTTATGTTCTGGTCTCCATTTCCACATCCCACTTGCCCAGGAATTTTCCTAAATTCTTACTATCTTGCCTCACTCTGACTCTGCACTCCATGCACGTGAAGTTTTTGCTATGTTCCAGAATGTTCTATGATAGGAGGCTGCTAGACTCAGCTCAGGAGGACATGGAGGGTCAGTGTAAGGTAGCTGTTGAACCCTCAATCACATTTGTCATCCATCACGGATTTCAAGGCCTCCACTGTCTCAGGATTAGTCAGGATCTGGAGACAGAGTGGAGATCAGGGATAGGACCCTGGCTCTGGGAGTGTGGCACTGCCGTGGGGGAGACGGGCCGTTAGTAGAAATGACACAGAGAAACGTGATCATGACCCAGTGCTGTGAGGGAAAGTTCCTGATATCACAGAAGTGGATGACCAGGAGACCCACAGGTTGTCTGTACATTTTTCTTTATTTCACTTTCATAGCCTTCATGTTTTCCTCTATTTTGTGACCATACTCAACCAGCCCTGTGAGCATCCTGATTATCATGTTTTCAGCTGTGCAGCTGATAGTTTGGCTACCTCTTTGTTGCTTAGTTGTATTTTTTCTGGTTATCGATCTATTCTTTCACTTGGGCCATTTTTTTGGTCTCAGTCCAATTGTTAGGTTGCAAGGGGTGGAACCTTAGGTATTGACCAGGGTGTGGCAACTACAGGTCCCCTTCCACTGGTCTCCATCTTATCTGAAAGATGTAAAAGATAATGGCATCTGAAACAGAACAGTTCTGCATAGTCACAGAACAGGGAAGATCTCTTGGAAATCAAATACATCATAGAAATGAATAATTGAGTAGGTGAACTGGAAGATTCATGTTGTTCTACTAAGTCATAGAAATAGAAAAGTGTGGGGAAGCAGGAGCAAAGACCTATTAGTCTGTCAGTCAAGACATCCCCACAGGTTTATAATGTCTGTAATGTCTAAAAATAATGATGAGTAGGAAATGATTTTTAACATTTTCATAAACATTTCTCAAAGTTGACAGATAACAAATCACAGTGTGAATGGCCTGAGCAAATTCTGACTACAGCAGATAAAAACAGACCCACACCGAGACACAACACAATGGAATTTGAGAAAGAGGGTGGGAGGGACCTTGAAAACTTGAACAGGCAGCAAACATGGGCATGGAGACTAGAAGACATTCTTGCAATGCCTCCTACTTTCTGCAGAAAAAGTTATTTCCCACACAGAGTTCCATATCCAGTCAAGATGTGAATAAGGGCTAGGATAGCCTACAGTTTCTGCCTGTGTTTAGAGTTTTCATAGTTAACTCCTCACATTCTGTTTGGGAAATACTACCAAAGTGGAAAAAATGAGGGAGTAAGCAACAGAAAAGAAGAACACGTGGGATCCCGGTGACAGGGATTCCAGAACAGGAGAGGCCAGGGCTGCCTGAGATGAGGTGACCAAACTCCAGGGTGTCTGCCTACTCCAGGTGTGCAGGGACCCTGTCCACCTGTGGCAGGACTGAGGGCTGAGGACAGGTGTCTGCAGAGATGAAAGTGGTTGAATATTGATGTGCTCAGATATGTACTTATGAAGATTTAGACTCTGGGGTGAGTCATAGAATGAACTTGGGAAACCAGACAGAACAGCCTCATTGCTTACATGGGACCAGATGCAATGGTCAATGGCCCTGAATCCTAGTGCTGACCAATCAGTGGAGACCTGAAGCCTAAGTCCCATAGTGCCTTCTACAGCCCACACCCGAGAGGCATTGGAGAATCAACTCACCTGCTACTGAGCCTTTGGTGCCACCTCCTTGAATAAACTTTTCCTTTCCTTTTTATCTTTTTTTAATCCTCACTATGGGACATTTTTTTTCATTGCTTTCTGAGAGGGAGGAGGGAAGAGAAACATTGATGTGAGAGAGAAACATCGATATTTCTGAATATGTAGCACACTGTTGAGTTACTGCAAGTAGGTATTGTGTTATTCATAATCATATTTTTTTAAAAGTCATATTCAATGATTTTCACCACATGCACCCATTCTGGCAGACTTGAAAAATAATGGGACTTCATCTCAGTCCAAATTCTTTTTCCTTCCCTGCTGCCTCAGGTTTTTCCTGCTGTCAGAGGGGTGTCCCCCATTCAATGAGAGACAGAAAATGAGTGACACTCACTCACACAGTAACCACAGGGGAGGGTGACGACGCCCCAGCAGAACTTCCTGAGAGGCTGGCACCTCCTGCAGGGGGATTTGAAACAGGACAGGTGTGTGTGGGTCACTGAAGGGCAGACACTTCTCTGTGTCCTTCTGTCTGTAGCTGGGTGTGTGTCTGTCTATCATTTCACAATCTAGGATTTTTAAGTTGGAACGGAAACTGCATGGCAATTCACACTCCTGTCCTCACACCCACCCCTAAACCCAAGACGTCTCAGAAAAGGGGACTTCTGTGCGGGGCAGAGGAGTCCGTGACTCCTGCCATAAAAGGCTGCACCCAGGTTCCCAAGGGACCGACCCCTCTCTGTCACTGACGGGGACTCCAGGACACAGGAACCTGCAGGGACCCTCCTGAGTCTGGCCCCACCTGAAACACCCCCAGCACGTCCCCAACTCCTACCTGCCCCCCTCCACCCCAAGGCAGGAGGGGCAGCTCAGGACCAGGCAGGCTCAGCACAGACCGGCCCAGGGCACTGCCCACCCACAGGTCCCAGTCCCTCCTGGGCTGACCCCTCCTGGTTCTGCCCTGAGGGAGCCCCCACCTGGCTGGTCTGAGCCCCACAGCTCTGTGCAGGGACAGATCAGGCAGGGCGGCTCCTGACCCCAGGTACAGGGACAGAGTGTGTGGTCTGACCTCCCTACAGAGATGCCACTATAGTGCCATCTGTTCTGTCAGGGACACCCTCTGTGTGGGGAGCCCAGGGCACCTCTAACATAGAGCACACTTATCCCATGCAGATCACTTTCAGGCACATCTGGTGACTGGGGACAGTGGTGGCCATTACAGAGATGCCTTCAGGGGCCGTGGGCAGGAGCAGGGACAATGTCCCCTGTTCCTGGGGAGGAGCTGAGCTTACAGTCACATGTCACTGGGGTGCGGGGACATTTGGGCCAGGAGCTCATGTCATGGTGTTTCCCACTGGCCCTCCAATTCCTCTGAGAACCCCGTCCCAAGTCCCTCACACTGTCACCCCTGTGACCAGTTCTGGTCCCACAGCTCTCGCTGCTCACACCTCAGGTCTGTTCTGTGGCTTCTTCTGAAACAAGATGAGCCCCCAGTATCCCACATAGAAATGCTTTTGTGTTTTGAGTAGAAAATTTGGGGCTCCATTGAGCTCCAGAAATCACTCAGGGGGATAATCCCAGAGAGCGAGGATTCTGAGAGTTTCATGAGGTTTGAACTGAGACCCACTTTCTCATCTTCCGCTTGACTCTTCCCCCAGTAGAGAAAACGCTGTACCTTTCCTATCATATGATGACATACGAACTACCTTTCTCTCCGCAGGGAAAAGACAACAAAAATCCCTTAACTGTGCATTTAATTCCCTTCCCCAACCTGGCCCT
>NW_028097276.1:0-812 GCF_014824575.4 Sturnira hondurensis | reverse complement strand
AAAAGATTTTAGTTTTTGCCTATTGAGTATGATGTTGGCTGTAGGTCTTTCAAATATGGCCTTTATTATATTAAGGAATGCTCCCTCTATTCCCATTTTTCTGAGTGCCTTTATGATAAACAGGTGTTGAACCTTATCAAAAGCTTTTTCGGCATCTATTGATATGAGTACCTTTTTTTGAGTACCTTTATCATAAACGGGTGTTGAACCTTATCAAAAGCTTTTTCCGCATCTTGATATGATCATGTGGTCTTTGTCTTTGCTTTTTGTTTACATTTATTGATTTGCGTATATTGAACCATCCTTGCATCCCTGGGATGAATCCCACTTGGTCGTGGTGTATGTACTTTTTGATGTAATGTTGGATGCGATTTGCTAATATTTTACCGAGGATTTTAGTGTCTATGTTCATCAGTGATATTGGCCTGTAATTTTCTTTGTTGTGTCTCTATCTGGCTTTGGAATTAGGGTGATGCTGGCTTCATAAAAAGAGTTGGGGAGTTTTCCATCCTTTTGGAATATTTGGAATAGTCTGTGAAGAATCAGGGTTAGTTCTTCTTTAAAATCTTTGTAGAATTCTCCTGTGAAACCATCTGGTCCAGGGCTTTTGTGTGATGGTAGTCTTTTTTATTACTTCTTCAATTTCATTTGCTGTTATTGGCCTGTGCAGGTTTTCTGCTTCTTTTTCATTGAGTTTTGGAAGATTATATTTTTCTTGAAATCTGTCCATTTCACGTAGGTTTTCAAATTTCTTGGCAGACAGTTCTGCATAGTAATTTCTTACAATCCTTTCTATTTCTGTGGTATCAGTT
>NW_028097275.1:0-574 GCF_014824575.4 Sturnira hondurensis | reverse complement strand
TGGCTTCCTTGCAGCCCCTTGCAGCCTCCACAGCTGCCTGCCCAGCTGCTTGGAGGGCCTCAGAGCTCTGTGGTTGAGAGAGGCCCAGAGGCCTGGAGGATGTACCTTTGCACTGTCTGGAAGAGGGTGTGGGGAAGGGCCCAAGAAGGGGAAGGGGGTCGCTGGGAAGAAGGGGAGAGTAGTGAGCCAGCTAGTTTCTGTCCAGCCCAGGACCCAGGAGCATCTTATAACTTTGGGTGGGTCCTGCTTTCACATGCCTCTGGAAGGGCTTCCAGAGAGACTGTGTCCTGTTCTTTTCCATAAAGCATGTCTTCACCCTGGAGCTGCCTATCCAGCCTGGGAGGCGGACAGGAAGGTAGCATCGCACTCACCCCCTTTAACAGATGGTGAAAATGGGCTTAGGAGTTACAGCTTGCCCTATCCTGAACTACACAGGTCTGAGGACAAACAACCCACATTCTGGGGACACTTGGTGCTACCGCCTCCATGGAGTCCAGCTATCTGGCTTATTCCTACAGACCGTCTGTTCTTCACCTCTCCATCCTGCTGAGAGGAGGGAATGGGAAAGGTGGCA
>NW_028097274.1:0-1016 GCF_014824575.4 Sturnira hondurensis | reverse complement strand
AGAGCAACAAGTGGAAAAGTAATTTGAACAAATAATAAAGGAGAACTTCCCCGTTACGGCAAAGGAAATAGACTTCCGGGAAGTCCAGGAAGCTCAGAGAGTCCCAAAGAAGTTGGACCCAAGAAGGAACACACCAAGGCACATCATACTTACATTAGCCAAGATTAAAATGAAGGCTAGAATTCTAGAAGCAGCAAGAGATAAGGGGACAGTCACTTACAATGGAGTTCCCATCAGACTGTCAGTGGATTTCTCAAAAGAGACCTTACAGGCAAGAAGGGGATGGAAAGAAATATTCCAAGTCATGAAATCCAAAGACTTCTAAATCGAAGATTGCTCTATCCAGCAAAATTTTCATTTAGAATGGAAGGACAGATAAAGTGCTTCTTAGATAAGATCAAATTCAAGGAGTTCCTCATCGCCAAGCCCTTTTTATATGAAATGTTAAAGGGACTTATCTAAGAAAAAGAAGATAAAAAATAGGAACAGTGAAAGGACAGCAAACTCACAGTTATGAACAACCAAACCTAAAACAAAAGCAAACTAAGAGGACAGCTAGATTAGGAGCAGAACCATAGAAATGAAGATCACATGGACGGTTAGCAACAAGGTAGTGGGAGGAGGAGAAGGGGAGAGAAGGGACAGAAATTAAATAGCATAGATGGTAGGTAGAAAATAGAGAGGGGGAGGGCAAGAATAATAGGGGAAATATAGAATCTAACGAACTTGAGACACATGGTCATAAACTAAAGGCGGGGAATGGTGGGGCAGGGAGTGTGCAGGGTGGAGGGGAATGAAGGGGGGAATAGGACAACTGTAATGGCATAATCAATAATATATATATTTTTTTTTCTTCAACTTTTATTTAACTCTTGTTCAAGTACAGTTTTCTTTCTTGTATTTCCAGCCCTGCCTTCCCCCCCGCCCCGGGCTCCTTACCTCCCTCCCATCTCCACCCCCCACCTTAGTTATTGTCCATGTGTCCTTTATACTTGTTTATGCGAGTCCTTCCCCTT
>NW_028097273.1:0-725 GCF_014824575.4 Sturnira hondurensis | reverse complement strand
AGACTCCTACAGACCTTCCAAAATGAACCACCATGTGAGTTACAAAATACTTCGAACTGAATGATGCTAAAGATACTACACAGCGAAACTTAAGAACAAAATCTGCACCTTTAAACACACGGGTTAGTCACAAAACCTCCAATTGTACACGAGTTGCACCCATTTTAGGAACTGAAAAGAGTAAATAAAGCCAAGACACACTAGAGGGAACATGTGTCTAGATGTGTCCAGAAGAGCACACACATGAAATGATACTGATGTTATTTTATTTTATTCTGTTTTATTTTATTCTATTTTATTGTATTGTATTCTATTTCTGGATGGAGAATTTTGAATACATTTTATTTTCCCCTTATTTAAGGAAGCTGCAACAAAGCAAATTAACCTGCACACCACTCACGAGGTAAGTGGACAATGCTGACATTTAGAGGCTTTGGAATGCACTTGTAAATACCACTGCTCTCAAAAGCCATTGATATGCCACTACAATTAACCACTTTTCCTGCTGACCTGCACTACGGTGTCATTCCCAAAAATAGCCACAAGATGGCAGCAGAGACCGACACCTGGAGTGCATGTCCCATCGATGGCTTGGCTGAAAGTTTCCTTCACTTTTTACTGTGAGATGTGATGACAGGCACACTTTTCATTTTCCCTCAAACACGGTGACTGTATAAGGTCATCACCATTTTGTTCCACTGCCTTCTGCCACCTTTCAGGTAATT
>NW_028097272.1:0-651 GCF_014824575.4 Sturnira hondurensis | reverse complement strand
ATTCACAAAGGAGTTTCTTCCAAGCAGGTACTGCAGAGTACATGAATGTCTATTCTTCCTGGTTTTTTTCGACTGGAAAGAATGTGTTTCAGTGAACCTTTCAGTAGACGCTCCCCTACCTTTAAAGTTACATGGGGGTACATCCCTGCTGACTATTTCCAGAAAGAAAATGTCATTTCAGTTGTCTTTTCTCCATTCTCCAACTTAGTTAGAACGGGACGATTTGGGAATACTTAAGCAGCAGTAAAAAAGGTGATGTACATGATCCACAACATTACTCTGTTAGCTTGTCTGAAACAGAACTGTTATCCTGGAATTAGAAACACTGTCCACATAGATTTCCCAGAAACGGTTGTGATGAATACGTGTATTGCCACCTTGATTTGGTTTAGTTCCAAAGTTTCCATATGCTTGTCTCAAAGAAATATGAACTAGGTGACCAAAAATGGAGCATTCTTTTCAGGCTCGCTTCTATCATCCCAAAAGAGTCTGCTACAAAGCATACGTACTTTCATATCTATATTTTGATATGCTTTCCTCTGGGAAAACTATGAAGTTTCCCCTATTTCACAGATAGCATGCTTTTCCATATGATACCAATGTGCGAAAACAAGTGAATTGGTGAATGTTTTGGTATAGTCTTTAAGAGGA
>NW_028097271.1:0-570 GCF_014824575.4 Sturnira hondurensis | reverse complement strand
ACCACAGGGAAAAATAAAAGCACTGTTCCTTCTACGTACATAAGCTTCATTCATGTGCTACAGCCTGGAAACTTGCTTTAGACAGTAGGCTTGAAAATCATAGGCCTCATATCACTTGTTTCTCTTCTTTCACGGATCAGTGCACTGACATAATCAGCGCATTATGTCATAATTTTCACTAATCATTGTCATCATTCGAAGTCACTGTATGTATCAAAAACCACATGATCCCACTTATAAGAAGAACTAATGAACAAAAATAAACTAATGAGCAAACTAGAACCAGAAACGTGGAAATGCCTGACAGTGGCCAGAAGGGAAGGGGATTATGGTGGAAAGAAAGGGAAAGGACTAGTCGAAGAACATGTATGAATGACCCCTGGGCATGGACAACAGTGTGGGGATTAACTTTGAAAGCGGGGAATAGGCTGGTTGGAGGTGGGCAAAAGGGAAAAATTGGGACAACTCTAATAGTTTAAAAATTAAAAAAGAAATACTAAGGAATGTTGCTTTAGTGGTGTGGCCATATTAGTCATAAACTGAATATTAATCCTAACCATTTAAAATCCT
>NW_028097270.1:0-676 GCF_014824575.4 Sturnira hondurensis | reverse complement strand
TGACTACCACTATTGTGCCACCAAAGTTTGTTCTGTAGTTAGTACATCACTTAAATTTCCTTTTCTATGAAAATTTTTCTAATGATGTCCTGGCCATTTAGTGACAGAACATAGAAAAAGTCAAGCATTTACATCATCCAAATAAGCAAAAATAAATTAAAGGTATAGTAGAGGATTATTGTCCTGATACTAAAAAAAAGAAAAATAAGTTAGACAAGTTTTGAAACCCTGAAGTGTTGCCAGTATAAAAGCATATTTTCCCCCCATTCTCTATTTCAGTGTCTTTGGTTATATTTTGCTTGCTCATTTGTTTTGTTGTTTAGCTTCCTGTTAAAGGTGAGATCATATTGACCAGAGGGGAGAGTGGAGGGAATTTCAGGGGAAATAAGGGAGAGATTTAGAGAAACCAATATAAAGGATACATGGACAACAACTAAGAAGGGTGGAGCATGGGGAGGGGGGAGTAGGATGGGATGGGAGTAATAGAAAACTGTACTTGAAAAATAATTAAATAAATTTTAAAAAAGCATATTATATGTACATTATGAACCATTCACTCAGGTGTGTAAGAAAACCAAGATTCTTTCGGAGTCCAGAAGGTTAAACTCTGCAAGCACCTGTTCGTGAATGGGCCAAATAAGAGACCCAGTGAGGATGATAAAGGCTGGGCAATGGA
>NW_028097269.1:0-2412 GCF_014824575.4 Sturnira hondurensis | reverse complement strand
TCACCCCCACAAGTCTGAACTAGGGGATGGGACACAAGAATCAGGGCCATTGAGAGCTATTTTGCATATCAACTACTGGTCAGCTTCATACTTGATATGCAAAAATGGTATTTTACATATCTATAACTGCTAGCTAGCTTCATAGATATGGTAAGTAGTTGTGGCTTCGCTTTAAGCCAGAGAGATGGCAGTGACTTCTACCCCTGAGTAACTGGGAGGCAACTCCCCCTGGTTACGCGCCTGCATGAAAACTTGGAGATGGTTCCCTCCGTGCCATGGAGCCACGCCTGCCCAGACTTACTATGGAGGGCCAGAAAAGCTGGAAAAATACGGAAATGCTGGCAGGTGTAATCGATTGTGGGAGGAGTCGAAAATGGGAAGATTCACACCAGGATTTAAAACCAGGCACAGCAGCCATGTGGGGGGACCTGCATAGTTTGGGGGTTTCTTTAACCATGTGGCCTAGGAAGCAGGGAAGCAAGATGTAGCGGCCATGCAGAGTTCTCTCTCAGTGGTTTGGGAAAATGCAGGAGAGGCCATGCAGGACTAGGGACGAGGACAATGTGAGGCTCGGCAGGAAGAAGAGAGGCGCAAGGACTCTCGCTGGTGGGCCTTGAGAAGGTGCCGTGTGAATTTGGATTGAGGACTGGAGATCCCGGCAACACGGCTGATGGTGCTGGGAACCTCGGGGGGCATGCCAACCGAGCATGGGTGACTGAGAAGAACCAGGAGAAGTGAGCTACAGATATCTATTTTTTTTTTTCTCCTGAGATACGGTATCCAAGGCTGGCCTGCTAGGGCAAAGGGGGAAGGAAGGATTGTGTGTGTTTGTGGGGTTTTTAAGAGACTTTGGGATTTTAACAGATATTATGTCATTACTGTAAGTCTGTATGACTTTTGAATAAATAGTTCCTTTCCTTTTCACCAAACTCTGGCATTGAGAACCATCATTTGACTACTCTGGTGGCAGGCAAAGAATCTCCTGATAGAAGAGACCCGAGGTGGGAGGGGGCGTGGTCAGGTAACAGTATCCTGCGCTTCCCCCCAGGTCTGTTCTATAACAAATAAACAATTAATAATATTCCAAAAATACAAGAGCACCAGACATTTTCAATGGTAAATCCTACCAACTATGTAAGAAAGAAACAATAATAATTTTTCACAATCTCTTCCAGAAAATAGAAGCAAAGGGAACACTTTCTAACTCATTCTACGAAGCTAGCATTACTCTAGTACTAAAACCAGACAAAGATTCAATAAAACTACAGAACAACATCACTCATAAGCATAAATTTTTTTTAAAAAATCCTCAATAAAATATTAGGAAATTGAATTCAACAATATATAGAAAGAATGACACAACAGGACCAACTGGCTGGTTCAACATGTGAAAATCAATCAAGGTAATCCACCCTATCCGTCAGAAGAGGCACACTGAGCTAACGGAGAAAAATCATATAACTCTATCAGAGACAGCACACTGATGTTTGAGAAAAAGGCCAAGACATTTCAAGTGAGGAAGGATGGTCTCTTCAACAAATGTTGCTGGAATAACCGGACTTCCATATGCAAGCCAATGCACCCAGAAACAGATTTTAACCTTAAAAAAGGCTATCTCAAAACTGATCATACACCTAAATACGAAATGCAAAGCTATCTAGAATATAGGAGAAAATCAATGTGCTCTTGAGTTTGGTGATGCGTCTTCCCAGACCACA
Organism: Sturnira hondurensis; assembly: GCF_014824575.4. Classification (NCBI taxonomy): domain Eukaryota; kingdom Metazoa; phylum Chordata; class Mammalia; order Chiroptera; family Phyllostomidae; genus Sturnira; species Sturnira hondurensis. Next base: position 694 of record NW_028097269.1, on the reverse strand, counting down.
TCAGAAGAACAGTCCCTGAAGGAAAACACTGATAAGCTGGACTGGGCCGCAATGAAAAGCTTCTGCTCTGTGAAGGACAATGTCGATAGAGTGTGAAGTCAATCCGAAGAATGGAACATTTTTGCCATCTGAGAAGGGATATATACAAAGAACTCTTAAAACTCAACAGTAAAGAAAATAAACAATCCAATTTTAAAATGGGAAAAGGATCTGAACATCTCACCCCAAAAACATAGAGAGGTGGTAAACCAACATGGGAGAAGACACCCGGTATCATTTGTCATGGGGAGAACGCAAGTGAAAACAGCGATGAGATACCACTACAGGTAGAAAGGCCAAAATCCCCAAACTGACAATGTCAATTGTTGAGAAGGACACAGAGTTCCTCATTCTGTCAGTTGAGGGGAAACTGGAAGCAAAGACACCTTCGTTGTAACAAGAATTCTTGTACCTGCATCTTAGTTTCCGTTACATTTTCTAATAAAAGGAACCACAGCTTCTTGGAGAGAGGGCTGATTCTAGGACCCACACAATGAATTTACAAGGTGAACCCGGAGTTCATCTTGTAGTTGCAGAAAATGAGAAAGTGCGTTTCTTGTTTTGTGTTTGTTTGTTTGTTTTTTCTTTGGAACACAATGATGAGGATCTGCCAAAGGGACACGGGGACCAATTAAAAGACCTCCCAAAGGAAAAA
>NW_028097268.1:0-959 GCF_014824575.4 Sturnira hondurensis | reverse complement strand
TTTTTCCTACCATTTTTATGTTGTTGGAAAGATAAGTCAGTATAAATTTTTTAAGAAAGAACTGAAGTTTTGCCCTGGCTGGTGTAGCTCAGTGGATTGAGCACGGGCCTGCAAACCGAAGGATTGTGGTTCGATTCCCAGTCAGGGCACGTGCCTATGTTGCAGGCCAGTTCCAAGCAGGGGACACATGAGTGGCAACCATACATTGATATTTCTTTCCCTCTCTGCTTCCCTTCCCATCTAAAGATAAATAAATAAAATATTTTTTAAAAGAGAACTTAAATTTTATAAAGGGATACTATTAAAGTTTGAAATAGGTTTTGGAAATTTAGGGCTTTTATATGTGAAAAGTTATCTTAGGCTCTGCCGAGAAAGAAATGCCAATCAGCCACAAAGTCAGGCAATAAAGAGCTTTATTGGGGTTTGTGTGCCCAGGTGAGGTTCCCCAGTCTGCAGAGTGAGGCCAGGGAAGTCACACCCAAGCAGGGAATGTTGTGGGGTTTTATTTTCGTTGGCTCCCCATGGGAGCTGGGGATTGGTGACCTCTGAACAAAGCAGCAATACAGCATTGGTGGTCTCTTCCTCGGACTCAGGTTACTGTGAGGATGTCCCTCTTGGCAAAGCCCACCCTTCCGGCTCTCTGATTGGACGTTAGCTGGCTGTTCCTGGCAACATTTTGATAGTTGGCCATCTTGACTTTAGTCTAGCTGGGGGCCATCTTGACTGTAGTCCAGCCGGAACTTCCCCCTATCCCTGTCCACCCTAACATTCCAACCTCTTTGATAGGATAAGGGGCGCTGTGTTTGATCTGGCTGCTTCCTGCTGTCAGAGGAGGGTAGAGGGGAGGGGCTAGAAGTTGGTCATTTCTGGTTTGTCAGGGAGGGGTGAGTAGGTTTGTGTCTGAAGCAACATCTGGTTAAAAGTAACCCTGGAAGCTTCACGAGTTCTTTCCTGGAGGA
>NW_028097267.1:0-869 GCF_014824575.4 Sturnira hondurensis | reverse complement strand
CCTGGTTGGGGACAATAGGGCCTGAGAAAGAATGCATAAAGTCCTATGAAACATGCTTTGCTAAAAGTGTCCTCAATTTAAATGTGAAGGTCCCAAGAACAAAATAAGTTTGTTTTCTAAGGTTTTATAGCTATTGGCATCACCCAGTCCACCAGACCCTGATGCAAAGAGATCCCCATGATCTCAGAAATGTTATATGTAAGCCATACCTACTTTCTTTTATATGTATTCCTGTGCAAGCTAAACTCAGTAAAAACCCATTGAGAGTGAGGCTGAGCCACATTTATCCTCTGAGAGATTGGTCAGCCTTCCTCCCCAAGCAAATCCTTTCTTGGTAGAATTATTGTCACCCACAGCAGCCTGGGAGAGATATGCAGGTACAGCTTCCCCACAATTGGGCTGCTGGATTTGGAGGACACAGAGTCTGTGTGGAAAGTCACACAGCTCCTCCATGAGCAACCCTAGAGAAGACTGCCTTTGAAAAGAAGTCTGAGTAACAAACAGTGGTGTCTGAATTCTCACCTCTGATGCTTTCCTCTTGTGTTTCGTCACTAATATTCACACTTGACCATGACTGAAGATGTATCTACAATTTTCACTGATGGAGACTGGAGCAGGTGAGGAAAGTCAATGAGCCCAAATCACTTTCCACTTTGAAAAGTGCTGTGATTTTTTAACAGAAATTCCCCAACGTGGGGATGCAGGAATTCCTGGTAGAGACAATTATATGCAGAGTATTTGGCATGGAATGTCCCCTATGACTGAAGAATATAAAGTGATTCGGAACCTAAACTATATATAAAATGTTGGGACAGAAATGCAAGCACTTCCTTAAGGACAGCCATGCCCAGAACAGCTGTGTATTAAAA
>NW_028097266.1:0-1259 GCF_014824575.4 Sturnira hondurensis | reverse complement strand
TGAGAATCTACTATTAAATCAATACAATTTTAATGAAAATTATCTGTGGTGTGTAGCTAAAACAGCACTTAGAGGGAAATTTATAAGAATAAAATTCTTAACCTTTAACTCAATTGCCAGTAATTTTTGCTCAGAAAGCCCTGACTGTGCCGAAGCATGAAAATATTAGTTTCTCTGGACAAATACATGCAGATTGAAATGTAAAATATAATACTACAGAACTTTTAAAAGAAAACTTCATGACCTAGAACTAAGTGAAGAATTCTTAGATATGACTTCAAAGCTATAGTTCATAAAAGAAATAATCAGTGAATTAGAGTTCTTTAAAATTTAAAATGTTTGCTCTGCGAACGACCCTATTAAGAAGATGAAAAAGATGAGCCAAAGATTAGAAGAAAATATTTACAAAACATATTCAGTAAAACAGTTATATCCAGAATATACAAAAAACATTCCACTGCGAACCAGACGATCGCGGTTCGATTCCCAGTCAGGGCACATGCCTGGGTTGCAGGCCAGTTCCCTGCAGGCCAACTCCCAGCAGGGGATGCACAAAAGACAACCATACATTGATATTTCTCTCCTTCTCTCCTTCCCTTCCCCTCTAAAGATAAATAAATAAAATATTTAAAAAAAAAAACATTCCAAACTCAGTAGTGAAAAAAAAGATCCAATTAGAAATGGGTAAAATATTTTAACAGTTTACCAAAGAAAATATACGAATGGCGAGTATGCATGTTTCAAAATATTCAATACCATTAGTGTGGTTAAAAGATGTCCACCTTCTAACCCCTGAAATCTGTGAATATAAATATCTCACTTGGCACCAGGGACTTTGCAGACGTAACTACAGTTAGGACCTTGAGATAGGGCAATTATCCATGGTCAGCCAGGCAGACCTACTCTAAATCACAAAACCCATAAGAGACGAGACCCTCTTGTGCCTACAGAGATATGAAACCACAGAAGGAAGGTCAGAGAAATGCGATGCTCCTGGCTTTGAAGACTGAAGGAAGGCCATGAGCCAAGGAATGCTGTTGACCTCTAGAAACTAGAGGAGGCCAGGAAACAAATTTTCTTTAGATTTTCCAGAAAGGAATGAAGCCCTGCCTACACCGTGATTTTAGTCCAGTGATATCTGGGTCAAACTTCAGAACTACAAAATTGTGAGCCAATACATCTGTGTTGTTTTCAGCTGCTAAAGTTGTGGTAACTTGTTATGGCAGGTATAGAATATTAGTGAAATTAGTCATTACAGA
>NW_028097265.1:0-1307 GCF_014824575.4 Sturnira hondurensis | reverse complement strand
TATTTTTTTAAAAAAATTGAAAATAAACAAACAAAATATATACCATGGAGACACACAGAGAGTAGTAATTTCAGGATAACCTGTTGAAAGCTCTCACTTATGTTTTGAGACTTAATTTTTCATGACCTTTCAATCTCAGAGAGTTGTTTCAACAAGTCAGTTAAGATAAAGATCACCCAAAGGAATTTATTTATATTTTTCTCAGTGGCTGTGGGAAAATGCAACATTTTCCTTCTTCAGGGAAAATGAGATACATCGGCTGCCAACTGGTTCTAACTGGCTCNCCTGCCCCCTCCAGGCAGTGTTCTTCTGCAAGCAAAGCTGTGATGAGGGTGCCACTGCATTTAAGAGCACTGAGCTCAGGCATCCACACAAGCCCCAGGGGGCTCTGTGATGTGAGAATGGAAGGAGGCATGAGAATCTACTTTTAGCCCAGGCATTTTCCAAACTATAAACAACTTCCAGACACAGGCATATTTAGTGTGGTATTGATAATCCTTTTGATTCTTAAAGATCATGATACCTGGAAACATTCTAAAGTTATAAAAAATAAATATGAAGCATAGCAGGGTGGTGCAGACAGATCACAGATTCCAACGGTCCCTAAGAGAATTCTACCTTATATACATATTTTGATTTACTATGGGTATTCTTTCCACTTTCTAAGAGGACCAAAACCATCTACCTGTAAGAATGAACATAATTCAGCTTGTGGGATCTAGGGTACTTGTGTACAAGGCATATGTGTGTGTGCGTGTGTGCACATGGGCTCCCTTCAAGGCTCTGTGTAACAGACCAGCAGACTAGGTGAACATGTTGCTTCCTAAAAGTCATAGACTACAGGAATTGATGGGGTTTTGTGACACAACCAACCCAGATTAGAATTTTCTGCCCTGGCTGGTGTAGCTCGGTGGATTGAGCGCGGGCCTGCGAACCACACGATCACGGTTCGATTCCCAGTCGGGGCACATGCCTGGGTTGCAGGCCAGTTCCCGGCAGGGGACTCACAAGAGGCAACCATGCATTGATACTTCTCTCCTTCCCTTCCCCTCTAAAGATAAATAAATAAAAATTTTTAAAAAAAGAATTTTCTAGGGCAGTATCAAGTCAAGAGGAAGCAAGCAAACTGCATTATTGTTGGATCGAAACAAACATGGTAGCTTCCATTTTTTATTCTGCTACACATGTTATTTCAATGTCTAGAATATCAGTTTAATTCAGAATCACAAATTACCAGAACTCGAAGCGACCAAAGATATCACCCCATCCTCTCACTTGAGGCTACGGAATGGGTGCCTTGCAAGGAG
>NW_028097264.1:0-667 GCF_014824575.4 Sturnira hondurensis | reverse complement strand
CTAGAATCTTTCCCCTCATTTTAAAAACTAAGAAAAAAATCTCTCTCTCTCTCTCTGTCTTGGTTTCATTCTATAACATAGATTAAAATAATTCCTTCTTTAAAAATATTTGAAAAATATGCCTATGAACCTTAATGAGCCAGGTTTCTTTTGTAAGGGGTATAAAATTCTACATTTATTATCTCTTCTTACATAACAATATTATACATTAGTGTTACATGTATATATTACATATGCATACAAATATACATATACATATTTAAAAATCATATATACATATATAATTGAAATAAACTATTTATTATTGGCTTTGAGATTTATTTATTTATTTATTAGCTTGGTTTCAGGTGTACGTCTTAGTGAAAGTTATTTTCAAAGGGTTTGGCAGTCTCTATATGGTGATTATATGAAATTCTAGATTTAGGACAATTATTAGTCAAATATCAGAAGATAAACATTCTTTCATGCTAACCCATAGTTAATAGACCTAGTCATTCATTTCATTTTTAATGAATAAAAGGGTCAAACTTCAAATACAGACATCAGTTAGAAGTTTCTGGTTTTAACCTAAAGAGAGGAATGGTGGGGGAGGGGGTGTGCAGGGTGGAGGGGAATGAAGGGGGAGGGAATAGAACAACTGTAATGGTATAATCAATAAAATATCTTT
>NW_028097263.1:0-1409 GCF_014824575.4 Sturnira hondurensis | reverse complement strand
AATCTTGTACCAGGAATGAGCACTCTTCATCTGGAATCCCTCCCCACCTCCAGCACACACATATATGCCAGAAGAGGGGTAAGTGGTGTGATGTAGCCCAAGTGGGATCCCAGTGGTAACCTGGCGGGAAAGCACCAGCCCTGCATACCCACCATTACCTGAGGGTGTAATTTGCCAGGTGGTGGCAGGTGACGCCTGCCCTTGTGCCAGGATCTAAACCATAGGAAACTTTTCTCACTCTCAACTTTCTTTGGCCTTGAGCCTCGAAAAAGTGGGAAACAGCAAAGAAGCATCCTAGCCTCCTGACTGTGTACAGTCAACTGACCTGGAGAGGCAGTTGTCTCTAGAATGGGGGTGCCTAGTTACCAGAGTTCTAATTTATTTTGGGGGTCTGACATAAAGAAGGTGAAGTCACCCCTTCAAGGTTCTATGACCTGAGTCTCTTCCTCCAATCAGAGTCTCCCAATGTCCCATGGGGGCTGTCGAGTCCTCGCCCCCCACTCTCAGCTCATCTCTGTATCTGTACACTGATAGTGAACACAATCTTCTCCACAGGACCCTGGGAACATATTAGGTCCTCGCTTTGGGGGACAAAGCTTAGTTCAGAACTCCTGTTTATTCCCAACTGTGTCTTGAGGAAGCCTTTGGGCTTTCAGGGCTTCCCCAGTCTCCCAGGTTGCACATTGAGGAGAAAACTATTTTCTAAGAGCATCCTAAGGCATGAATGAAATAATTTCTCTTAATGCCCAGGGACTGACATCCCATGAATCTGATGTTGAAAAACTGGTAAAAGAGTTACAAGAAAGGCCCTGGCTGGTGTAGCTCAGTGGATTGAGCAAATGCCTGCAATCCAAAGTGTCACTGAATCGATTCCAAGTCTAGAGCACATGGATGAGTTTTGGTCCAGGTCCCCAGTAGGAGATGCTTGAGAGTCAACATACATTGATGTTTCTCTCCTTTCTTTCTCCCTCTCTTCCCACCACTCTAAAAATAAATTAATACAGTCTTTTATGAAAGATTTACAAGAATGTTTTGGGCATATTGTGGAACACTGATCGGAACTGGCCCAAGGACAACCTTTTGAGCTTAGGATCACAGGGTCCAACTTAGCCGGATTTCAGGTATGCACCTTAAGAAGATGAACTTACAAAAGGATCAGTTATTATCTTTCATATGGATAAAAACTTCCACTGGTCTTTGGTTAAATTTACAAGCAAACCAACTGTCTCATGCTATTCCTTGTGTTACGAACCTTCAAGGTGGCGTCTAGTGAAATATCTATTCAACTTTTTGCCCATTTAATTTATTACTTTTTATCAGTTTTACTGGTATTCAAGTACAGTTTTCTACCTTAGCCCCCCAAAACTACCCACAACCCCATTCCTCCTCAATTCCTTCCCCTGTTTCCA
>NW_028097262.1:0-2581 GCF_014824575.4 Sturnira hondurensis | reverse complement strand
ATGCTCAGTCCTTGAGCTAAGAATGCTCACAATATAATACTGGAGCTAGTGATATAATAACAGAATGATATTAGTATAATGCGTTAAAGAGATAGTTGTCTGTGATTTAAGAATGGGACATTTAAGTAAAGCTGAGGATTGTGTTGTTTCACTCTTATGACGTTTGGATAATGTACATCAAACACACTTTATACATTAAAGGGAGGTGTGTGCGTGTATATATAAAGAGAAAAGGACCTAAATGAGAAGCAGTCTTTATTATTACATTTTTCTTCTTCGTGGAGAAGAAAAATCTAGAGGTTTTATTTATTAAAAACCTCCAGGGTTTTTAATAAAATGGCAACCTTAAAATTAAATGAACATTCTGAGAACCTGAGATTTTACAATGTTTTTTATAATAGTATTAACAGTTATTCATTAATAGTGTAACTACAAGGTACAATCACCTTAAGTGATTAAAATGGTTCTTAGCATCACTTAACATCAAACCACTAAGCAATGAACACTATTAAATTGTGTTTAGTCTAACGTTTCAGTTTATTTCACAGATTTAGAGAGAAAAAATTAAAGCATCACAACTGGAATACTAAAGTAAACACTATTTGGTTGTTTTTTTTTCTCCATTGAACATAAATTTTTGTTAATAACCCTTCAACTTAAACTATATCAATTGGGAATTTCATGTTTTTAAAAAATTAATTAGTATAATGCTATCAACATGTTGTAAAGGGAGATAAAGTACACACATGGAGCACACTTTATACATGAAGAGGATAGTGGCTATTAGAGAAGGTCAAGGTCCTAGACCACCAAGCGTCATTCATGCAGCTTCTCTACAGTTGTCAAGAGCATGTGTCTGATCCCCAGAGTGAGGGAAAAAGTGGAAATCCACAGCCTGATGTGAAGTCTGTGTTGTTGCAAATAAATCTAGAGTTCCTGAAGCTGCCGACCCCCAGGTTAGAATGATCAGAAATAGAGGATCTGAGAAGTGGTCTACATCACATGATCTGTATTCCTGACACTCAACCTTGGGCAAAAAAGAAGTACAGATGTATTCTGTGTAAAGTGAACATGCTAGAGTAAAATAAAACACAGTGATTTTCTTTTTTATTCACAAAGGCTGCTTTTTACCAATCTGCCTTACAGGGGACACACCATTACTCACTCAATAAATGTTTTTGAATGGCATCCTGATAATAGCTATTGTAAATAACAAACTAGAAATACTGATGAACAAGACACATAAGAGTCTTCCATTTATGGGACTTTGAGCTAAGGCAGAAAAATTTCAATTCATTCTTATTCATTCATTTACTACCTATTACTTCTAAGTGTTATGATGGGAAATTTATAGGATGATACAAGCACATAGGAAGAAGAAAATGAAAGCTAACTTGAACTGTTAAAACTCTTTTCGGGCTCAGCAAGTTTATTGAAGTCATTGCTTAAAAAACTGGAACTTTAAACATGGAGGAAGATGGCACTATGACCACATCACTCTGGGATACATATACTCATAAAGAGAGCAAAGTAGTACACAAAGATTCTCTTTCCAAAACAGTCCAGTAAAACTATTAATTCTTTTCTCAAATTCAAAGAGATAAAGGTTTGTAATGACTATTCTACAAATTCTATTTAGTCAGAAGGGTGGGTAAGGAAATATCCAGAACTGTATTTGTAGGAATACATAAAACTGTGCCATGTCCATAATTGTTAGCTGTCAACATCTGTAAATAAAACCTTTGTGATTGAACACACTTTCACACTGTTCATAATTTAGTGCCAACTGCTTTTTTCAGGGCACCTTTCACATCTTTATTTCTCAAACTGTAGATCAGTGGGTTAAGCATGGGGATGAAAACTGCATAGAAAACAGAGGCCATTTTCTCTGTGTCCATGGAATAACTCAAGTCAGGTCGGAAATACACCAAAAGAAGTGTTCCATAAAATATAGCCACAGCGGTTAAGTGGGAGGCACAGGTAGAAAAGGCGTTGTGTCTGCCCTCAGCTGACTTCATGCGAAGGATGGTAGTTATGATGTAGCTGTAGGAGAGGAGAACAGTGATGACATTGCACCCCACAACACAACTACAGGAAACAGTCAACGCTATTTCAGTGGTGGTTGTGTCTGAGGTGGAGAGGGCTAGTAAGGGTGGGAAGTCACAGAAAAAGTGATTGATGATATTGGAATTACAGAATGACAGTTGAGTTGTGATATAGGTAAAGATGGCGATATCCACGAAACCTACAGTGTAGGCAGTGCCCATGAGTTGAATGCACACTCTCTTGGACATGGTAACTGTATAGAGAAGTGGATTACAAATGGCTACATAACGGTCATACGCCATTACAGACAACATGAAACAGTCCACAGCCGCAAAGGTACCAAAGAAGAACATCTGAACCATGCACAAATTATATGTAGTCTTCTTTTGCTCAGATAAGAAATCAGCCAGCATCTTGGGAGAGACAGAGGAGGAATAGCAGACATCACAGAAAGACAAATTACTCAGGAAATAATACATGGGTGTGTGGAGCCGGGGGTCCATGTTGATCAGCAGGATCATCCCTAGGTTGGCGA
>NW_028097261.1:0-660 GCF_014824575.4 Sturnira hondurensis | reverse complement strand
TTTAATTCTTTAAATATGGTTTCTTTAGCCTTTAGATGTATACAAGGTGGGTAAAAAAGTAGGTTTACTATTATTTGTATGGAAAATAATACAATAATTAATAAATAGTAACACAAATATGAACTGTTTCTTATACTCATAACTGTAAATATATACTATGCACATATGTATATATTTACAGTTTATAGTATTATTCAGTCTTTCATATTTTTGTTGATATTCTGCCTGACTTATATATATTTATATAAAAGGCATTTTTTTCTAAGTCCAACATATGGGCTTTGTGAGAGGACAGTTTCTATTGACCCATTTTTGTCTTTTTAATGCATCATACTGTTTTGTTTCTTTGTGTGTCTTGTATGTTTTTATTGTTGTTGAAAGTTTCATATTTTGTATATAATATAATGTGGCAATCCTGGGAATCGCAGTTCCCTTTCCTTCTTCCCATCCCAGAATTTCTTGCTGCTGGGCAGTTGCTTTCCTGAAATAATTATGTAACTTTTATATTCTTGTCACATATGAACACCCATGTCTCCCCATTTAGTTTAGTGGTCCGCTAATGATTGGACAATGACTTTCTTAAATCTTAAACCATTTTCTCTTATTATTTGCTGAGGGGCTCTGTGTATATATCATTGCATACTTTTAATACTCTGGCAG
>NW_028097260.1:0-11838 GCF_014824575.4 Sturnira hondurensis | reverse complement strand
ATTTTCTGGTAATGATGGTGCACCCTTTTAGTTTTCTGAATTAATTTATTCCCACAGCTTTTTTTTGAGTCTCTAGAGTTTTCTACATACAAGATCATACCATCTGCAAACAGAGATGATTTCATTTCTTCCTTCCAAATTTTGATGCCTTTTATGTCTTTTTCTCGCCTGATTGTTCTGGCCTTGCCAGGCCAGGTCCCTGGTTGGGGGCATGTGAGAGGCAACCAACCGATGTTTCTCTCCCTCCCTTCCCTTCTTTCTGAAAATAAATAAAATCTTAAAAAAATGTATTCTCTTAGGACTTTACAGTATACTGTATCATTAACTATAGTGGTCACGCTGTGCATGAATTCCCAGGATTTATTTATCTTATAAGTGGAAGTTTGTACCTGTTGACCACCTTCACACATTTTGCCCATCCCAACCTTCCCCCCTGGCAACTACCAATCTGTTCTCTGTATCTATGAATTTGTTATTTATCTATCTNTTATCTATCTATCTATCTATCTATCTATCTATCTATCTATCTTGTTTTTCTAAAAAATATTTTAATTCTTTATTTTAGGACAGAGGGGAAGAGAGGAGAAAGAGAGGAAGAGAAACATCAATGTGTGGTTGTGGTTGCCTCTTATACACCCCCTGCTGGGGACCTGGCCTGCAACCCAGGGGATATGCTCTGACTGGGAATGGAACCGGTGATTCTTTGGTTCAAAGGCCTGCACTCAATCTACTGAGCCACATCAGCCAGGGCTATGTATTTATTTAATTCTACAAATAAGTATTCATCTTTTTTTAAAGATTTTATTTATTTATCTTAGAGGGGAAGGAGAGGGAGAAAAACATCAATGTATGGTAGCCTTTTGTGGGTCCCCTGTTGGGAGTTGGCCTGCAGGAAACTGGTCTGCAGCCCAGGCATGTGCCCTGACTGGGAATCGAACCGCGATCCTCTGGGTCACAGGCCCACACTCGATCCACTGAGCTACACCAGCCAGGGCTAGTATTCATCTTTCTTTGTCTAACATATGTCATTTAGCATAATCCTCTCAGGCTCCATCCATGTTGTTGTAATGGCAAGACTTTCCTCTTTTCCTGGCTGAATAATATTCCATTGCATCTATGTATATACTGATATCTGTAATTCATATATAGACATGCACACATCACATTTTCTTTATACATTCATCTGTCAATTGGCACTTAGGCTGCATCTATACCTTGGCCATACAATGATACGGACTCTGTCCAGCGAGGTCCATGGGGTCGTGGATCCAACGAACAAATTCACATGGACTGCAGAGGACCTGCGGAGAAAAGGGACGGCATGGCCACTCTCTGAGAGAGAGAGAGCACCTTGACCCCTGCCTGGACAGGCTTTTATTGCTTTCTAATAGCATACATCAAAGAAGGTTCTCATTCATTATGCTCAGGTTTGCTTTAGGTGATTACTTTTTACACATAACAAAGGAGAGGATGTTGCTGATTACTTCCTACAGATTAGCAAAGAAAAGAATGTTGCAAATGCAAGGGAACAATAAGAGCGATTGATCTGGTTACACTCCATCTTTGGGAGAATTAGCACAGACTTGAGGAAGTTACTTTAAAGATATGCAGTAAACATTTGCTGTTCCATTTCAGGGTGAGGGAGTTTTAGCAAAAGCAAGCCTCACAGCAGCCTAGGTACAATGCAGGCCTGATTCCCCGAGGGAAAGCTGATCTGTGGGTCTGGTTCCTGTGTGCTGACTCCTGCCTTGCAGTTTTCTGATAGGGCTGGACTATATTTGCCATTGCCAAGTGGACTGGTTCCTTATAATACAGTAGCCCCCACTTGCTTGCAAGGGGAAGCATTTGAAGATCTCCAGTGGATACCTGAAGCTGTGGATAGTACTGAGCCCTAGACATACAACCTTTTTCTTGATAAAATGTAAACTACTTATTCACTTTGTGGCCATTATGAAGTGAAGTCAGGGTTACTTGAACTCAGGCACTGTGGTAGCACAGCAGTGATAACCCTGACGGCCACTAGGTGACTGATGGGCAGGAGGGCATGCAGGACACAGGGATGACCGACAGAATGTGACAGCACAGACTTAATCACACTGCTCAGAATGGTGTGCAGTTCAAACTCATGAATTGCTCATTTCTGGAATTCCACAGTTGATGTTTTGGGAGCTCGGTTGACTGCAGGTAGCTGAAACCACGGAACACAAAGCTTTGCTGTAACGCCGCGGTGGACATGGGGTGCAGGTGCCTTTCTGAGATGGATGGTTTCATCTCCACTGGGTCAGTACCCAATGGTGGAATTGCAGAGTTTGGATTTTTGGGAACCACTACACTGGTTTTCGTAGTGCTTGTACCAATTTACATTCCCACAACTATGTGTATTTAGTTTCCAGCTCAGCCATCCCTGACTTGCCTGCCCGGTCCGCTGCCTTGCCTCCTGTCCTTTCTGCTAGGCTGCCCTTCTCCGTCCCGCCTACCAGTCTGGGTGAATGTTTTTTAATTCTTTGGTTGTCAGAGTTCCACGCGGTTTGATTTTCTGACACTTCTTGTTGTTTACTGTTTTTAGATTGGTTGTCATCCTTCTTTCGGTTGTGCCAGGAAGTGAAGCGTTTCACATTTTCCAAGTGTTTGAATCAACGGACTCTCGCAGCAGCAATAACGAGAGACAGAATTAGTCCCAATTCTTGCCGAGAGCTGATTCTGTCTGAGTTTAACATGAGCCATGCTGGGAGTTGTGAGTGATGTCACACTGTGACTTACTCTGACCGTCCCCTCCGACATCGACTGTTGGACAATTTCCATGAATGTCGGGGCCGCGTGAACACGCTCACATGGAGGACGCACTGGGCTCATTGTCGGGACAGAACAGGCTCTGGCAGGGATCCCGCGTCACCTCACTGTTCTGATGCCCTTTCCTGCTCATGGGTCGGCGGTCAGAGCCCCGCGGTCTGACAGAAAAATGCAGCAAAACCTCACTTCTCCAGCTTCATTCATTCCAGAATTCTGTTTGAGAAGCGGTTTGTCAGAGATCCCAGTCATACAGGGGACCTTTCACACAGGTATCAACCTGGAAGGGGTGGCAGGTGAAGAATCAAAACTCTGTTCGACAATTGAGACAAATTTTCCAATAACAGTTTGGTCACGAATTGAATTGTTCAAGATGGGAGACATTCGGGAACTGAGGTCTGACTGTATTTGGTCTCTGTCCCTGGTTCCCTGCATAGAGTTCCTAAAACCCTTGGAACAGGTTTGAAAACGGGCTTGAAACCCTTGTCACTCCTGAGTGACAAGGATGGCAATGAGGTGACACTTGGCCGAGGGTCCTGGACAGTTTCAGGAGGGGGGCCGGTCACCAGAAAGAGCAGGTTTGATCAGAGGGTCAGGACTTTCAGCCTCACTGCCCAGCCTCTGGGGGGAGCTGGGCCAATCCCCAGTGGCCAAGGGTTTAGTCAAATCTGTCCACATAGTGGAACCTCCATAAACCCCCTAATAATGGGGTTCAGAGAGCTTCTGAAGTGGTGAACCCTTCCCCATGCTGGGAGTTGGGGGTGACACTTTCCAACTCCATGGGGACAGAGGCTCTGGCACTTGGGACCCTTCCCCACCTCGCCCCATGTCCCTCTTCATCTGGCTGCTCACGTGTATTGTTTATAATAAAATGTACAGTGAGCACAGCATTTTCCTGAGTTCTGTGAGTTGATCCAGCAAAGTCATGAACTTGGTGGGGAACCCCTACCTTTTGTAGGCGAGTTGGAGAGACGAGCAGGTCACATGGGACCCTGAACTTGAGACTGGCTCTGAGGGGAGGGCAGTCTTGTGGGGTGGACGCTGACCGTGTGGGGTCTGAGGCAACTCCAGGGAGTTGATGTGGGAGTTGAGCTGAACTGTAGGAAACACAGCTGGTGTCCGAGAATCAGAGAAGTGGGTGAGTGGAGGAAAACACCCCTCACCATCCCACAGAAAAACTCAGAGTAACAGCAAGAAATGCTCTAACTGGGACATTATTTATTGGTCACGTGCCCTTGTAGCCAAACCTGAGTGCCTGTAATGCACCAGAAAGTTTCAGCCTCAATCTTTGCTCCAAGGACTGACATGTGTCTTTGTTTTCCACCCCCCACCCCAGCCCCTGACTCTGTTCCTACAGGGGAAGGTTCCTCACTCAGAGTCCTGGTGGGCACCTCCTCCCTCTCTGGAGCACGACTGTGCTTTCCCTTCCCCTCCTCCCCCCACAGGGGGCATGTCCTAAACTCTACGGGGCCCCAGGAGACCTGCATCCAGGGAGCACTGGGCAGCAGCAGCTCATCCCAGGCTGACCCCCGACTGTGCCCAAGGCCCCCTTTTCTCTGACTCCCCAGCGAGCTGACAGCAGCCCCTCCTGGACTCCTGTTGCTTCTTCTGTTCTAGGCCCTTCCTTGCTTCACTGTCCCCAGTGAATGTTAATAACCGTCCCCTCCAAAACAGAAGAGTCTCGGGGGGGGGCACAGACCATGTCCCTCTATGATAGAGGGAACCCGCGTCCCCAACATTCGTGCATCTGGACACGGCACCAGGCTCCACCAGTCAGGTGACCACGTGCCAGACCCTGCCTCAGGACGGGGTGACACAGAGAGGCTGGGACTGTGCAGAGGACACTCGGCCAGGGGGGGGGGAGTGGCAACAACAGTGTCTGGGCACTGGGGCAGCAGAGACAGCTGTCCAAGCCTCAAGGCCGAGGGTCCTGCCTCAGGGGAGTTGGTGGGGTGAGTGGTGACATCTGTGCCCCACAGCAGGGCAGCGGGGCCTGTGTGGGACCCGACCCAGGCTGGGCTGTGGCCTGTCCCTGGCTGTGCAGCCTCTGGTCTGTTCTGTCACTGTCTCCAAAATGGAATTGGAACCCACTACACTGCTTTATATCTAAATTAGAGAAATTAGGATTCCATTATTTGCTCCAAGAAATACACCTGGGCAACAGTTTCACTCAGAGCTTTTATTATGGTCACCTGGGGCTGCCTCCTAAACCTTCCACCTGACTCTACCCCGTGGTAGAGAGAAAACTGTGACCCCCGACACCACGTCTCATGAATGACAATACATGTCCCCCTTTTCTTTCTGAGGAACAAACCCACTAAATGTGCATTGGACCCCTCCCCACCATGACCTCCGTCACTGACCTCAGTGGTCCTGGGTCTGGCTGAGCCCCAGGTTGGCTTGAGGGGCTTCTTACAAACCCCAGGCCTCTCCCAGACCCACATCCCAGGGGCTAGGCCCCAGGCCAGGGTCACTCGTGTGACAAGCCCTGCAGGCGAGGTGGACACACAGCCAGGTGGGATCCGGTCTGGGTTCCTGCTGCTAAATGTGCGACCTGAAGGCCAGCAGCATCTGCACCAGCCTTGTCATAAACCCAGCATCCCACTCTCTGCTCCAGATTTTCTGAGTCTTAACAAAGTGTGCAGGTCATTTGTGGGCACAAGAAAGTCTGGGACTCGGTGCTCGACAGCCTTCTATACCCGGAGACAGACTGTGAAGGCGGCTCTGGCGTGAGGTCCACTCAGATCGCTCAGCACTGGGGCCCTGGGTTCCATCTTTCCTCCGTCTTCTGTAGCTGTCACCCCCTGGGTGACCTCGCCCATGCTCACGGCTTTAAGTAGCATCTGTGTGTGTGGCCTCCCAAGTCTGTCTGTGCAGCCTGCACATCTCCTGGTCCTCAGACTCAGCTGTCCAACCCCATCACATGACTCCCTGGGATCTTCACAGACGTCTCAGCTACACATGCTCTTGAAATGAACGTCTCTGACGTCCCCTCAAATCTGCTGATTCCAGAGTCTCCCCATCTCTGCTGACACAACTCTGTCTCTCTGCTTGTGTCCTCTGAGATGTTTGGTGACCTGGATTCCTCTCCCTCGTACCCCAGATTAACCATTAGGAATGCCGTCAGGTCCCCCTCAGAAGGGATCCAGGATCCCCCACACCCATTATTCCCACCGCTCATCCTGGGAAGCATCCCCAGCCTGGAGCCCAGCACAGACCCCTCCCACGTCCACATTGCCTCCCTCACTAGCCAAGTCTGCTCTCAGCACAGCAGCTGCTGGGGCCCATTGAAGAGGACATCAGGCCATGTCCCCCTCCTGCTCTGCACGGTCCTCTGACCCCCACCTCACTCAGAGCACAGTCGTGCCCTTCCCATGTCCTCCAGGCCCACGTGGTCTGGCCGTGCCTCCCTCTCATCTCCATCACTCCCTGCCCCATCCCCACACTGACCCCACCCCTCCTCCTCCTTCCCAGACTCCAGATACCCAATGCCCCGGGGCATTCACACTGGGGACTGGAGGGTCCCCTGCCTGGACAGGACTTCCTCCAGACATCCTCATGGGTAATACCTCCTGTCCTTCAAATCTTCCCTCAAGGCCACCTCCCCAGTGAGGCCCACACTGACCACCCAAATCAAATACCCACGTTCCCTGTCCCCGCAGCCCACACTGGGGACTGCCATCCCCTTGGTATCTTCCCAGATCACTCACCCTCCCACGGACACTACCCTGTGTGCTGTGCTCACACCCACTGTCTCCCCACACAGCATGGGCCCCACGAAGCTGGAAGTGATCCCAATAGTGCTTCCGTGATGTCCCACATGCAAAACCAGTGCCACATGTCTGTCACGCAGCCACCACTGGTCATCAATGGTCAGGGCAGGGCACCTCCCTATGCTGCAGGCAGGGTCTGTATTAACATGGCCTCAACCACAGCTGGTCCGTGGCAGCTACGGCCCCACGTGCACTCACACCCACATCGATGCCCCTGCACTTTCCCCACAGAGCGGCTCCCCCAAATCCACCCCAGACCCCGCTCTGTGCATCCCGGAGTGAGCACCACACCGAAGCCAGCACTGGAGCAAAGGGCAGGGGGAGGGGCAGGCAAGCAGAGCAGAATTCAATGGAGACTAATCTCTGTTGGGAAACTATGGGATCCCAGCTCTGCTCGGTCCAGAACCCCATTCCTCTGAGAATTTAGGAAGAGATGAAAGATCAGCCAAGCCCTAGAGGAGGCAAGGGCAGGAGGAGTCTGACAAGTCATCTCCACACCACAGACTCCTGTGTGCAGGGACCCCTGGGCAGGTGGGGACAGTGACAGGCAAAACACCTCTGCTGCTGACAGGGAGGGGACACCCAGAGGAGAATGAGACCAGGGCTCCTGACAAAGACAAACAGATTCACGCTGCTCTACAGAAACAAAGAAGCAACAAATAAAGACCCAGAAGATGGGACCCAGGGTCCAACCCAGGCCTGAGCCTCACCTGACCCAGCCACACAGGGCCCTCGCTGCCCACCACCCTGGAGATGGGCTTCACTGGGACAGTTTACAAAGACCTGGGTGATGTTGGCTTCCAGGGGTCACAGGTCCTGCAGGGGCAAGGTTCTACTGAAGGGACAAGGACCAAGGGGCACAGGGCGACGCAGTCAGGGAGGGACCACATCAAAGCCCACGATGCACTGGGCACCGACTGGGCACAGCCTGACCACGCTCAGTCCTCACAGCCTCTTATGTCCCCACAACAGATTCAGCACAGCAAACACACGGGTTCTGAAAACTTCTTGATGAGTCCATTTATTTCCTTCAAAATTTAGGATCTTCAGCTTTTTAATGAACACATCAACCACTCACAGCAAGAACTGAGAAAACAAATGTACACCCAGAGCTTCATTTCAATGAAGGAGCGAGAAGCTGCAGCTCAGGTACCAGGAAGCACAGACAGAGCTGGGGGGCGGGGCGGGGCTCTCTGCTGGAGCAGGGACATGTGGGGAGGGGGCTGGTGGGCGGGGTGGGCCCACCTCCCCCCTCCTCAGTGATGCTGATGGGAACACAGACATTCAGCTGCCAGTTGCAGAAGCAGAAGTGAGATGTCCCTGAAGTGACAAACAGGGGCTGGCGGGTGTGTGTGTGTGAGGAACCTTCCATCACTCATTCCCCAACAGGGCAGCTGTCTCACGCTGCAGAAGAAAATAATCATGAACAAATGTCCATCAGTCGCTGTAGAGATGACATTGTCCAACAGCCCACCTTGTGCTCAATAGTCCCACAGAGTCCCCATTACCCAATCCTGTCCCCTCCACCCAACCCTTCCGGTGTCAGGGCCTCACCTTTACAAGCCCTGAGAGACACATCAGAGCCCTGGTCACTGTCACTGCCTGGGTGGCACAAAACAGGATGTGGTTAGAGCCCCCAGGACAGGAGACCAAAGGAGGAACTATGGGGGGAGTGGGAGGTCCCCCATGGGCTCCCCTCTAAGCTGACACGGGGTCTCAGGGGTCCCCCCCATACTTACTGGCAGCCTGAGCGTAGCTCCCTGCTTTTCCACCTGGGGGAAGAAAACATCCTGTGAGACACCAGGGAGGAGGCAGGGCCATGAGGTCCCAAGGGAAGCCCTGGAGCTGGACCCCAGGGAAGTTTCCAGAACTCTGACTACAGAGTCAGGGCAGGATCCAGAAACCTGAGGGAAGTCCATGTGCAGGAATTGGACCAACCGCCCTCCTGCAGGTCTGTCCTCAGCAGGGACCCTCCCCTTGGACCTGTGACTGTTGGGAGCCAGGTCCCCAGCACCAGAATCATCAGGGTGACAAATCTGTCCTTTATCTCACACGTGCCTTCCTAAACAGTCACTGTAGCAAGTAGGGCCCCAGACTGGCAAACACATGAGTGAAGATGATGCTTCACTTTAATGAAGGGGGTCTCCTGGGCTTGAGACCCCCAGTTGGGGCAAGAAATCAGACCCCACCCGCCCCTACCTGAGCGCCTCCTCCCCCACATCACAGCTCCAGCCACCACAGCTCCAAGCAGGACCAGGCCACCGAGGACGCCCAAGATGACCATGATGGTGTTGGTCTGAGGAGGCGGCTCTGCAAAGGGACAGGAAGGTGAGGGCCCTGCCCCTGGGTCCTGCCC
This sequence comes from Sturnira hondurensis, assembly GCF_014824575.4. Lineage (NCBI taxonomy): Eukaryota > Metazoa > Chordata > Mammalia > Chiroptera > Phyllostomidae > Sturnira > Sturnira hondurensis. The sequence continues at coordinate 2,922 of NW_028097260.1, read as the reverse complement.
CGCCCCCGCTGAAGTCCTCGGAGGCCCCCCTCACCCCATCGCAGCGTCAGGGGCTCCAGAAGCCCCTGGTGCCGCACGTGGCACGTGTATCTCTGCTCCTCCCCGGGCGGCACCACCACCGCCGCCCACGTCTGGAAGGTCCCGTCGCCCGCGGGCCTGGTCTCCACCAGCTCCGTGTCCTGCGTCTGCTCCTGCCCGTCCTGCTGCCAGGTCAGGTCGATGTCCGAAGGGTAGAAGCCCCATGCCCAGCACCTCAGGGTGGCCTCCCGCTCAGACCTGGAGTGGCGGGTCACTTGCACGTCTGGGGGGTCTGAGGACAAGGGTCGGAAAGTCGGGAACTTCGCACGGGCGGCAGGGCAGTCCAGCAGCGCTCCCGTGGCCATCCCGAGACTGGACAGGACGGGGCGGGGGTACAGCCCAGACCCAGTCTTGACAGAGGCAGCTGGGGGGATCCCCTGGTCTGTAGAAAGTTCTAGAACCAGAGGGACTCAGCCCACGTGCAGGCCGGTCTGAGGGAGAAAAGCGTTTCTGGTCCAGACTCGGGGAGGGGGAGGAGGTGGCAAGTGGCTGCGGAGAGCGGGGGTCGGACCGAGACCCGGGGGTGCGGGGCGGGATCAGGCCTGAGAGAGGAGGTCGCCACGGGCCGGGGCGCCGCCAGGGTCAGAGGGGGGCGCTGACCGGACATCTCCGGGTGCGTCCCCGGTCCCCGGAGAGGCTGCCCCCAGGCGTCCCTGAGAGAAGGCGGGGTCGCCCTCCGGTCCCGGGTCGGAAAGTCGGGGCGGACTCGGTCTCCTGACCCAGAGGCGGTTCTGACCCGGGTCCCGCGTCCCGTCTCCCCGTCGTCGGAGCCCAGCCCGAGGGCGGGGGGTCCCGCGAGCCCCGGTACCTGCGCGCCGCAGCGCCGCCTTCCCGTGCTCCAGGTACCGAAGGAGAGTCTCCCTGCACCGGCCGTTCACGTAGGTCCCGAATCGCTCCGCCTCACCGGCCGCCTCCCACTTGGTCTTCGTCATCCGAGCCGCCGCGTCGGCCGCGGTCCAGGAGCGCATGTCCTCGTTCAGGGCGATGTAGTCGGCGCCGTCGTAGGCGTCCTGGATGTACCCGCGGAGGACGGTCCCGTTGGGCCACAGGTCGCAGCCGTACATCCTCTGGATGGTGTGAGACCCTGACCCCGCCCCGAGGTCAGCCCCGCCCACAAACCCCGCCCCCGAGGTCAGCCCCGCCCACCGACCCCCCCCGCGGGGATCGAACCGAAACCGAAACCGAAACCGAACCCGGTCCGAGTCCCGCGGGCTCCTCTCGGGGTGAAGCTCGGACGCGGACACTCGGGGCGACCCCGCCCGTCCGGCCCCGCGCGCTCACCGTGGTCGCTCTGGTTGTAGTAGCCGCGCAGGCTGTTCAGGTCCACTCGGTAAGTCTGTGTGTTTCCCTTGCAGATCCGCGTCTCCCCGTCCCAATAATGCGGGTCCTCCTGCTCCACCCACGGCCCCTCCATCCACGGCGCCCGCGGCTCCATCCTCGGGGTCGCGGCGTCGCTGTCGAACCGCACGAACTCGGTGTCGTCCACGTAGCCGACGGAGAAGAAGCGGGCCTCCCCGTGGCCGGGCCGGGACACGCCGGTGTCGAAATACCTCAGGGAGTGCGGGCCTGCGGGAGGGGAGCGGTGAGGCCGGGGACGCTCGGATCCGCGCGGGTCCCGGGTCCGCGGTCGCGGGGACCGAAACGGGGACGGGAGCGGGGTCCGGGCGGTGGCGACGCGCCCTCCCCGGGGTTCCGCGGTCCCTCCCGACCCCGCGCTCACCCGCCCCGGCGCCGGTCAGCGCCAGCGCCCCCGAGAGCAGCAGCAGGAGGCTCGGGGACCGCATGACAGGCATCCTCAGGGTTTTGGGAGAAAGTGCGTCCGGGCGGCTCCGGGGAGACTTATAACCGGGGAGCGGCGGCGGCGCTGATTGGTTTCTCTAGACAGCGGCCACCAAAGAGAGCGACAGCGGGGGCCGCGTCACGAGTATCCGGGAAGGAGGCGGCGGTGCAGGTTGGGAACCGCAGAAGTGAAACCCGGAGACCGGGAGTCCCCAGCGCGGAGCTTCCCCGCCCGGACTCCGCCCTCGGGCCGAGACCCAGAGCGCCCGGCCTGGCACCTGGGACTTTGCCCCGATCCCTCCTCCTGCTCTGAGAGCTCGTTGTCGCACCGCGTCCCCGAGTCCGGACCCCGAGTCTGTCCGGGGAAACCAGGGAGCGACCCCCAGGCCGGGCCCAGCCCCCTTCCTCCTCTCCGTCCCCGGAGCCCCTCTCCCGGGAACGGACTCAGCGTTTCCGGAGCTCGGGCCGCTCTGCTTTTAGGGTTTATGTGACCTGACTGCCCACCCAGATAATTTCGGGGAGTCTCCCCGTCCCACTGACCGTAACCTCACTGACATCACTCAGGTCTCTTTGCCACGTGAGGAAAGCTGTCACAGGCTCCAAGGACCAGGCTGGGCGTCTCTGGGGACCACTGTTCAGCCTTCCATACTGGATAGTGTTGACATCACCGAGGGTCAAGGAGGCAGCGCTCTGGGAGGGTGACCATGGGTCAGCAGCTAAAAGAAATGGGGGAGTGGCCTGGGGTGCACAGGGAATCCCTCTGATGAGGTCTGATGGCTGATTGGGGGTGCTAGGGAGAGGGAGGGAAACGGGTCAAAGCAGTGGAGGAGCAAGGTCCCCGCCCCCTCCACACCCAGGGCACCAGGTCAGTGGGAGGGGGGACACCCATGGGAGGATTTCAGAGGGGGTCCTTGTCTCAGGCTCCTGCCAGAGCTGTGAGGTGCAGGGACCTCGTCCTGGGGGACCGCTGCGCAGGTTCTGGTCATGGGATGAGCACTTTGGGGGGTGAGCAGCAGGCAGGTTCCCAGGGGTTGGGGAGGAGGGGGTGTGGGAGGGGACAGTGGG
>NW_028097259.1:0-782 GCF_014824575.4 Sturnira hondurensis | reverse complement strand
TCTTGTGCCTGGACTAGAGCTTCAGAATGTTTCAGATACAGGAAGTCTTCCTCAGAGCTTGGGAGGAAGGCCTGAGGAAGATCAGTGGGGGTGGAGAGACACATAGTTACTTTGGTAACATCTAGATTTTGGGTGCAATTTTTAAAATTTGCTGGATTTGGCATCATAATAATGCAATTGGCTAAAGTGTCATATTTCTGAATACATTTTCCCATCAGTGTGGGCATATAATTTCAGATGCAGCCTGAGTGACTTTGGACTCTCAGAGGTGACTCATTTCCTAGTCCTTTCTGTCTATGGTGCTCACACAAAGCTTCGCTGTTATTAGGAACACATTTAGATTTAGATTCACTGGATCTATACTCCTCTTTGGCTTTGGTCTGGTACCATCCAGCTCATACTTTAATCCAAACTAGAAAATACGGACAGAGGTGATATTTGGAAATACATTCTCATTTTATTTTTAAATATATTTTATTGATTATGTTATTACAGTTGTCCCATTTCCCCCCTTCATTCCCCTCCAGCCTGCACACCCTCTCCCTCCCACATTTCCCCCCATTTAGTTCATGTCCATGTGTCATACATGTAAGTTGTTTAGCTTCGACATTTCCCATACTATTCTTGCCCTCCCCCTGTCTATTTTCTGCCTGCCATCTATGCTACTTATTCTCTGTACCTTTCCTCCCATCTCCTCCTCTCTCTCCCCTGTTGCTAACCCTCCATGTGCTCTCCATTTCTGTGGTTCTGTTCCTGTTCTAGTTGTTTTCTTAGTTTGTTTT
>NW_028097258.1:0-1104 GCF_014824575.4 Sturnira hondurensis | reverse complement strand
TGATTGGGTATTTTCTGCTTTCTTATCTTCCTATTCTCTGATTTGATCCTGTGCTTCATCTACTCCACTGTTGATTCCTTGCAAGGTATCTTCATTTCAGTTATTTGTAATTTTTTATGTATGACTGTTTTTTTCTCCATTTTTATGCTTTCTAGACCTTTGCTGATATTCGCTCTAAGTACTTCTTCTCTTCTCCTTAGTTCATTGATTATTTTGTAACCTGTGTTTTGAAGTCTGCATGTATTAGATTGTTTGTCTACATTTTATGTATTTCTTTCTGTGGAGTCTTGTTCTGCTCTTTCATTTGGGACATGTTTCTTTGTCTCCTCACTTTGCCTGTCCCCCCGTGTTTGTCTCTGCGTGCTAGGTGGAGCCCCTCCGTCTCCTGGTCTTGGTAGAGTGTCCTACTGCAGCAGGTGTCGTGTAGGGCCCAGTGGTGCAGCCTCCCTGGTCACCTAAACAAAGGGGGTGTGTGTGCTCCATGTGGGCTGTGTGAGCCCTCCTGTTGTAGTAGAGTCAGGATTGCTGTTGGCGGAGCCCCCCTTGCCAGCTGATTAGCTGTGAGCATGGGCTGTGACAACTGTGTCTGCCCCTCCAGTGAATTGCTGTGGAGGTCGCTGAGGGATGTTTTGTTGTTGTTTTTGGAAGTTGTCCACCAGCTGGGCTGGGTCTGGGGCCAGTTTGGAGGTGCAAGCCAAGGTTAGCCACCACCTGTGTCCTGCCCAGGGCCACCTGGCATGAGGTTGTTGGGCTTGGAGGTGCCTGGGAGAGGCCAGGCTGTGAACCAAGGCCAGCTGCCGCTAGTCCTGGGCCTGGGGCCACTTAGCAGTAGAAATGGGGTGTGTCCCAGCCAGATGAGGCTTGTTTCAGACGTTTTAGGAAAGTTCCCAGATGAGCAAAGACAGGTTGTTTTGTGGAAAGTCACTGGAAATGGCTTGAGTGGGCCCGCAGGTTGGGTGAGGCGGGGCTTCAGGGAAGCACCAGGGTGAGGTGAACAGTGTGAGCCAGGTGGGTGGAGACTCAGGCATGGTGCACACCTGGCAGCTCTGTGCGGGGAGGGCTTGTCAAAGGAACAGTGGCCCTGCCAGCCCGTCTGTCTGAGAG
>NW_028097257.1:0-1447 GCF_014824575.4 Sturnira hondurensis | reverse complement strand
CTTGTGTGTCTGTGTTGAGCATTTCTTTGGCTCTGTGCCCAGGCATCCTCATCGAATAAGCTCTCGGGGGAAGCTCAGCTGACACTGCAGTCAAAGAGGCCTGTTATGAGACAGAGGGATTTAAGTTAAAATCGTCTCCTGGAGGGAACCAGAGAGTCCCCAGGCTCTAGGGCTTTTGGCTTGGTCTAGTTGTTGATTCCCAGATCCCCTTCTAGTTCCAACGTTCAGGCCCACTGTCACGGAAAACATTTCCACTTGACTGTGGTGCCACAGCTCCCATACAACTCATCCAGGGACCCACTTCTTCCCCTCTCTCCAGCCCAGACAGGCTTCCCATTTCCCCTGCCTATTTCAGTCAGAGTTACTGCTGTCTTCTGCTCTCCTACTGGAAATATGGGCAATGTCTGTGTCTTCCCCCTCTTCCATCTCCCCTCTGATTAGCTGCCCAATCCCGTCAATAAAGTGCCTGAGATTTGTTCTTCCCGCTCTGTTCCCTCATCAGANATTGGATTTGATAATACCAAGCTTTTTTTTAAACCTGGGACTCTAATTTCTTTTTATTCATTGCCTTCTTGAATTAGTTCTTGAAAAGATACTTTGTTCTCCATCTGGATTTTAAACAGTGCAACTGTAGGCAACCAAATTTCCCTTCTATTTCTTTCCCCTCCTGTCCTCTCCCTTCCTCTCTCTAAATCCTGCTTCTGGGGGGCATAGCAGGTGCTTAGCTAACCCTGAGCTGTGGCATGGGGTTGAGGCTGTCCCTGTTACAGGGCATTGCTGTGGTGCTCAGTGTCGTGTCCACGAAACATCTGAAGAGAGTCCTGGAAGGAGTTAAACTGTATGGTGCTGTCCTCACTGACAAGGCTTCATCGCCCATCCTGAAATTTATGAAGGTGACACCATTCCCAGAGGGCTCGGCCCACCTCCCACACAGAGTCTCCTGAGGCATCCCCATCCCCCCACCTCCCACATCTCTGAGGCTTTGTGATGCACCTATAAGGGCTTCTCTTTCCCTCTCACCAAATGTGGGAAAGGTTCTCCCACCCTCCACCCTTTCTCTTGCTCCCTCCTGTCCACACTTTAGGCCCTGGTATCAGCAGCTGCATGCCCTCTTTCCCCAACTGCCATCACTCTGCTGCCCCACCTTCCCTCCCACACCCTCTGGGCCACCTTTTCCTTGCTGAACCTCTCTTTCCCCATGGGGCAAGGGGGGTAAGGTGGGGAGGAGCCAAGTTTTCCCCTTCCCCCTACAGGAACATCAGCGAAGGAAATGGGCCACGGTGTGCCATACTATTTGTTTAAGCTACAGCAGAATTATTGAAGAGAACAAGGCAACCATCTTCACCCACTTAGACAACATCCTGGCCTTGGTCCTCCAACACTACCACAACTGCGTTGTGGAGAAGGTACTTCCTGCTCACTCTGCTTCTCCAGCATCCCTTCTCTG
>NW_028097256.1:0-953 GCF_014824575.4 Sturnira hondurensis | reverse complement strand
GCATTAAGGTTTCAAGTGTAGCGTGTCAAATCAGGATACACTGATTACTGCTGGGGTTAAAATAAACAGCAAAGAAGAGAGAGAATGCGTTAGCACTGGCTCCCCTGGTGGGAAGGTTGTTGCCGTAATATTCGGTCATTATGGGGGCAGGGGCACGATTCAAGCATACAATATCACCCACAATAAATCTTTACAATATTTGGTGGGAGAATGCCACCGTGGGAGGAGATAAAAGAACATGTGACTTAGGTATTAATCAAATTAAGATCAGTCTGGGGAAAAGAACGCAGGATGAGTGAGTTCTGGAGCTCCGCCGTCCAGCAGTATGTCTGTAGTTAACAGTGTATTGTGTACCTGAAAATGTTTAGAGGGTAGATCTCTTGTTAAATCTTACCATAATTAAATAAAAATTTAAAAGTCTGTTTCAATAGCCTATTACTAGCCCGTTCCATTTCAGTGGCGGCACAGATGGGAAGGTGGCCTGGGCGGTGGGCTCTTTCTGAACCAGCAGAGGGGCCAGCGGGGGCACTTGGAACAGGCTCTCCTCGCCCGGCAGTACATTACTTCAAACCCCGAGAATCACCGTTCTGAAGGTGGAAGTTTAGAATGAGAAGGGCCTGGACGCGTGTGTGGGATGGGGGTTGCATGTACCATAGATGAGGCGCTCCTGCTGCACTACAGTTCTCGGGCCTCGCTGCTCAGGGAAACACGTGGGGCCAATTACAGCAGGAACTTCGGGGGATGATGTGGCCCAAGCTTCTGAAAGCTCCTCCAGGCGATTGCAATGCAAGGCCAGGCTGGCAAACCACTGCTCTGCCTGCTGCCGAGGGAATGCCCGGAAGGGTTAGTCATCAGCTCCAGTTTTCGGCGTGAATCCACAATGCGTGCTTTCCCATCTAACAAATTGAAGCCTGCCAGTGGTTTCCCTGCTCACTCCTTCAGTTACACTAGTG
>NW_028097255.1:0-528 GCF_014824575.4 Sturnira hondurensis | reverse complement strand
ATATATATATATATATATATATATACAAACTAACTCATATATAAATACTTTTATGCAACCATCTGTATCTACAGTAAGCTAAATATGAGTTCATGTTGATGTCTCCTATTCTCATCTACTCCTACACAGATCATTCTAGTGTCCTCCTCTTGCTTACCTGCAAGCTAGTGAAAACCCTGGCTCCACCACCAATAACTCACTCCTTACTCACCTGTTCAGTGCCAGGGTAGTCAAATGGAAGTATCAGCATTGCTAACCCATACCACCACAGGATACAATTGTACCAACTATAGTACGGTGCTTAGGTACAGTTTCTTCACTTTCAGTTTTACTGACTTGACTCGTTTTTGAAGTTACTGAGGTCAACACCTTTTTCTCTCACCCTCCATGATTAAATTTTCATCATTATTCTCACTAATGACTATTACCATCCCTTACACAGAGGGAGCAACCAACAGTTAATTTTTGCATGTTTACGAGGATTAAAGTATTTAATTTGAAAACTTTCAACTGCTTAAGAGAGAAGAG
>NW_028097254.1:0-1033 GCF_014824575.4 Sturnira hondurensis | reverse complement strand
GACCTCAGGCTCATATTGTCTCATATTGTTAGGTTTATTCAGTTAACGTTCTGTAGTGGGTTCAGAACATGCAGGCATATGTTACCTCTGAGCTCAGCTATGGCCAAGCCAGCACAGAAGTGAGGCCATGAGACAGTCTGGAATGGACATTCTGGTACTAGGAGATGAGCCAGAATCCCCTGGGAATGAGATGGGGTCTGCTAGGACCGCCCCTCCCTTCCCTGAGTCTGTCAGGCTGAGCCCCATCAGGAACCACCCAGCTCCTCAGGCAGCACCCCTGAGCCCTGGCTGATTTGCATACCCAGCAGCTCTCCTTCCAGCAAGGGGATAAGAGAGGCCTGGGAGGAAAGCTGCCCAGCCTGGGGCCTCAGGGAGCAGAAGCTGGCACCTCCATCATGGCCTGGACCCCTCTCCTCCTGGGCCTCCTCGATCACTGCACAGGTGCTGCTCCCAGGCTCCGACTCACCACCAACCCCAAGGATCTGGACAAGCCTAACTCTGACTCTGACCTGAGCAGGGAAGTGCCTGTGGGCTCCAGATGCCCCTGGCCCTGCTGCAGGATGAGGGGATGGGGTTCAGTACCCTCCACTGTGCTCACTGGCTCTGAGGGAGCCAGAGTGGCTGCACCTTTCAAGAGAAAGGGACAGGAGGGTCCTCTTTTCCTCACAGGCCACATGGGTCAGCTGGATCCCTGGGCTTCTAGGGCTGAGATTGATGGTCCAGGGAATCCCTGTAGATGTTTCCAAGAAGGGCAGGTAAGAGTCCACTAGGACGCGGTCCTTTACCCTTAAACCCACCTTCCTTTCTTCTCTTGCAGGCTCTGTGTCCTCCTATGAGCTGACACAGCTGTCCTCGGTGTCCGTGAACCTAGGACAGACAGCCAGGATCACCTGTGGGGGAAATAACATTGGAGGTTATAATGTGCAGTGGTACCAGCAGAAGAGAGGCCAGGCCCCTGTGCTGGTAATTTACTATAGCAGCAACCGGCCCTCAGGGATCCCTGACCGATTCTCAGGTGCCAACTCAGGGAACA
>NW_028097253.1:0-1113 GCF_014824575.4 Sturnira hondurensis | reverse complement strand
ACGTGGTTATAAACTAAGGGGGGGAGAAGGGTGGGGGAGAGAGTGTGCGGGTAGAGGGGAATGAAGGGGGGGAATAGAACAACTGTAATGGTATAATCAATAAAATATATTATAAAAAAAATTTGTGTTAAAATTTGTCATAGCAACTTCGTAAAATTTTTAGTCCCTATCTCTCAGAGATGTGTACTGAAATCATTAGCTGATTGAGTAATATGATCTCTGAGATTTTCTTTAAATAAACCCATTCATGAGGGAATATAATAAATAATAATGTAATGCCTAGTATGATGTCAGAAGGGTACTAGAGTTAGTGTGGGATCACTTAATAAGTTATATGAATGTCTATTAACTATGTTGTACACCTGAAATTAGTATAGTATTGTATACCAACTATAATTGAAAAGTATTTTAAAATATATTTTATTGATTATGCTATTACAGTTGTCCCATTTCCACCTTTCATTCCCCTCCACACTGCACACCCTTTCCCACCCACATCCCCCGCCCCTTTGGTTCACAACCATGTGTCATAAGTTCTTTAGCTTCTACATTTCCTATACTATTCTTACCCTTCCCCTATTTTCTACCTACCACCTATACTACTTATTCTCTGTACCTTTTCTCTCTCTCTCTCTCCTCCTCCCACTTCCCTGTCACTAACCTTCCACGTGATCTCCATCTCTGTGGTTCTGTTCCTGTTTTAGTTGTTTGTTTAGTTTGTTTTTGTTTTTATTTTAGATGTGGTTGTAAATAATTGTGAGTTTGCTGTCATTTTACTGTACATGTTTTTTTCTTCTTTTTCTTAGATAAGTCCCTTTAACATTTCATAGAGTAAGGACTTGGTGATGATGAACTCCTTGAACTTGACCTTATCTGAGAAGAACTTTATCTGCCCTTCCATTTTAAATGAGAGCTTTGCTGCATAGAGTAATCTTGGATGTAGATCTGATGCAGACACTGGCCCACAGTGTCCATGTCATTATGGATGAAATGAGACATTCACATGGACTACCGAGTCCAGTGGAGAAAAAGGGCAAGCATAGCCTTTCTCTCAAGGGGAACAAAAGCCTTGGCCCTTGCCATGACTGGCCTTTATTGAGTTTCTCCGCATAT
>NW_028097252.1:0-697 GCF_014824575.4 Sturnira hondurensis | reverse complement strand
AGGGCCCCCTTGTATGTCACTTCTTTTTTCTCCCTTGCTGCCTTTAGGATTTTCTCTTTCTCTTGGAGGTTTGCCATTTTAATGATGATGTGTCTTGCAGTAGGCCTCTTTCGGTTCCACTTGCTGGGGAGTCTCTGTGATTCCTGGATCCGTGCGAATTTATCTCTCCTCAACTTAGGAAAATTTTCCGTTATTACTCTTTCAAGTAGGTTTTCTATCCCTTGTTCTTCTTCCTCTCCTTCTGGAATTCCTATTATTTGGATATTATTACGTTTCATGTTGTCTTGCATTTCTCTTAAATTCTCTTCATTTTTTCTGATTCTCTTTTCCCTTACTTGTTCCGTCTGGGAGCTTTTTTCTAACCTGTCTTCAATCTCACTTATGCGATCTTCCGCCATATCGATTCTATTCTTCATACCTTCTACTGTGTTCTTCAGTTCAGAAATTGTATTCTTCATTTCCTCTTGGCCTTTACTAACGGTTTCTATTTCCTTTTTCATGTTGGTATAGTTTGCAGAGAGTTCATTGTAGCTTCCCTGTAGTTTCTGGTAGCTCGTTGTAAGCTCTTTGAATTGCCTGATAACCAGAGATTTGAATTCAATATCTGATAGTTGGTTTGCCTCTATTTCATCTAACATTCTTTCTGAGACTTCCTCCTTTTCTTTCATTTGGGGGTTGTTTCTTTATCTTCCCATTG
>NW_028097251.1:0-2038 GCF_014824575.4 Sturnira hondurensis | reverse complement strand
AATTTCTCGGTCACTTAGAGTTATTGGCTCTGGGACTTTGAGTTCTTCTTGTGGCATCTTTCAGGTTGTTCGTGCCTGTTCCATAGCAGGATCAGAGCCCTAAAGTGTTCACTAGAACAGGGCAACTAAGTCGCTGGGTTGTGACGTTGTATGTGGAGGCGGGGTCAAAGAGGGACCATGGCGTCATGTCCGCCGCCTGCCACCACGGCCCTCACCAGTGCCGCAGTTGCTGCCATCACCGAACCCACGCGTTTCGTCCCACTGCACGCGAGTGTGCCACCGCCGTCAGCCCTCGCCCCCTGGGGCCTGCGTGGTCTGTCTCACTGTGTGCGAATATTCGCCCGCGGTCTGCCCCGCCCCCCAACTGGTTCCCGTCTGCCTGCGCCCTGGGTCGGGGGCCCTGTCCCACCGGACCCTGCTTGCTGCTGGCTCCGCTCCTCTTACCATCCCCGTTGAATGGTTAGATGTAGTTGGACTTCCGTATAATTCAATTTTCTGTCCTTTGGTTGTGTCTTTGTTTCTCCAAACCTTTGTTGTATTCAAACTTGGTTGTGGGAGAAGGCACAGTGTTTCCACCTATGCCTCCATCTTGGTGGAAGTCCAGCACACATTTTATAGGACAAAAAGTATAATTGGTTAATAGCAAATATGACATGTTTATGAAAATCAAGTCTTTTGGGATGAATTTAATCACATTCGCTGAAGGACACATTAATGAAAATAGGTTTTCTTTTGTTTTTGTTTTAAATAATTTATTTTTATTGTACTTTTTTCATTAACATTTACCCCCCCCCATAGTTATACCTGCTTCAAACTCCACACACCCTCTCAACCCACAATCACCACAATTGCTGTCCTTGTGAAAATATGTTTCTAAATTTGGATGCTGAAGCAGGATCCATCAAAGGCAAACCTATGATGATCAATATTGTTACACTTGACAAGTCAAGATTAAATGCAATCTGTATGACTATATTTTACTCATAGTGTTATAAGTAAAATTTAAAAAGATCAGAAGAAAATATTTCTAACACATTCAAAATGTGAAGATTTACATTTGGAATGCTTAAAGTTTACCTCAAAACCCATAGAGAAAAATACAAATAACAAATAGAAAAAATAGCAAAAGATTTGAGTCAACAATTTCCCAAAGTGAAAATTGAAAAAATAGTCCATCTCAGTGGTAATCCAAAGACTGCAAGCTAAAACACTGATAAATACACAAAAATACTGAAATGCCATGTTTTCCAAATCAGATTAACATGTTTTTAAAAGTTTCATAATTGTAAGTCTTAACTAAAGTGAGGAGTATTTGGATCTCTATTAAAATGATGGTCAATTAGTAATGACACTTTGAAAGATAATTAAAATGTGAATGTTTCAGAGGGGAGAGGGGAGGGAATTTCAGGGGAAAAGGGGAAGAGTTTACAGGAACAAGTTTAAAGGACACACGGACAAAAACAAGGGGGGTTGGAAATAAGAGGAAGGTGGGGAGCACTGGGGGGTGGGATGGGATGGGAATAAAAGGCAGAAAACTGTACTTGAACAACAATTAAAATAAAAAATAAATTTTTAAAAATATAAATGTTTTACATTACTGCTTTCTAGTTCTCAAATCCCAATTTTCAGATACACTATACACTGGCATTCATGTATTTATTATACATTAGCTACATAGACATAGTTATAGATATAGATAATATATATATATATATATATATATAGATGTGTATTATTACCTAGAGTAGTAAAATACTGGAAATAATATTAATGGCCACTTGCATGGGAATCAATAAATAAGATCTGGTATAGTGACACTATGAAATATGCTACACCAATTAAAATATAAATAAAAAAACAAGGTACACATGTGATGAAATGGAAAGTTTTCCATGATATTATCATTGATGAGGGAAAATTTCATAATGATTCATATACCATGATGTAAACAGATACACACAACACAATACTATATATTTGTACCAGTTCACAAATGTAAATGCACAGTATAATCACTAACAAGTTTATACACACAACA
>NW_028097250.1:0-1637 GCF_014824575.4 Sturnira hondurensis | reverse complement strand
AGCCACACATCTGCCATCTGGCTTCGCCTGTACCAGTCATTTCACTCAAATCTTTGAGCCTCTATTGTGCCTACAGGTTTCTTTTTAGCCATCTTTCAGGAAAGCAACCTTCGTTCCTTCCCTGGAAAGGCTGGCTGGAACCGCACAACCAACCAAAGTACCAGGCTTTTCTTGCGGGCTTTTGCTAGCTGCACAGGTCAATCCCAGTTCCTCTGAACTCTCTGGTAATGACCAGAACCATACATGCCTCCTTCAGGCATGACATTCCAGTCAAAGTCCTGGTTAACAAAACCACTATTAATGACTGGTCTTATTGGTTTTATGCAAAGAAACCTTACGTCATCATTCATTCCTTCAGAATGCCAAATTCTGGAGGGATCAGGTAGGGAGAAAAACACAAAGCTTGAAGGAAAATCTTTCTTCTTCTAATACCCATCAAGATGCATCTCTACGCCTTATACCTTCTATTACTAACACCACATAATTTCTTTTCAAAACTTTCACATTTCCATTTATTTTTGTTTTTATTTTTATTTTTTAAATATTTTATTTATTTATCTTTAGAGGTGAAGGGAAGGAGAGAGGAAGAGAAACATCAATGTATGGTTGCTTCTCATGCATCCCCTGCTGGGAACTTGTCCCTGCTGGGAACTGGCCTGCAACCCTGGCGTGTGCCCTGACTGGGAATCAAACCGCAATCGTCTGGTTTGCAGGCCCGCTGAGCTACACCAGCCAAGGCTCCATTTATTTTTATAACTTCCCACAGACTTTCTGCAATATTTACAAACCGTCTATAGCCTTTTTACCTATTCAGATTTATCCATAATTCTCTTTTAATCCCTGTTCTTTTCCCACACTGGGAAGAACTGTACTTAAACTCAGTATTTGGCAGCTAAAAGTCCCTAGATTTGCAGGGACATTTTTCACCTTTCTGAAGCTTAGACCTTGCAAACACCCTATAAATCAGATGGTCAGCCTTGGACCACAGTTCGTGACCTTCAAAACCAGAGCCATTCCTATCAGAACCAGTTACACGGAGAACCTGACTGCTGCAGTGTCCACACAGCAGCAACATACAGCTAAGCAGGTTTACAGAAGCAAGAAAGCAGGGCTGCTGATAGGGTCATATAATGTTCTTTTGTTCTTACTTTTTAGTTACTTAGTTGTTTACTCCTCCTTATCTCAGTGGCTCAGCAAACGAACCGAGTCCCTCTGACTTGTCTGGGCTTGTCTAAACAGGTCTCCTGTGACATCTCCCCCCTTTATCTATTCTGAGGGTGGGAGGACGTCTCCTGAAAACTTAGGGGCATTCCTAATTCTAAGTAGTGCCAGCGGCAGCAAATCAGTCCAAAGTCATCCAGTCTCCTTCTCCGTGAATGGTTTTAGATCTCTAGTCAGGGCCTCTCTGAGGGGAGTGGGAGTTTCTGAAGCTCTGTGCCAGTCTGGTCTGGGTCTAACCCAGCTAGGCTGAGGGCTGTAGGTGCCTGTCAGTGGGCTTTTTCTCTTCCTTTTCAGATACGGATACAGAACAAAATCCAAAACACAGAGTTCCGAAACAACACACAGGCCTCTTCTCGCATCTGTGCGTCCACTGGTGCCTCACAGAGACATGCTCCTTCAGGCCCAGTCTCATGGCA
>NW_028097249.1:0-715 GCF_014824575.4 Sturnira hondurensis | reverse complement strand
AGTCAATATATAGGAGTCAAGCAGTACTATATATATATAGTACTGCTTGACTCCTATATTCTCTTGGTTATATATATATATAGTACTGCTTGACTCCTATTCTAAATATGGGAATTGGAGTGGCAGAAAATTTTAGATGAGTAATCACACAGGTTTTCCTTTGCACGGCTGAACATTCTACAGACTAGACAATTTCCGATGTATCAATAGTTCAGATAATAAGGATGTGTAATGATCCCCAATGAAATACCATAACAGGATTTTAAAACATCCATTCCCCATTCCTCTGCATAGTTGGTAAAAAGTGAAATGCTGATTAGCATATTGCTCATTTTTTCATCAAAAGGAAGGCAGTATTTGGTTTGGTGGTATCTGAGTTCAAACTGAATTGGAATGATGCCTGGTACAGAGATACCGTAATTCATCAAACAAATATTTATCATCGGTTATTTACAAGGCATTTGGTAGGGTGAAGAGAAGGAGGCCCTTGCTTTCAAAACTATTTGATGAAGAGAAGAAACACCATTTATTCAAATACAGACTTTCCTTTGGAAGATATAATTCTTTATTAACAGACTAGAGTATCTGCTTAAAAGTAAGACCTCCTGTACATCCGTCCCTGCTACTTTTCATATTTGGGGGGAAATCACCATATCTTGCCTTTTAAACTTTTTATACTTGGGGGAAATCACCATTTCTTGCCTGCATATACCCC
>NW_028097248.1:0-994 GCF_014824575.4 Sturnira hondurensis | reverse complement strand
TTTTGATCATCATTCTTTTTGTCATGGGAAATTGTGGTGTGTGTGGTCTCACGGCAATGTATGCAGTCTCTCTTCTTGCATGTCACCACAGACAAAATACACACGGCGGATCTTAGAGAGACATTTTTTGCCATTGTGTCCTTCCCAAGGTTGAGTTTCTGATGTTCCCATGTCCCCTTCACAGCAGGGACTTTCTTAGACTTAATGAGGAGTCTTAGGTAGCATGTTCTCTCCTTGTCTCAGCAAAGAGAAACACTCTTGGATCTCCATGAAAGACACGTAGATGCCTGTGACCCATAGAGTGTCCCCCTGGGACACACCTGTCCAATCCAGCTTTGGCGGTTCCGGGGCCGGTTCTCATTGTCAATCAACTTCCGGACCAAGGTGGGGCACCAGAAGCGCAGAATCCCTCCGCCTGCGGGACTCACGGGCCATGCGCAGAAACCCTAAGTGTCTTCGGAGCTGTGTTCAAGTTGTTGCCACAGAAACTCCCCTGCATTCAGTACTTGTGGCTCCACAAAAGGATTTTCATTTAAATGCGTTAACCACCAAACATGAAACAGGCCCCTAGAGTGAGGACACCCAGGCCACTCGCAAAGCAAACAGGGAGACTCAGGCGCGGGTCGGAGGCGAAGGGGGGCGGGGGGAAAGACCAGGCTGGAAAAGCGGCTCAGCAGGATGTTGAGCTCGAGGCAGCGCCCACCGCAAGCCCCGCCTCCAAGCTTCCTGGCCGCTCACCTGGAACTTCCTGGTCTGCCGCCGCAGAGGTCTGCGGACGCGGCGAACCGGATATGGAGTCCGCGCGTCAAAAGTTCACTTCCGCGGTGTTGGTTTCAGTGTTCCGTTTCAGACCAGCACTTTCCGGCCTCACCGCCCTCCCCACTCCCGGCCTCTGCAATGAGTCGCTGGGGAGGCCAGCGCAGTGACCGCCACCCGAGCCCGCGCGGTGCTCCTGTTCGCGGGACTCCGTGTTGCCACCGCAGGCCCCCAGGTG
>NW_028097247.1:0-1330 GCF_014824575.4 Sturnira hondurensis | reverse complement strand
GGCCTCACCCAAGGAGTGTGGCTCACACTCTTTAGATGGTGAAGGGACATGTACAAGAACACTTCACTGACTATAGAGCACTTCACTGACTATGCTCAGGGCACCGTGACAGAACAGCAACGAGCTGTTGTTGTTCATTGCACCTACTGATCAGAGGGTTGGAAAGGCGCCCCCCCCATGAATCCGTTTCACTGGGAAAGTCTTTTGAGATATCAAGATGAACCTGCTTCAGCAAACACAAGTGGCCTTGTGGATTCTTCCCACTGTAGCTAAAAGTCTAAGTAAAGAAGTAAGTGATATATGTGAATCACATAAAATATATACTAATATACTTGAGTATGTAAACATTCTTAAATTTGATTAGAAAAGTTAAAGAAGAATGAAATAACCAGGGGAGATTGATTTTTATATAATCAGGTCTAAAGTAAGCAGAAAAGATTCAGTGTGAAGTTTTATTTTTAATTTTAATGTTAAGGCTTTAAATCATGTAAAATTTTGTTAAATAACATGTTTTTACTCATTAGGAGCTAGTTGTATAGTACAATAATGTAAACCTTTTAAAAGGATAATTTGACTTTATTCCACTATTGAAGATGTCAAGACACCAATTATGGTTTGATATACAGACATGCATTGCTTATGATGGGATGTGTTCTGAGAAATATATTGTTAGCCTGCTACATTTAAGTTATATGAGATAGCCTATTATTCCCATAATATAAAAGATATAAATTAGTACACCTGTACTGGACACTTTCCATGAATAGAGTTTGCAGGACTGGAAGTTGCTTTGGTGAGTCGGTGAGTAGTTAGGGAATTCAAAGTCCTAGATTATGATTGCATACTACTGTAGACTTCATAAACATTGCTGTACAAGCCCTCCCCACCTGCTTACTCCCAATAGTATTAACAATAGAATATCAAAGCTGTCAAAACTACTCCATAAACAGAGGTGGGCTGGATTGATTCGAAATATTAAGAAGAAATAGGCTGAATAAGGTGTAAATCACCATAATAGTGAGTATCAGGAGAATATAAAAAATGGCCTGAGTATGTGTAGAAAGAAGTAGTCAGATTAGAGCCCTGGCTGATGTATCTCAGTGGAGTGAGTGCTGGCCTGCAAACCAAAGTGTTGCCAGTTCAACTCCCAGTCAGGGCACATGCCTGGGTTGTGGGCCAGGTTCCTAGTGGAGAGTGTGCGAGAGGCAACCACACATTGGTGTTCCCCTCTCTCTCTCTCTCTCTTCTCCCTCCTTTCTTCTCTAAAACTAAATAAATTCTTTAAAAAATCATATTAGTGATATAAAGAAACATAGGGAAAG
This sequence comes from Sturnira hondurensis, assembly GCF_014824575.4. Taxonomy (NCBI): domain Eukaryota; kingdom Metazoa; phylum Chordata; class Mammalia; order Chiroptera; family Phyllostomidae; genus Sturnira; species Sturnira hondurensis. The sequence goes on along the minus strand of NW_028097247.1, from coordinate 8 downwards.
GCCATGGC
>NW_028097246.1:0-19917 GCF_014824575.4 Sturnira hondurensis | reverse complement strand
TGTATGGCTGCTTCTTATGCATCCCCTGCTGGGAACTGGCCTGCAACCCAGGAATGTGCCCTGACTGGGAATTGAACCGGGATTATCTGGTTCACAGGCCGGTGCTCAATCCACTGAGCTACATCAGCCAGGGCTTAAAGAGTGATTCTTTTAAAAAGCTGCTAGTGTTTGAGATACATCACCCATAAAGATGACTGAATTTTTACAAAACATGACCTACTTAGAATTTTTTATCTATTGAAAACAAGATATCACTATTCAGTATCTTAGGTGATTAGCTTAGAGCAGCAATTTTCAGCCAGTGTGCCATGGCACACTAGTGTGCCACCAGAACTTTTAAACTATGTAATATCTGACTTTAGTCAGGGGCACTGACCTCTTTCCCCTTAGACTGTCAAGAAAAGAAATGACAACAATCAAAACAACAGCCGTCTGGTGTGAATGAATCAAAATTACAGCTATTTTATTGCTAAGATTGGCAAAAAATGTATTTTGGGGTGTGCTGAAGAATTTTAATAATTAGTTTATGTGTGACATGAGATGAAAATGGTTGAAAATAGCTGGCTCAGAAAGACAAAATTTTTTTTTTTAAGATTTTATTTATTTACTTAGAGAGGGGGGAAGGGGAGGAGAAAGAGTGGGAGAGAAGCATCAGTGTGTGGTTGCCCCTCATGTGTCCCCAACTGGGGACCTGGCCCACAACCCAGGCATGTGCCCTGACTGGGAATTGAACCAGCAACCTTTTGGTTTACAGGCCCACGTGCAATTCACTGAGCTACACCAGCCAGGGCAACAAAAATATTTATAGTATTTTCAGAGTCAAAGGAAAGAGAAGAGATATGATTCTAAAAATAAAAAATTTTAATTAAAAAATGTAGTAGCAGATTTACTTCTTCTTCTTCCTCAGATTCCACAGAAATGGAAATAGGGGAGTAAGACTGGCAAGAAGCTGGTGGAAGCAGAGAAATTTTAAAAAATTCCAAAATGCAAGCTAATGAACTGGGGTTGAAAGGCGAAGAAAAGCAAAAGAAGCCAGCTCAGCTCCCAGATGCTGGAGAGGTTCCAGGATAGGACATGACAGGAACACCCAGAGTGCAAGTGAGAAGGGTCCTGAAAGCCAAAGGTCTGAACACCAAACAGAGCCCCCGCCCCCGCCCCAAAGAAAATGACCTGGAGCCAGGCCTCTATCGCCCACCCAACTCTGCAGGCTCAAACTGAATCAGAAAAACAGAAAAACTGGGACCTATTATAGCTTTTATATCTACAAACATCCCCAGAATAAAGTCTTCCTATTGTAGCATTCTTTAAAGGCCCCTGGCACAGCATCTTCACTTCCCTGCAGGGCCATCTGTTTATCTGTTCATTCAGTGCTGCTACTGCATCAATTGTGACTGTGATGGGAGAACCACGACCACCTGATATCCAAAGAAAGTCACTAAAAGGAACCAAAGACCAAAATAAGCCAATGAGCTCTGGCTGGTGTAGCTCAGTGGATTGAGCACAGGCCTGCAAATCAAAGGGTTGCTGGTTCAATTCCCAGTCAGGGCACATGCCCAGGTTGTGGGCCAGGTCCCCAGTAGGGGATGTGGGAGACACAACCACACATTGATGTTTCCCTCTTGGCTTTCCTTCCCCTCTCTATAAAAATAAATAAAAATAAAAAAATAAGCCAATGAAAACTGGCTCTGGTAAAAAGAAAAATTCAAGAAAACTCAGAGAAAATTAGTTCTTATCCTTAAGGAAACTTGAGAACCTGCAGCATCCTAAACAAGAACAAAATGTATATAAAAGCAACAAAGAATAAAAATGTTATCTTAGAACTTACAAATGATTGCTAAAATAAAACATTCATTAGAAGAGTTAAAAGATAAGTAAATCAAACTTCCTAAAGCACAGTAAGAGATGGAAAATACAACTGGAAAAGAGCGTAAAGGCTTAAGCCCTGGCCTGCGGCAGCTCGGTTGTTTGGAGAGGCTTCCCGACACACCAAGGTTGTGAGTTTGATCCCTGGTCTGGGTAAATACAAGAATCAACCAATGAATGCATAAATAAATGGATCGACAAATTGGTGTTTCTCTCTCTCCCCCCTTTTTCTCCATCTCTCCCTCTCCCCTGCTCGCTTCCTCTCATTAAAAAAAGGAAAAGAGTAAAGGCTCAATTTAAAGGGTCTAATATATAATTAATAAAAGTTACAGATTTCTAGTCAAGATGACGGTGTAGGCAGACATGGCTCGCCTCTTTGCATAACCACAAAAAAAAAAATCACAACTAAAATATAGAACAACCATCACTCAGCACTGACAGAAATTGAGTTGAATGGAAGTCTGACAACTATGGAATTAAAGGAACCACATCCATCCAGACTGGGAGGAGGGGCACAGGTGCAGAGTAGGCTGGTCCCACATCCATGATGTGGTGGGCAAAAAATTCATGAAGGAGTGATCATTTGTCATGGACCATGCCAACATTCTTTCCTACTTCTTTCTGTATATTCATCAGTGAGAGAGCTGGGCCAGCCAAGACAGAGGCACAGGTAGAAACTCTTCGCTTCCTTGCACAACCAAAAGGATAGCAACTAAGTTAAAAACAAAAAACAACCAGAACTGCCAGAGAATCAAACTGCATAGAAGTCCAATAACCAAGGAGTAAAGAAAAAACAATCATCAAGACTGGTAGGAGGGGCAGAGACGGGCAGCCGGGTTAAGAGGCCTGGCAAGGCAGTGGACCAGGGTGGATGGGAGTTCCCACATTCATGTGTGGATAAGCCGGGAGGAACAACTGGGAAGAGAGACAAACCACACAACCCAGGATGCCAGCACAGAAAATTAAAACTTCAAAACTTTTGGCTCTAAAAATTTGTAGCTCAAAAGCAGCAAGAGAAAAGGGGACAGTTACTTACAAAGGAGTTTCCATTAGACTCTCAGCTGATTTCTCAAAAGACACCTTACAGACAAGAAGGGACTGAGAAGTATTCCAAGTCATGAAAGGCAAGGATCTACATTCAAGATTACTCTATCCAGCAAAGCTATCATTTAGAATGGGAAGGCAGATAAAGTGCTTCCCAGATAAAGTTAACTTAAAGGAGTTTATCATCACTAAGCCCTTATTATATTAAATGTTGAAGGAATTATCTAAGAAAAAGAAAATCAACTCCCAGCCAAGATGGAGGCGTAGGTGGAAACACTGTGCCTCCTCACACAACCAAGTTTAAGACAACAAAGTTTTAGTAACAAAAACGCAACCAAAACACAGAAAATTGAACTATACGGAAGTCCGACAACAATGAATCATTCAACCAGACCAGTAAGAGGGGGGGAGCCAGTGGCTGGCGAGGTGGGGTTGCAGGAAAACTCGGCTGGACTGACCCAGGCACGGGCGACAGTTGGTGGATCCCAGGCGTGGGGTTGTGACAGGCAGACCGAGTGGGGGCACAAGGCAGCAGGCTGACCATGGTCACACATTTGAGCACAGATAAACCAGGCGAAGGAGCGAACAGTGAGACAGACCACACAGGCCCCAGCAGCAGGAGGCAGCAGAGGGGACCGCCATTGCACCTCTTTGACCCCGCCCCCCACATGAAGCAGCACAACCCAGCAATTGAGTTGCCCCCCTGTGGCGAACCCCTAAGGCTCCATTCCTTATACCTAACAGGCGAGAACAGACCAAAACATTATGGCTCAAGAAGAACTCAAAGCCCCAGAGCCAAGAACTCTAAGTGACCAAGAAATAGCCAACCTCTCAAATGCACAGTTCAAAACACTGGTGATCAGGGTGCTCACAGAACTGGTTGATTTCGGTCAAAAATGTGAGGAAGAAATGAAGGCTAAACTAATTGAAATGAAGGGAAATGCACAGGAAACCAATAGTGATGGAAAGAAAACTGGGACTCAAATCACTGGAGTGGACCAGATGGAAGAAAGAAACAACCAAACAGAAAGATTGAAGAAATAAGAATTCAAAAAAAATGAGGAGAGGCTTAGGAACCTCCAGGACATCTTTAAACGTTCCAACATACGAATTATAGGGGTACCAGAAGGGGAAGAGAAACAGCAACAAGAGGAAAACTTATTTGAACAAATAATAAAGGAGAACTTCCCCAGTCTGGCAAAGGAAATAGACTTCCAGGAAATTCAGGAAGCTCAGAGAGTCCCAAAGAAGCTGGACCCAAGAAGGAACACACCAAGGCACATCATAATTACATTCGCCAAGACTAAAATGAAGGAGAGAATCCTAGAAGCAGCAAGAGATAAGGGGATAGTCACCTACAAAGGAGTACCCATCAGACTGTCAGCAGATTTCTCAAAAGAGACCTTCCAGGCAAGAAGGGGCTGGAAAGAAGTATTCCAAGTCATGAAATCCAAAGACCTACAGCCAAGATTGCTTTATCCAGCAAAACTTTCATTTAGAATGGAAGGACAGATAAAGTGCTTCTCAGATAAGGTCAAATTCAAGGAGTTCATCATCACCAAGCCCTTATTATATGAAATGTTAAAGGGACTTATCTAAGAAAAGGAAGATGAAAAATATGAACAGTGAAAGGACATCAAACTCACAGTTATTAACAACCCTACCCAAAACAAAAGCAAACCAAGAGGACAGCTAGATCAAGAGTGGAACCATAGAAATGAAGATCACATGGAGGGTTAGCAACAGGGGAGTGGGAGGAGAAGAGGGGAGAAGGTACAGAAAATAGCATAGACAGTAGGTAGAAAATAGATAGGGGGAGGGCAAGAATAGTAGGGAAATATAGAATCTAAAGAACTCGAGACACGTGGTCATAAACTAAAGGGAGAGAATGGTGGGGGAGGGGGTGTGTAGGGTGGAGGGGAATCAAGGGGGGGGGAATAGAACAACAACTGTAATGGTAATAATCAATAAAATATATTAAAAAAAAAGAAAAAGATGGTTCGATTCCCAGTCAGGGCACATGCCTGGGTTGCAGGCCAGTTCCCAGCAGGGGACGCACAAGAGGCAACCATACATTCATATTTCTATCCCTCTCTCCTTCCCTTCCCCTGTAGAGATAAATAAATAAAATCTTTAAAAAAAAGAAAAAGAAAATAAAAAACTATGAACAGTAAAATGAGAACCAACTCACAACTATCAACAACTGAATCTAAAAAACAAAAATAAAAACTAAGCAAACAACTAGAACAGGAACAGAATCACAGAAATGGAGATCACATGGAGGTTTATCAGTGGGGATAGAGAGGGGCAGAATGGGAGGAAAAAGGTACAGAGAATGAGAAGCATAAGTAACTGGTAAGCACAAAATAGACAGGGGGAGGTTAAGAATAGCATAGAAAAAGGAGAAGGTTGTATGTACAACCCAGGGACATGAACTAAGGTGGGGAATGATGTGGCGGGGGGTGGGGTACAGGGTGAAGGGGAATCAAGGGGAGAAAAGAATGGGGCAACTGTAATAGCATCATCAATAAAATAAACTTAAAAATTTTTTCTTTTAAAAATTCTTAGTATAAAATAGGAAAGAACAACAGAATTATAAATGCCAAAATAGAAATAAAAATTTAAATTAAAAAAAAGAAAAAAGTATTTCAGAGGGATACCTCAGGAGCAAGGAGTGCCAGACCCACCCCAGGCCACCAGCCCAGGGCTCCAGTGCCAGGAAGCTAAGTCCCTGCAATTTCAGGCTGCAAAAACCAGCAGGCTTCATCTGCCCTGGCTGGTGTGGCTCAATGGATTGAGTGCTGGCCTGTGAATCAAAGGGACACCAGTTTGATTTCCAGTCAGGACACACGCCTGGGTTGCGGGCCAGGTCCCTTGTGAGGGGCGTGAGAGAGGCAACCACACACACTGATGTTTCTCTCTCTTTCTTCCTCCCTCTCCCGATCTAAAAAATAAAGAAAATACTTAAAAACAAACAAACACCAGAGGATCGCGGTTTGATTCCCAGTCAGGGCACATGCCTGGGTTGCAGGCCAGTTCCCTGCAGGCCAACTCCCAGCAGGGGACGCACGAAAGGCAACCATACATTGATGTTTCTCTCCCTCTCCTTCCCCTCTAAAGATAAATAAATAAATAAAATAAATAAAAACAAACAAAAAATCCCACAAAAAACAAAACAAACAAACAAAACCCCAGCAGGAATTGAGTCAGTGGAAGAAACGCTGGAGCCTCAAGCAATTTTTCGTAAAGAACCCATACACAGATTCACCTACTCAGACTCACTCCGTCTGGTGCCAGGGGGTCCTGGTGCCAGGCAGGCAGCTTGTGGGGCCCCAGCGGTATACAGGGAGAGGCCGAGATATGTGGCATCAAAGCAAGCAGAGGCCACTGTCCTTTTCTGGGCCCTCCCAACACAGAGCCAGTAGACCAGTGCCATATCTAAGATCTCACCAACCTGGTTAACACACACAGTTTGATCTGAATTGGGGATCCCCAAAAGACTCCACCCCACCCACCTTATGGGCCTACCCAAGCTTATACTTCCCAACTTCCTGAGTCCTCTCAAACAAGCAGCAGCTCACCTCAGTGAGCCCCTGCTCTGGAACTAGCAGGCTACATTCACAGCTTGGCTTTGCCTAGGAATCTCCATGCCCAGCACAAGTAGCAGCAATCTCAGATTGCTTTATAATTCAGGCAGGGTGGCCTTGGGAAAAACACAAATAGGGGCTGACCTTGGCTTGCACCACCTGGGAAACCCCAGGGCCAGTGCACCCAGTGGACACTTACAGACCATGTTGGAGCACCACCACCCTGCCCCTGCACAGCTGATCCTCCACAGAGGGCAGAGATTCATGGTCAGTGGTCACAGCCAATCCCTGCAGCTGGCTGGCCTGGGTAAATCCCTCCCATTGATCTGCAAACAGCACCCAAGAATCAACTACAAGAGGAGGGAATACTAAGCCCACATGGAGGAAAAACCTTCAGTACCCAGCTTGGGTGATAGGGGAGGCTGAGCCACTGTTCCCTACAGGACACCTACTACATTAGGCCACACTACCAAGACACAAAGTCAAAACAGCTCTACCTAATACACAGAAACAAACACAGGGAGGCTGCCAAAATGAGGAGACAAAGAAACTTGGGCCAAATGAAAGAGGAGATCAAAACTCCAGAAAAAGAACTAAACGAAATTTTTTTAAAAGATTTTATTTATTTATTTATCTTTAGAGGGGAAGGAGAGAGGGAGAGAAACATCAATGTATGGTTGCCTTCCGTGCGTCCCCTGCTGGGATTTGGCCTGCAGGGAACTGGCCTGCAACCCAGGCATGTGCCCTGACTAGGAATCGAACCACGATCCTCTGGTTCGCAGGCCTGTGCTCAATCCACTGAGCTACACCAGCCAGGGCCAGAACTAAACAAAATTGAGATAAGCAATCTATCAGATGCAGAGTTCACTGGTTATAAGGATGCTCAAGGAATTTAGTGAGAACCTCAGCAGCATAAAAAAAAAACCCATGGGTAATTAAGGCTACACTAATTGAAATAAAGAACAATTTACAGGGAATCAACAGTAGAGTGAACGAAGGTGAGAATCAAATCTATGATATGGAAAATAAAGAAGCAAAAACCAACCAATCAGAACAAGAAGAAAGGAAAGTCCAAAAAATGAGGATAGTGTAAGCAGTCGAGGGGACAACTTTAAGGATTCCAACATTTGCTTCATAGGGGTGCCAGAAGGGGAAAAGAAAGAACAAGAAATTGGAAATCTGTTTGAGAAAATAATCAAATAAAACTTCCCTAATTTGGTGAAGGAAATAGATATGCAATTCTAGGAAGCACAGAGAGTCCCAAAGAAGATGGATGCAAAGAGGCCCACCCCAAGACAAATCATAATTAAAATGCCAAAGGTTAAAGATAAAAAGAAGGAAGTGGAGTGTGGGAGAATGGGTGAGAGGTGAGGGGATTAAGCAGTACAAATAGGTAGTTACAGAAAATAGCCATGGGGATGTAAAGTACAGTATAGGAAATGGGAATTGCTTATAGGAATAAAGAGAAGGAAAAAAGTAGGTTATCTCCAGAGGAATAAGTATTAATTTAGCATTAGGCTTATTGTCCACAACACTGACAATAATACTAACAATTTTAAGGGAAAGTGGTTTTCAATAAAAAATTTTTAATTAGCAAAACCTTTAGTGAGACAATGAAAGTATGAGGCAAAAAATAAGGTATTAACTATTGTGTTTTCACTAAGTAGAAATTACTTAATGTTTCTTTTCATTCTAAGTCTTACAGTCTTGCTTTATTTTTGAACCATATACTATGCACATATATGATTTTGATATAATTTTAAATACGAATTTGATATAATTTTAGAATTCAAGAAAAGCTAAATAAAGATACACACTAGATCATTTTAAGCCTATATATTTGACTCCCTCAGTCACAGTCTCCTGCTGTAACAATGGACATAAATGAAAACTTGAATCTTGGCAGGTAAGAGTGGAATGAATGGAAAAGCCTCAATAAGTACAGGTGAGACTGGTGGAAAGTAAAGGAATCTTCTGCCTCAGCCCCCCATCACTCCTGACACACTGCATGTTTGAAGTGGGAACTGAACTGTCAGCAAAACTCTAATCTGCAGGGTATGGAGAATACACGTCCCGGAAAGACTAATGAGTTTCTGTGCAGCAGGGTGGTGGAATGTGGTCACCCTGAGGCATGTGACCTGGAGAAAAGCAAAGACTGCCACAGAGAAGAAATTGTTCCTAAGAAAAAAGCTGTAATCACTGCAAGTGTTTATTTCAGCTACAACTACTAAACAATTTCAAATTTCACTAAAAAAACATGTAGAGAAAATTCAAACATCTGAAAAAACAGTTCAAAAAGGAAAACAATCTGACAATTAAAAAAACAGGGTTATTACAAGAAAAAAATGAGTCCTTATTCAGTAAGGTTCAAGAAGACATTATAACTAAAAAACAATAGCAAGCTGTCACAAATAGAAAGCAATGTAAAAACAGAAAAGAGTTCTTAAATAACATCACCATTACTATTAAAAACTAATAACTCAAGGGAGGATAACAAATAGCTAATTAAATACAGCAGAAAAGTAGAGGTACGTTAAGGCCAAAATTTGAAGAATTCTTCAAGCATGCAAAGTAAAAATGAGGAGATAAAAATTATAAAAAGAGAGGAAACAATACAATACACAGATGATCCTTGACTTTATGACAGTGTGAAAGTGATATGCATTCAGTAAAAACCCTACTTTAAACCATGCACGCAACTGTGATGTTAAACAACCGATACTGTACATTGCACTGTGTTGTTGGCACTTTTCAGATACTGTGTTTTGTTTTTCTGCATCATATCATGTCTACAAAACCCCCACCTGTGTCTCCTGCTTCTGGTGAAAAGAGGAAGGTAACTACTCTTGAGATGAACCTCAATTATTCCTGAGATGAAACTAAAGATAAATGCCCAACTACAGCCTAACGTAAGTGTTCTGAGGCTAGGCTAAAAAGCTATGATGTTTAGTAAGTTAGATGCATTAAATGCACTTTTGACTTACAATATTTTTAACCTATAATGGGTTTATCAGGACATAACTCCTTTATAAAATCAAGGATCATCTATTTGTAATAGGAGTTTTAGCAAAGAAAAACCAAACTGATGAAAGTGGGACAAAAATTGAAGGAAAAAAAAATTTCCTGAACTAAGGAAAGATACGAACATTCATATCAAAGGGGTTTTGCCAAGTATGAGGCAAACTCCAGTGATATTTCTGAGTTTCAAGAAAGAAAAAAGTTCTACTGTGTTCACAAAAGGAAAGACTTTTTTCATACTAGACTTTTCCTCTACAATATCACATGCTTGAAGTCAAGAGTCCTAAGGAAAAAGATTACTATTCAAAGAGTCTATAATTAGGCAAATCATTCATGTGTGAAGAAAAACATTTTTTCAGATATGTAATGACTCGTACTTTCCTTAAAAATAATTAGCCAGTATATTATAATCGACTGATAATAACTGAGGGAAAAACACATAAGAAAGAGGAACACGTGGGAATAGGTTGGGGAGGAAGAAGGAAAATAGTTGTGATCAATAAAAGCAGTGAAAATTTTTGGCCTAAAACTTAAATAATTATTGTCAATATGGTGGCTATCAATATAACAATGATAATTTTCTGTATTTTCAAGAATATTTTAATAATGATAATCTATACCTAAAGTTACACATTTTTTTGTTTTTAATTTTTTAAATTTAATTCTTGTTCAAGTACAGCTTTCTGTCTTATATTCCCAGCCCTGCCCGCCCCCCATCCCGTGTTCCCCACCTCCCTCCCATTTCTACCCCCCCCACCTTAGTCATTGTCCATGTGTCCTTTATACTTGTTCATGTGAGTCCATCCCCTTTTCCCCTATGATTCTCTCCCCTCTCCCCTCTGGACCCTGTCAGCCTGTTCCGTATTTGAGTGTCATTGGTCATATTTTGCTTGTTTGTTTGTTTGTGTGTTTTTAAGACTATTTATTTATTTATCTTTAGAAGGGAAGGAGACGGAGAGAAACATCAATGTATGGTTGCCTTTCGTGCATTCTCTGCTGGGAGGTGGCCTGCAGGGAACTGGCCTGCAACCCAGGCATGTACCCTGACTGGGAATCGAACCCCGATCCTCTGGTTCGCAGGTCCGCGCTCAATCCACTGAGCTACGCCAGCTAGGGCCTGCTGGTTTGTTTTGTTGTTTAGATTAAAGTTACAAATTTAAACAAAGTGAGAACTGGGCAAAAAGGGAATTCTAATTTTTTTCTGTTATACTGAGAGTGTGTGTGTGAGTAGACTGTTTTGTTTGGTTGGAAAAGAAATACCTATTCAAATATGTTATTTAAAAGTAAAAAGGACTTCCAGTTTCTGATCTAGCATGTAAAGAGCTTAAAAAGCTGCCACTCCATTCTAATAACAAATAAAAACCTGAACAAACTGGAAAATTAACAGCTCTTCTTACATGCTTCAGAAAGTGATGTTACACATTTCTCTCAGCAATAATTTTTTCTCATACATCTCCTTGGGCAAGGGAAACAAAAGAAAAACAAATGGGACTATATCAAACTGAAAAGTTTTTGCCCAGCAAAGGAAACCATCAACAAAATGAAAAGACAACCCACTGAATGTGAGAACATAGATACTGATACATGTGAAAAAGGGTTAATATCCAAAATTTGTAAAGAACTCATACAACTCAATGCCAAAAAAACCAAACAATTCAATTAAAATATGGGCAAAGGACCTAAATAAACACTTCTCCAAAAAGGACATACAGATGGCTAAAAGATATATGAAGATACTCAGTGTCCCTAATTATCAGAAAAGCGAAAATTAAAACCACAATGAGCTATCACTTAACACCTGTCAGAATGGCCATCATCAATATATTGACAAACAAAAGGTGTTGGCCAGGATATGCAGAAAAGTGACCCCTTGTACACTGTTGGTGGGAATGCAGACTGGTGCAGCCACTATGGAAAACAGTATGGAGATTCCTCAAAAAATTAAAAATGGAACTTATGACTCAGCCATTCCATTTCTGGGTATATACCTAAGAAACTCAAAACACTAATTTGAAAGAGTAAATGCACCCTATGTTTATTGCAGCATTACTTGTAATATCCAAGGTATGGAAACAACCCAAGGGCTCATCAATATAGGAGTAGATAAAAAAGTTGTGGTACATATATACAATGTAATATTACTTGGCTACAAAAAAGAATAAAATCTTACTATATGCAACAGCATGGATGGATGTAGAGGGTATTATGCTAAGTGAAATAAGTCAGAGAAAGACTTATTTCCACATGTGATTTCACTTATATACAGAATCTAAAGAACCAAACAAAAAAGAAACAGTCTCATAGATACAGAGAACAGACTAAGGGTTGCTAGAGGGAGAGGGTTTGGGGGGCTGGGTGAAAAGGTGACGGGATTAAGAAGTACAAATTGGTAGTTACAAAACAGTCACAGGGATGTACAGATAGGGAATAGAGTCAATAATATTATAGTAACTATATATGGTACCAGGTGGGTATTTGAAATATTGGGGGGATCACTTTGTAAAGTATAGGACTGTTTAACTACTATGCAGTACACCTGAAACAAATGTAAAATAATATTGAATGTCAACTCTAATTAAAAAATTGTGATGTCACAGGGCAAACTGCTGCCCCCCAAATTGGAGACACATAGGTAGATACTGAGAATCACAACTTACAAGAACAGAAACCACCAAGAGAACTGACGCAGTGGAGAGGGAGCCAGAAAACCTAAACTATAGCTGATGAATTGCCGGAAGCTCAGTAGACCAGTCTGAGAGTCAAAAACTTCAGGAGGCATACCATACTTCTGTGTGTTGTTTTACAGCTAGGAGGTCTACCAGGTTTTCACAGTGACTATTAAGAAAAATTCCTTCCTGCTTCTGGGGAGGGGAATAATAGCCATTTGAAACACTCTTGCCTTTAAGAGAAACTATTTTATCACAGCCTAACCTATTGGGGTTTTATCAGAACCTAGCTGACCTAGGAGAAGGATAATATCCAATTCCAGCCCCTTTCTGCTGTCCTGTGTTACCGAAAGGAGGGGTGGGGAGGACATGGAGAAAGGAACTAGAACTACTGGGAGGCGCTTGTGAAGTTCACAGCCCAGGGGCACAGGTTCACTAAAAGACTGAGACGTAATCACAGGACTATAGAATGCTTCCCCTCCTCCTGCATAATACCATCGTATCACTAAGGGCCTATTTACCAGAGTTCCTGCTACCCAGCACATCATGTTCAACTTTCAACCAAAAAATTACAAGGCACACTAAAAGGAAAAAACAATTTGAACGCAGAGACAAACATCAGAACAATGTTCAGATATGGTAAGAATGTTGGGACTATCAGATGATAAATCTAAAACAACTGTGATTAATATGCTAAGAGTTCTAATGGAAAAAGTAAAAACCAATGGGTAATGTAGGCAGAGAGTTGAAACATCTAACAAAAAAATCAAAAAGTAATACTAGAGATCAAATACACTGTTAACAGAAAAAAAAAGAATGCCTTTGAAGGGCTTATTATAGATTAGACACAGGTGAGAACAGAATCCTTGAGAGCTTGAGGATATCTCAAAAGAAACTTCCAAAACTGAAATTCAAAGGAAAAAAAAGACAGCTTCCTGAAAATACAACATCCAAGAACTGTGGAATGACTATGAAAGGTGTAACACTGTGTAATGGGGATATCAGAAGAAGAAAGAGAAAGGAATAGAAGTGTTGGGAACTGCCCTGCCTGGTTTCAGAAGCTGTAACCACCCATGGCTAAGGCTGAGTAAGTGACCTTGGAACCCTAAGCCACTAAGGAGACAAAGCTTATCTCCCTGGCAGGGGCACCACCTCTGCCCACTTTACTTCACCCTACCTGGCCCCCAGTGCATGACCGATTAGCCAATGACAGGTAAGATTCCTCAAGGGAGGGATGACCTAAGACAGGCATAATCATGAGGGGGCCCTCAGGGAAGGACTTGGGGGGCTATGGAGAAAGGGGGTGATAGACCCTTGCCCCTAGGCTTTGACATAGCCTGAGTCCTCATTCTGTCTGCAAGAAGGCTCCTAATCTCTTGGCTGCCTTACTTCCCCTGCTAGACCCAAGCCTGAAACAACGCTGAAGGTGGGTGCGGCCCTGAGCAGGAAATGGCAGGTTTCCCCAAGGCGATCAGGTCTAAGAAAGAATGCATAAAATCCTGTGAAACCTGCTTTGCTAATACCCTCAATTTAAATGATAAGGGTCCAACCATGAAATGAGTTTGTTTCACCAAAGTTTTATGGCCCTTTAGCTATTTGACCCTGACTCACAATAGGCCCTCAGAGTTCTTTGAATGTTATCTATTTGATCATTACTTCCAGACAGTGATTGATGAGATTTATGTATACACTCCACATTCCTATGCAAATTAAACCCAATAAAAGCTTGTCAAGGCAAGGGTAGGGGGGTCTCCCTTTGAGAGAGTGGCCACACCGTCCCTGTTCCTCCACAGGACTCGGTAGTCCATGTGAACTTGTCTCATCTCACCCATAATGGTGTGGACACTGTGGGCAGAGTCCAAGTCATAGAAGTAATATTTGAAGAAGTAATGACTGAGAATTTCCCCAAATTAATGCCAGACACCAAAGATCCCCACAGATCCAGGAAGCTCAAAGAACAGCAAAGCAGGGTAAGTGCACAAAAATTACATATAGATATCATATTCAAACTGTAGAAAAATCAAGGATAATAAAAGATACCAAAAAAACACATGAGGGGGAAAAACGGCTGACCTATAGAGGAGCAAAGGATTAAACATGACGACTACTCACAAACCATACAAGAGGAGAATGGGGTGAACTATAAAATGTGTTTACAAGGAAAATACCACCAACCTAGGCCTCTGTGTTCTGCAAAATTATCCTATAAAAGTGAAGGAGATAAAAAGACTTTCTCAGACAAACCTAAACTGAGGGAATTTGTTGCCAGTAGACCTGTCTTGAAAAGCATGTTTTAAAGTTCTTTAGAGAGAAGGAAAATGACAGTGGTCTGAAATTCAGATCTACATAAAAAAATACAAAGTATCAGAAAAAGAATAAGAAGGTAAAATTAAAACTTTTGTATTTCTTAGTCTTAATTGATGTAGCACATAGTTTGTTCAAAATAACAGCAACACTGCAGACAACTATGTATGCATATGTAAATATATACATGCATGATTGGCCTTGGCTGGTGTGGCTCAGTGGATTGGGTGCCAGCCTGCAAACCAAAGGGTCAGCAGTTTGATTCTCAGTCAGGGCACATGCCTGGGGTGTGGGCCAAATCCCCAATAGGGGATGCTTGAGAGGCAACCACATACTGACGTTTCTCTCCCCGTCTTCCTCCCTTCCCTTCTCTATAAATAAATAAATAAAATCTAAAAAACCCACATATGTTCATATTTATGCATAAATGAAAGACAGCAATTATAGAAGGCATTGAAAAATAAGGACTACTTTGCTTTTCTAAGGTACTCACACTACCAGTAAAGTAGTATGGTGTTATTTGAAAGTGGGCTTGGATTAATTATAAATATCTACATATACTGCAAACTCCAGGGCAATCACTAAACAAAAGTAAAAGATTAAAGTTGCTATGTTGAGAAAGGAGAGAAACGGATTGATAAAAATTGCTCAAAACCACAAAAGGCAGATAAAAGAGTAGAAGGCAAAAATAGAAACCAAGAACAAGAGCAACAATTAGAACAGTATCAAACATGATAGTTAATAATCCAACTATATCAATAATTATTTTAAATATCAATGGTCTAAACAACCTAATCAAAGGATAGAGATTGTCAGAGTACATCAAAAGACAAGTGCTGGCCCTGGCTGGTGTAGCTCAGTGGATTGAGCACGGGCCTGCGAACCAGACGATCGCAGTTCGATTCCCAGTCAGGGCACATGCCTGGGTTGCAGGCCGGTTCCTTGCAGGCTAACTACCAGCAGGGGACGCACAAAAGGCAACCATACATTGATGTTTCTCTCCCTCTCCCCTTCCCCTCTAAAGATAAATAAATAAATAAAAATAAAAATAAAAATAAAAGACAAGTGCCAACTAATATATTTTCTCTAAGAAATCCATTTTAAATATAAAGAGATGGAGAAACACCAGGCTAATACTAATCAAAAGAAGGTGTGTGGAGATATACTAACTTCAGATGAAGGAAAATTATCAGGGGTAAATAGCACTGCATAATGCCACACAATGAACTATAGAATTATAGAATTAAGAGAACTGTATGATAATAAAGGGGACGATTCTTCAGGAAGACAATAATTGTCAATGCGTATGCACCTAACAACAGAGCATCAAAATATGTGCTTGAGACATGGGGAGGGGTGGGGGGGAAAGGCAAAAAACTGTTCTTGAACAACAATAAAAATCAAAAGTATTAAAAAAAGTAATTGTTGATAATAAATAAATAAATAGAAATATGTGAGACAAAAAGTAAGAGAACTGCAAGGAAAAGTAGATTAATTGACTATTATAGTTGAAGACTTCAATGTCTTTCTGTCAGAAGTGAACATATCCAGCAGGCAGAGGAACAATGAGATATAATTGATATCTATAGATTACTTCATCCAACAACAGCCAAACATACTCATCTCAAACTCACATGGTATATTCACCAAGACAGACCATATTCTGAGCCATAAAACATACCTATTAAAAAGTACAGAAATCAGCCCTGGCTGGTGTGGCTCAGTGGACTGAGTGCTGGCCTGCAAACCAAAGGGTTGATGGTTTGATTCCCAGTCAGGGCACAGGTAGGGGTTGCAGGCTGGGTCCCCAGTGGGGAGTACATGAGAGGCAACCACATATTAGTATTTCTCTCACCCTCTTTCTCCTCCCCTTCCTCTCTAAAAATAAATAAATAAAATATTAAAAAGTATAGAAATCATATAACATATGCTCTAAACCACAAGGGAAATAAACTAGAAATCAGTAAAAGGAAAGATAGCTAGAGAATCAAAAATATTTGGAGATTAAACAATGCACTGATAAATAAAACATAGGTTAAAGAAGAAATCTTAACAGATTTTAATATACTTTGAACTAAATGGACATAAAAACACAAATCACCAAAATCTATGAGATGCAGTGAGAGCAGTGCTTAAAGGGAAATTTATAGCAAAAAGGTATAATATATATAAAACACACAAATATAGACAACAGTGTACTGATAGCCAGAGGAAAAGGGGGTTGGGAATAGGTGGACAACGGGGTGGGATGGGAATCGAAAGAGACTTTGCTTGGGGTAATGGGCATACAATGCAGTGTGTCGCTGATGTTTTATTGAGCTGTACACTTGAAACCCATACCTCAATAAATTCAATTAAAAAAATGAATGCATACTGTATTTCGCCATTTATAATGTGCTCCTGCTTATAATGCTCACTCATGTTTTTGGCCCAAACATTTAGGAAAAAAGTACTTCACTCTTCGCTCAAGTTTGTCATAAGTTAAACAAAACCTATTATTGTATTCCAGGGTATTAATTTGCCTATGGATATGGTTGCTTTTGAGAGAATATTCTTTTGAGAGTTACACTTTTAATGCATAAGCATAAATAAAAGAATTAACAACACATACACAAACAGAATTAGTACTACCTATGTATAATATGCATTCTTATTTTTCTCTCAAAAGTTTGGGCAAAAAGTACGCATTATACACAGCAAAATATGGTATATTACAATAAGAAAGACCTAAACTCAGTAATCTAAGCTTCTACCTTAGGAAGGATGGATTTCTGGCCAAGATGGCGGCATACATTAATATACCCCACCTCCCTGCCCAACTAATGCAAAAATTTCAACTAGGCTACAGAAGAAATATTACCCACAACTGTCAGAATATCCAGCTGTATGGAAGTCTGACAACCAAGGATTTAAAGAAGCCACATTCATCCAGACAAGTAGGAGGGGTGGAATCACAGAGACACACAGAGAGGCAAGGAGACAGGAGAAGTGCAGTGGCAGGTGGAGTGGTGTGGAGAAAACGGAGATGTGAAACGGGCAGTCCCACATCCATACGCCGTGGACTAAAATCAGGAGGGATATCTCAAGAGTGAGGAGTCCCAGCCCCAGTCCACACCACCCAGCCCAGGGTACCAGCACCAGGAATATAAGTCCTCCTAACTTCTGGTGGTAAAAACCAGTGCGGGTTGGGGTGGGGAAGAAACTGTGGGATTCTTGAGAGACTACTCTTAAAGGGTCCACAATAGACTTAGAACTTATGCAGACTCAATCCCTCTTGGATTCAGCACCAGGGCAACACCTGGAAGGGCATGAGTGGCATATGGGGAGAAACTGAGGTAACTGACACCAGGGCAAGTGCTGGGAGACAGCTTCCTCCTAGGCAAAAATTCAGAGTCCAAGCAGTAGCACTGTCCCCTCTCTAAGCCCTCTCCCACACAGAGCCACAGTGGTGACAGGGTTGCTCTGCCTTGGCAATTATTAAGGTCCTGCCCCACACAACTTACAGGTGTGCTTTTCTACAATAGGCTATGCTACTAAGACAAGGACTCAAAGCATCTCTACTTAATACACAGAAACAAACACAGGGAAGCTTCCAAAATGAGGAGACAAAGAAATATGGCCCAAATGAAAGAACAGAACAAAACCCCAGAAAAGGAACTAAACAAAATGGAGACAGCCAATCTATCAGATGCAGTGTTCAAAGCACTGGTGATGAGGATACTCAGAGAACTCACCGAGTATGGCAAGCGCCTAAGGGAAGAAATGAAGGCTGCACTAAGGGAAGTAAAGAAAAATCCACAGAGAACCAACAGTGAAGGGAAAGAAGCCAGGGTTCCAATCGATGATTTGGAACATAAGGGAAAAGAAAACATTCAATTAAAACAGCAAGAAGAGAAAATAATTTTAAAAAATGAGGATAGGTTAAGGAGCCTCTGAGACATCTTCAAATATACCAATGTCTGAATCATGGGGTGCCAGAAGGAGAAGAGGAAGATCAAGAAATTGAAAACTTATTTGAAAAAATAATAAAAGAACACTTCCTTAATTTGGTGAAAGAAATTGACATATAAGTCCAGGAAGCACAGAGTCCTAAAGATGGACCCAAAGAGGCCCACCCCAAGACACATCATAATTAAAATGTCAAAGATTAAAGATAAAGAGAATCTTAAAAGCAGCAAGAGAAAAGCAGAGGGTTACCTATAAAGGAGTTCCTTAAGAGTATCATCTGATTTCTCAAAAGATACTTGCAGGCAAGAATGAACTTGCAAGAAGTATTAAAATTGATGAAAAGCAAGGACCTACAACCTAGATTACTCTACCCAGTGAAGCTATCATTTAGAATCAAAGGGCAGATAAAGTGCTTGCCAGATAAGGTCAAGTTAAAGGAGTTCATCATCACCAAGCCTTTATTATATGAAATGTTAAAGGGACTTATTTAAGAAAAAGACCAAAACTACAAACATGAAAATGGCAACAAATTCACAGCTATCAGCAACTGAATCTGAAGAAATAAAAAAAAAAAACCAAATTAAGCAAACAAATAGAACAGGAACAGAATCATACATATGGAGATCATATGGAGGGTTATCAGCTGGGAGGAGGAAGGGGCAGAATGAGGGAAAAGGTACAGGGATAACAGAATTATAAATAGGTAGGTACAAAATAGACAACAGGATGTTAAGAACAGTATAGGAAATAGAGTAGCCAAAGAACTTATATTCATGACCCATGGACATGAACTAAGGAAGGGCTGGAGGGAGTGGTGGTTCCCAGGTAGAGGCAGGGGCAAAGGGGGAAAAATTGGGATAACTGTAATAGCATAATCAATAAAATACATACATTTTAAAAAGAAACTAGAAAAGGGCAAATTAAATCCAAAGCACACACAAAAAAGAGAAATAAAACTAGAACAGAAATCAATAAATTTCAAAACAGGAAATCAAAAGAAAATTAAAAACTGGTTCTTTGAAGTAATCAACAATAAGTCTCTAACTAGGATAAATAAGTAAAAAAGACGACACAAATTATTAATATGAGAAACTGAATAGTATATTACTATGGACCCTATGAAAATCAAAAGGATAATAAAGGAATACTGTGAATTTTCCCAATTTTTCCATTTGCCCCTGTCCATCCTGTACCCCCAAACCCCTCAGGCAATTCTTCACACCACTGTTGAATCTATAGATTAAGTTAGGAAGAACTGACAACTTTTTAAAAAAAGATTTATTTATTTATTTATCTTTAGAGGGGAAGGGAAGGAGAGGAGGAGAGAAATATCAATGTATGGTTGCCTCTCATGAGTCCCCTGCTGGGAGTGGCCTGCAACCCAGGCATGTGCCCTGACTGGGAATCGAACCAAGATCGTGTGGTTCACAGGCCCGCGCTCAATCCACTGAGCTACAACAGCCAGGGCCAGAAATGGCATCTTGACA
>NW_028097245.1:0-557 GCF_014824575.4 Sturnira hondurensis | reverse complement strand
AACCATTATAGCCCTAGAGGAGAGCATTGGCAGGAAAATCTCAGATATTTCACACAAGCAATATTTTTACTGATATGTCACCTAGAGCAAGGGACATAAAGTAAAGAATGAGCAAATGGGATCTCATCAAAATTAAAAGCTTCTGCATGGATAAGGAAAACAGTATGAAGATAAAAAGAGAAGCAACAGTTTGGGAAAACATATTTGCCAATGACACCTCAGACAAAGGTTTAATCTCCAAAATATACAAAGAACTCACACGACTTCACTCAAAGAAGACGAGCAACCCAATTAAAAAGTGGGCAAAGGACTTGAACAGACACTTCTGCAAGGAGGACATACAGAGGATCCAGAGACACATGAAGAGATGCTCAATATCGCTACCTATCACAGAGATGCAAATTAAAACCACAATGAGGTACCACTTAACACCAGTCAGAATGGCTATCATAAACAAAGAAACAACAAGTGCTGGAGAAGTTGTGGGGAAAAGGGTACTGTAGTTCACTCTTGGTGGGATTGCAGACTGGTACAACCATTATGGAAAACAGTATGGA
>NW_028097244.1:0-821 GCF_014824575.4 Sturnira hondurensis | reverse complement strand
GACACACCTGAACCTGGCAGAGTCCTAGAGGCAGTGGGGCAGGGCTCAGCCATGCTGGAGGAAGACAGACAACAGACAAGTTAACAGAAGCAAGACAAGTATCACCCGGGGCGCTATGCCCCAGTTGGGTGCTCAGGGCCCAAGACAGATAAAAGAGCCGGGATGTGACAAAGGAACACGAGCAGGGAATCGAGACAGGGGGACAGCCAAGCACAACGGGCACGAGGTGGGAAGGAGACTAGTGTGACTGGTTTGCAGACAAGCACAGCAGATGGGGCTGCAAGGGCAGGACAGCTGGAGCTGGAGCCCTCGGGGTGGCAGTGGAAAGCCCCCAGCAGACAGTGGGCAGGCTCAGGTGTGCTCCCTGGAGGACAAGAGCTGCAGCTGGGTGGCCCTGCCAGGGTGCAGCACGAAGGGGCAGCCTGTGGCTCTGAAGATCTGAGTCACGGGAAGACACAACTTAACACGTCTGGCTGTCAGCATAGGCCAGCCCCAGCCCTACTCCCAGACTCCAGGATTAGATCCATGCTAGTCTTCACCAAAGAATTCTCTGTGGCTGACGGACCCTGGGCCCTATTCTCCGCTCTAATTAAACTCTTCCCTTGGGTTTAATTAGAGCAGAGATCTAGTCTCCAGGGCTGTAAAGCACACCTAAAATTTTATCTCCAAAATTGACATTTCCCTCGAGCCTGAGAGTCATTAACACAACTGTTTGAGACACCTTCGCATACCAGCTAATGGAATCCCCAAAATAGGATGTCTAAAACTGAACTCACTCCCACCCACCCCCCAAATGTGAAAAGCTGCTGCTTTCCCCTCCT
>NW_028097243.1:0-974 GCF_014824575.4 Sturnira hondurensis | reverse complement strand
AAATGGACAAATAGAGTCTGGAGCAAGATAAGGATTCAGGCTAACAGACCCCAACACATAACTGTGTTTGGGTAGTCACATCTCCCTGGGGGAAAGCCAGCACCACCTTTACCTATCAATCAATATGTAACTCTCTCACCCCCATCCCACCAACTATAAAAGTCCTCAGAACAAAGGACTACCTCTTTTGGCTCTCAGCCCTTTCTTGCTCCATGGGGGGGGGGGGGCGCGGGGGCCTGGCCAACCAGCCTCTAGCCAGGGGCCTCTGGCCACCCTTGCTTTTGTTCTCCCATTAGAACTTGCCACTAATAAACTTTGCTTGCACACTAGCAGGCTTGCTGATCTGTAATTCTTTACTGTGTTGGCAACAAGAACCAAGTTTCTGGTAGTTTCTCCCGCCAAAACTGGCCCAGTCCCCTCATTCCACAGGCCTCAACTTCAACTTCACTGTCACCAAAAGAAACCCAGGTAGCTCACCTTAAAACAGCAGCTGCCAGACTTCTGCCAAGACGGAGGCATAGGTGGAAACACTGTGCCTTCTCCCACAACCAAGTTTGAATACAACAAAGGTTTAGTAAACAAAGACAAAGCCAAAAAAAACCCAGAAAATTGAATTATACAGAAGTCCGACAACCACTAACCGTTCAACCAAGACGGTAAGGGGCGGAGCCAGCAGCGGAGCAGGGTCGGGCAGAAAAGATCCCCAGACTTAGACACGCAAGTAGCCCGGACCCAGTCAGGGTGTGGGGCAGACTGAAGGCGGTTGCACATTCAAGCACAGTGAGATGGACCACGCAGGCCCCAGGGGGCGAAGACTAATAGCGGTGGCACACTCGCGTGCAGTGGGACAAAATGCGTGGGCCCGGTGACAGTGGCAGCTGCCGCACCTGTGGGGACGGCGGCGGGAGGCGGCAGACGAGACGCCATTGCTCCTCTTTGGCCCCGCCCCCACATACAGTGTCACAACCCAGTGA
>NW_028097242.1:0-1668 GCF_014824575.4 Sturnira hondurensis | reverse complement strand
TCTTCAGTGTTGTGTAGTTTTCTGCATACAGGTCTTTAACCTCCTTGGTTAGGTTTATTCCCAGATATATATTTTTTTGCTATATCAAATGGGATTTTTTTCTTGATTTCTGCCTCTGCTGTTTCATTGTTAGTATACAAAAATGCCTCTGATTTCTTGATATTGACTTTGTAACCCGCTGTTTTGCCAAATTCATTTATTAGTTCCAGCAGTTTTTTTGGTAGTGTCTATAGGATTTCCCATGTACACTATCATGTCATCTGCAAACAATGACAGTTTTGTTTCCTCCTTTCAAATTTGGATGCCTTTTATTTCCTTTTCTTGTCTGATTGCAATGGCTAGAACTTCCAATACTATATTGAATAGAAGTGGTGAAAGTGGACAACCTTGTCTTGTTCCCGATCTTAGTGGAAAAGCGCTTAGTTTTTGTCCATTGAGTATGATGGTGGCTGTAGGTCTTTCATATATGGCCTTTAATATATTGAGGAATGTTCCCTCTATTCCACTTTGCTGAGTACCTTTATCATAAATGGGTGTTGTACCTTATCAAAAGCTTTTTCCGCATCTATTCATATGATCATGTGGTTTTTGTGTTTGCTTTGGTTTATGTGATGTATTACATTTACTGATTTACGAATATTGAACCATCCTTGCATCCCTGGGATGAATCCCACTTGGTCGTGCTGTGTGATCTTTTTGATGTATTGTTGGATGTGATTTGCTAATATTTTATTGAGGATTTTAGCGTCTATGTTCATCAGCGATATTGGCCTGAAGTTTTCTTTCTTTGTTGTGTCTCTATCTGGTTTTGGATTTAGGATGAATATATTTCAACTTTTATTTCATAATTCATACAGGCCTGATGGAGTGCACTGTGTTTTCACCACATCTGTTACAGTGAAGGGACATAGGAGAGTATAGAGCAAGATTATTAACAATTTTTTTGGAAGTAAAAATTAAATGAAAGTGCGTTATTTGTAGTGGACTCCAGCAATCAGAGTCCACATGTTGTGACTGAAGACAACAATAAACGCACAGGAGACAACAATCCTGTGGAGAAAAAGGGAACTGCATGGCTACTCTCTCAAGGGAAAAGCGCCCCAACCCTTGCCTAGACAAGATTTTATTGTTTTTCTTGGGTCTTACATCAAAGGATTTATTATCTCTTACATAGAATATTATTGTCTACATTTTACGTACAATAAAGGAAATGAAAATAGTATATGCTGAAGGGAAGACAGGGAGCTGATTAGCTCTGTCCTTGGAAACATTCACACAGGTGTTGATAATTACCTTGAAGATAGACAATACACATTTATTGTTTCAGACCAGGGTGATGCAGTTTTAGCAAGAGTAAGACATCACTGTGTGTATGCATTTTCTAGGCCTGATTCCCATGGGAATACTCAGTTCAAAGTTCTGGCTCCAGCCCACCCCCTGGCTTCTGTAGGTTCTCTACACAGAGCTGAGTCATATTTGCCAGCCCAAAACAAACCTGTCCTCTACAGTTATTTACAGGCTAGAAAAGTAAACATGGGTGAGAATCCTTTGTGTTGAATATTTGCTTTTCATTTGCATATTCCAGAGTCATCCGTAAGTTACTCAGTGAACATGAATTTCTGCCCACTTCTGCTCACACAAATCATGATTCTTGGGTGCTTGTCTCCC
>NW_028097241.1:0-511 GCF_014824575.4 Sturnira hondurensis | reverse complement strand
GAGATGTCAAGATAGAAATGTTAGAAGAGCAGCATTGTTTAAAGAACATTTTGTGATTGGGAATATGTCACAAATAACGTAGGAAGTTTGATGTTGGAGGTGTGTGAAGGATGTAATGAGAGCTACAACTTCCAAAGAACAGAGCATGACTCTTGCTAAAGGTCATCTCAGAAAACACTTTGAAGATGGACTTTCATAAAATACCATGCATACAGTTGCTGTCAAAGTTTTTTTTAATTTATTTATTTTTCAAGTACAGTTTTCTGTCTATTATTCCCATCCTAACCCACTCCCCCATGCTCCCCACCCCCATTCCACCCTTCTTAGTTGTTGTCCATGTATCCTTTATATTTGTTCTTCTAAATTCCTCCCCTATTTCCCTGAAATTCCCTCCCCTCTCCCCTCTGGTCGCTGTCCCCCTGTTCTCTATTTCAGAGTCTTTGGTTATATTTTGCTTGCTTGTTTGTTGTTTAGATTCCTGTTAAAGGTGAGATCATATGGTATTTGTCCT
>NW_028097240.1:0-628 GCF_014824575.4 Sturnira hondurensis | reverse complement strand
GCCAGCAAAAGATATGTCTACACAAGGTGTATAGATTTATCGGGGGAAACCTGCTTCCTACGAAATGTCCTTAGTGCCCAGGAACGAAGAAACCGCGAAACGCTTCACTGTGCAGATAACACGGTACCTTCCGCATCAGTGCCTGCAAAGGATCCTTCTACACAGGGGTAGAGACTTATTCGGGGAAAACCGCTTCCTACGATATTTCCCTATTGCGCCGGTAAGAATGGGCAAACACTTCACTCTGCAGATAACACAGTACCTTCCGCAGCACTGCCATCAAAGCATACTTCTACACAAGTGGTAGACACTTATCAGTGGAAACCCGCTTCCTACGAAATGTTCCGATTGCCCAGGACCGAAGAAACGGCAAAAAGCTTCACTCTGCAGATAACACACTACCATCTGTAGCAGTGCCGGCAAAGGATACCTCTATACAAGAGATAAGGACTTATCGGGGGAAAACCCGCTTCCTATGAAATGTCCCTATTGCCCAGAAACGAAGAAATGGCAAACCGTTCACTCTGCGGATAACACAGTACCTTTTGCAGCAGTGCCAGCAAAGGATCCTTCTATACAAGGGGTAGAGACTTATCAGGGGAAACTTGCTTCCTACGAAATGTCCCTA
>NW_028097239.1:0-541 GCF_014824575.4 Sturnira hondurensis | reverse complement strand
AAAATGGTTCCCCTTTCTCCGCCTCCTCACCCACGCTTGTTTGTTGATTTCCTTTTCTTTTTTAATTTTTTAAATTAACATTCTTTTTTTAAAGATTTTATTTATTTATCTTTAGAGGAGAAGAAAAGGAGAGAGAAGGAGAGAAATATCAATATATGGTTGCCTCTCGTGAGTCCCCTGCTGGGAACTGGCCTGCAATCCAGGCATGTGCCCTGACTGGGAATCGAACCGTGATTCTCTGTTTCTCAGGTCCGCGCTCAATCCACTGAGCTAGACCAGCCAGGGCTTGATTTCTTGATGGTAGTAATTCCAACAGGTGTGAGGTAATATCTCATTATGGTTTTAATTTGCATCTCTTTGATATTAGTGACATTAAGCATTTTTTAATATGTCTGTTGGCCATCTGTATGTCCTCTTTTGAGAAGTGCCTACTCAGGTCCTTTACACATTTTTTTAATTGGATTGTTTGGTTTTTTGGGTGTTGAGTTTCGTAAATTTTTTATAAGATTATCTTGATTCTTACATTAACAATAATGTGTGT
>NW_028097238.1:0-898 GCF_014824575.4 Sturnira hondurensis | reverse complement strand
AAAAACTGCTGGAACTAATAAATGAATTTGGCATAACAGCGGGAAACAAAGTCAATATCCAGAAATGAAAGGCATTTTTGTATACCAACAATGAAGCAGCAGAAGTAGAAATCAGGAAAAAAATACCATTCGATATAGCAAAAAGAAAAATAAAATATCTGGGAATAAACCTACCAAGGAGGTAAAAGACCTGTATGCAGAAAACTACACAACACTGAAGAAAGAAATCAAGGAAGACACAAATAAATGGAAACATATACCGTGTTCATGGCTTGGAAGAATTAACATCATCAAAATGTCCATACTACCCAAAGCAATTTACAAATTCAATGCAATACCTATTAAAGTACCAATGGCATATTTCACAGACATAGAACAAACACTTCAAAAATTTATATGGAACCAGAAAAGACCCCGAATACCAGCTGCAATTTTGAGAAAGAAGAAAAAAGTAGGAGGGATCACCATACCTGATATCAAACTGTATTACAAGGCCACTGTAATCAAAACAGCCTGGTACTGGCATAAAAACAGGCACATAGACCAATGGAATAGAACAGAGAGCCCAGAAATAAACCCAACTCTCTACAGTCAATTAATATTCGACAAAGGGGGCAATAACAAAAAATGGAGTAAAGACAGCCTTTTCAACAATTGGTGTTGGGAGAATTGGACAGCTACATGCAAAAGAATGAAACTTGAGCACCAACTTACACCATACACCAAAATAAATTCAAGGTGGATAAAAGACTTAAATATAAGACGGGAAACCATTAAAGCCCTAGAGGAGAGCATTGGCAAGAAAATCTCAGATATTCCACGCAGCAATATTTTTACTGATACGTCCTCTAGAGCAAGGGATATAAAGGGAAGAATAAACAAATGGGATCTCATCAAA
>NW_028097237.1:0-1774 GCF_014824575.4 Sturnira hondurensis | reverse complement strand
CAACAAATCAATGCCTGTCTCTCTCTTTCCCTCTCCTTCCCTCCATCCCTCAAATCAATACTAAATTTTTAAAACTGCTTTCTCAGAATTTCTTCCTGTACAATGCTTGCCATTCCAATACCACAACATTCCACAGTCTACACCACAGTGCAGGCTTAGTGTAAGCCCTCTCAAGCTTCCCTCATCCCCTCCCCCCCCCACTAATTAAGTTTAATTGATAACGCTCACAGCTATAATGCAGTGTTTAAAGGATCACACCTTTAAAAGACAAAATTGGAAGTTTTCTTTAATTATTTTTTCAACTAGATTTCCAATGTCTTGCCCTTTTTCTCTTCCTTCTGGCAGCCCTATGATACGAATGTTGGAACACTTGAAGTTGTCTCAGAGTCTGCTTACACTGTCCTTATTTTTTCGGATTCTTTTTTCTTCTTATTGTTCTGATTGGTTGTTTTTTGGTTCCTTATGTCCCAAATTATTGATTTGATTCTCAGCTTCATCCACTCTACTGTTCTTTCCCTGTAAATTGTTCTTTATTTCCATTAGTGTATCTTTCGCTTCTGAATGATCTTTTTACACTGTTGAGGTCCTCACTAAGTTCTTTGAGCATCCTTATAACCAGTGTTTTGAACTCTGCATCTGACAGATTGCTTATTTCCATTTGTTTAGTTCTTTTTCTGGAGTTTTGATTTGTTCTTTCATTTGTGTCATGTTTCTTTGTCTCCTTATTTTGGTAACCTCTCTAAGGAAATACACATGAGGTCCATGGAGCACAGAGAGGCCCAAACAAGATGGATGCAAAGAGGCCTGCTCCAAGACACATCATAATTAAAATGCCAAAGGTTAAAGATAAAGAGAGAATCTTAAAAGTAGCAAGAGAAAAGCAGTTAGTTACTTACAG
This sequence comes from Sturnira hondurensis, assembly GCF_014824575.4. Taxonomy (NCBI): domain Eukaryota; kingdom Metazoa; phylum Chordata; class Mammalia; order Chiroptera; family Phyllostomidae; genus Sturnira; species Sturnira hondurensis. Next base: position 876 of record NW_028097237.1, on the reverse strand, counting down.
GGGAGTTTCTGTAAGACTGTCAGCTGATTTCCCAAAAGAAACTTTGTAGGCTACAAGAATTAGACCAGAAATACTCAAAGTCATGAAAAGCATGGACCTACAGCCAAGATTGTTCTATCCAGCAAAGATATAATTTAGAATTGAAGGGCAGATAAAGAGCTTCCCAGACAAGAAAAAAACTAAAGGAGTTTATCATCACCAAACCATTATATGAAATGTTAAAGGGATTTAAGAAAAAGACCAAACTATGAACAATAAATTGGCAATAAATACACATCCAAAAAACAAACTAAGCAAACAACAAGAACAAAGACGGGATCATGGATATGGAGAGAGTTCTGATGGTCTTCAGTTTGGAAGGGGTGTGGGGGACTCAGTGAAGAGGTGGGGGGGGGTTAGAAGTACAAACAGGCAGTTACAAAATAGCTACAGGGATGTAAAGTACGGAACAAGGAATGGAGTAACCAAAGAACCTATATGCATATACCCATGGCCATGGACAATGGTGTGGGGATTGCCTGAGAGAGTGGGGGGTGCTGGGTGGAGGGGAGCAAAGGGTAAACAATTGGGACAATTGTAATAGCATAATCGATAAAATATTTTTTTAAAGAATCAACGTAAAAAAATAAAAGATCCAATTGGACTGTAAGGACTACAAGGGGCAGTAGCCTTCTCTGCCCCCAGGCTACAGGTAGGTCCTCCAAGTTATGGCAAAGATCAGCCTTCAATGGTCAAGGCTGCCAAGAAACAAACATGAGAAACAGACTGAGGCCGGTACAGGATTCGTATTCTTTTGTCTCGAGTATTAGCTTTTAGAATCCCTGTATCTACGGACTTGCCTGGAGTTCAGTCTATTGTACTGGAGCACAGGAAAAG
>NW_028097236.1:0-1866 GCF_014824575.4 Sturnira hondurensis | reverse complement strand
GGTAGTGGTATTTCCAGGTGCATTTGAAAACGTCTAAATGTAAGGATTGACCAGGTACCTTATGACTGCTTTCTGGATTAAAGGCAAAGGCAGAAATAAGCGTGTCTCATGTGGCATTTGTTGGAAGTGGCTTTGTAGCATAATAAAGTGAGGTTTTTAAAAGTTCCAAGTGTGCTTGAGACTTGTTTGTAATTGACTTTGTCTGCTGCGGCACCTTAAACAATGAGAAAAGTAAAATTTATTCAAAGTTTTCCACCTGGAGGTTAAAAAAGCGCTATCTCTTTATGTACGTGCCCCTCTGGACCTGTCTGCAGGCTCGTGTCCCCCACTGTGCCTGGACTTTGTTTAACATTTCAGTTTCCTCATGTGAGTGCAAAACTTCTGCTTTTCCACTTCTGTTTTCACCATGTGCATTTAAGGGTGAAGATTTCTTTCTGAAGTTTTGGTATGTAGTGTTTTTAGAGTCATTCAGCTCAAATTATTTTGTAACTGGAATACTGGTTCATTTTGGAGGTTATTTTTGACTCTATTTCATAAGTTCCAAATGACAGAACTTTCCAGGTACCTACTTTCAGTGAATTCCAGCTTAAGCGTTATGAGAGTAAAACACACACTCTACATGGTCTCAGTGCTGCGATGCTGGGTGAAGCCTGCTTTATACCCGGTTGGCCAAAAAGTTACTTTGAGCCCGGGCCTGTGAACCAAAAGATCGTGGTTCAATTCCCAGTCAGGGCACATGTCTGGGTTGCAGGCCAGTTCCTTGCAGGGGACTCACGAGAGGCAACCATACATTGATATTTCTCTCCCTCTCTCCTTCCCTTCCCCTCTAAAGATAAATAAATTAAAATCTTACAAAAAAAACTTAGTTTGGCCCCCACCACCCCCATCTTCATCCCCCATCTTCCCACCCCCGTCACGTGGCTCTGGTTCAGGTACTTGTCTTTAACTTCATTCAAAACCATTTTGTTATACTGTATCATGAGAAATGTCATATCAGTGTGAATTAAGAAAAACTCATCAAAATTGTTGAGTGTTTGTGTGGCCATTTTCTTATTGAAGGTGGATGAACATAGTAATATTTTTGGTACATTAGGCTTTGGTATTTCAAGAAGAATGAACATGCCAGTAAACAGAAGAAAAAATTTGTGGCATGTAGGAGGACGTATTGTGACAGATTGAATGTGTAGGGAGTGGTTAGCAGCATTTTGTGCGGGAGGTTTCTCACACAGAGATGCCCCGGGATGAACAGACCAGTTGCAGTGCAGAGCCATCAAGTCCAGATGTTCCCTGAGGAGAGACCACATGAGGCCACGTGGGACACAGGCCACATACTCAAAGTACCCAAATTGATTGTGGAAAATTGTTTGCACCAGGATGGTTTCGGTAATTGTTTTGGTGTTTGGGTTCCACATCAGTGAAGTGGGAAAAAAAACAACCACCATTCCTGACAGCATTTCCCTGTGGGATTTTCTTCAGAAACATAAGGAAATTCTGTTTTGTTTTTCCAAGACAAATTGTGAGGGTGGATGAACAGTTGATACTTTACAGTAACATGAAACTGGAGAGATCATGGGGCAAGAATGGAACCATCGTCTGCCATTCAAAAGGGCGGTCTTCTTATCCCCACACCCTCTCCAGCACCTGTTGTTTGTTTCTTTGTTTATGGTGGCCATTAGGACTGGTGTAAAGTGGTAGCTCATTGTGGTTTTGATTTGCATCTCTCTGATAGCTAGCGATATTGAGCATCTTTTCATGTGTCTCTGGATCCTCTGTATGTCCTCTGTGGAGAAATGTCTGTTCAAGTCCTTTGCCTATTTTTTAATTGGGTTGCTCATCTTCTTTGAGTGGAGTTGAGTGAGTTCTTTG
>NW_028097235.1:0-804 GCF_014824575.4 Sturnira hondurensis | reverse complement strand
GCGAGGGAGGAAGATGGCAGCGGAGTAGGACAAAGGATTTCGCTTCTCTCCAGGCAAGGGAGAAGGACCTGGCTGATCTGCAGAAGAGCACAGCAGATGCCCAACTGGGACCCAGCATGTTAGAAGGCAGGACTCCAGAGAGTGTAGCAGACACTGAATGACCAGAGGTTGAGGAGAGGAGACGACCGCAGATCAATAAGGTACGAGGGAGCAGCGCAGAGGCGGTGGCGGGACCCCTGCCAGGCCGCGCCAGGGCCCTGGCTGGCTGGCCCGGTCTCTGAGAGCCGAGGGTGGGCAACACAGTCTCTGGGAGAGAACTGGTCACTGGCACCACCCCCATGTGGCAGGGCGCAGATTGGAAAACACCATAAGAGTTTGGTCTGCCAGTAGTGGCAGAGAGAGGAGTGAGCATTCAGAAGCAAACCAGAAAGCTCTGATAACCCGTGGAGTCAGGTTGCTGTCTTGGGAGAACTGAGATATGTGAGAGCATTCCCTACTTTGCGGGGCCTGTGCAGCCCTCAAACAGCCTCAGGGAGTCTCGGGCTGCTGGCAGGGCCTCCAGAAGTGAGTCAGTTGCAAGCTCCATCCCCAGTCAGCTGGCACAGACCAGCTCCATCCCTGCTCAGCTGGCGCAGACTGGGAGGCACTGGGAGTCAAGCCTTGGCCTTCGGCTTGAGTGGCTGCAGGTCGCCTGTGCCTCCTGGGCCCCGGGGGCCCCTCACTGCCCCCGGCTCGACCAACCGCCGGCCGCCCGTACCTTCCCATCCCTCAAGGGGTCCCGCGCAGGCCCTCTACTTGGGGAAC
>NW_028097234.1:0-1946 GCF_014824575.4 Sturnira hondurensis | reverse complement strand
TCAGGATCAGGAAGGTGCCTTAACCAGGGTGGGGCTTACCTATTTTGCTCAGGATGTGCTGATCCCTGCAAGTTCCCCAGATGTGGGAACTTGACCGCCAGTTTGTGGTAGTCGGGGATTGCATCATGGTGCTTCCCCCTGGCAGGGGTCGGGGCGGATTGCATTTGACCTGGGCCTGGAAGCAAGGTTAGGATTGGCAGAGACGGAATCATTTTGTTTGGGAAAAGCTCAGAGCGAAGGGGACTGGATGAGGCATGGATGCTGCAGGGCGAGGGAAGAGGCACCTTGCAACGTGCTCTTCAAACCAGCATTGGGTGCTCTTGAGGAGCCTACTGTGTGCGGGTCTGTCGAACAGAACCGTTACCTCTGGGCTCCAGATTCCTCATTACTTAACAAAATAACAGCCATAATAAAACTACAGGTTATTCTTACATGCCCCAAAGTGTAGATGTGGCAGGAAAAGCCTGAGGGAGCTGAGAGCTACTCTTCTCTCCAGGGAGCCCTGGGGGTGGGGTCATGAGGCCCCATTCCAAGATCAGCTCCTTCCTGGAGTAAGCCCCTTGGCAGTTAGAGGGGCAAGACCAGTACAGTCCCTTTGGCGCCATCAAATGCTAGGCTATCAGAATTGACAGCCTGGTTTATGTAACACTGTCCTTGGGTCCCTCCTCCTCGGATAGTGGAGAGTTGGCCAAATTCCTGTTCTCTGCCGCTTTTTCCTTAGTACGATTCTCAAAGACAACACCAGCTCACATGAGCCGGCTTTATTTAGTGCGTTCTTACCTGCTCAGGGGAGAGGAGAAAGGGGAGGCTTGTAATCACCAAGCTTCTGCAGGAATGCACTGCCCTCTCCCTGGGAGAACAGAGGAGTCGTTTCCCAGAGCATTCGATGGCAGGGGTTTGACTGCAGTGAACGCCTGGGGGCTCTCCAGTTAATGACCACGGGTTCCAGGGTCACATTCAACACGCACGTGCATGAACGTTCATGAAGCATGTAACCTGGTGTGCTGTCTCTTAACACCGGTCTTCACCTGGAAGAAAATAAGATCCATCAATAATCAAGGGATCCACAAGTGTCGAACTATTTTTTAGAGCAGGGGAAGTCAGCACGGCCACAGGAAGGCATGAGGCCTCAACTGAAAATCTGAGCCCCCTGTCTTGCTGTCTCTACCTGGTCTCAGAGCGACACCTGAAACACACCAGCCACCACGGGTCCTTGGCAGGGGTGCAGGGTGGTCTCAGAGCGACACCTGAAACACACCAGCCACCACGGGTCCTTGGCAGGGGTGCAGGGAGAAGCACCCGGGAGAAAGCGAGCGACAGAAAGCCTTTACTGTCAGACTTGAATGGTTCTGTAAAGTCCCTTTTTCTCCTTCCGCTGTCAGAAAATCAGAGGGGCCCACCCAGATCTTCTGAATGTGCGGATCTGCAGGTAGGGCCTAAGCAGCCAGCGACGCAGGGGCAGCCTGTGGGCAGCCACTGACCGACAGCCCAGGCGGACATGTTTTACGAAATGCTTAGATGCCCACTAGAAGTTTTTTGCTATGAAGTTTCCTTTTTCTATGAGATGTCCCTTGAAGGCGAGTGCATGCAAGGTGCAGGCAGCCGAGTTTTCAGCACAAAATGACTGCAGCGGGGTGTCTGGGCAGCGTCGCAGGCCTGTCCCACCCTCTCCCGCCGCCGCAGTCTTCCTCCCCCTTTGCTTGCCTTCCCCTAACTCCCTGCGGGCAGGGCCCTCGGTCAGCCTGCAGCTGCGCTCGTGGCCCGGCGCGCCTCATGCTGCAAGGGGTGCAGGGTAGAGCACCTTGCAGATGCTGAGGATGCCTTGCCTGGAATGGCTTTCCTGTTTCCATTTGATGCTTTGCTTTCACAGACGTTAACCATCACTGAGGGCGGCGGAGGGAAGACACCATCTTTTGAATGATAGGTCAGGCCTTAGAGATTGGCTG
>NW_028097233.1:0-550 GCF_014824575.4 Sturnira hondurensis | reverse complement strand
TAAGAGGAGCAACACTAAAAATGTACCCCCCCCCCCATAAACCACATTCCAGTGACTTCCTGAATATGAGCAGTATTTTTTATTTTTGAATGTTTGCGAGAAGATGGTATTCAACCATCTAATTTTCCCTTTGCATCCACTCGTCAATGTTTGGAAAGTTCATCTGCACATTGTTTCATGTTATAAAGTCGCCCCCAAATCTCTGTGCTGAAGCACCAAGCATGACCTGCAGAAGTGAGGGCTGTTTCTGGAGCTGAGCTTCTGCCCAGACGTTTGTTCTTTGCCAGAACTCTAGCCACTCAGTTCATTTGCATTGACTACTTTCGACTCTTGGGCTACATACTGAGTGCTCTTTGGTTTTGCACAGATTGAGAGGACATTTAAAAGAGTTAGATCTTGAAAGTGATATTTCTCTACTACTGATTCTCATGGCGCAGGCACACATTGCCTAGGGAAAGTTCTGTGCGCACATCTAGTCCAACAGTAGTAAGGGCCAGCACTTCCCTTCCCAGTGCTTGGTTTTCAGTCAGCCTTCACCTTTTCCTGGAAG
>NW_028097232.1:0-2685 GCF_014824575.4 Sturnira hondurensis | reverse complement strand
GATTGGCCCTGGTCCTCGAGGTCAAGGGCACCTCCAGGTGACAAGCACAGGACCAGGCAGGCAGGCACAGGGTCAGGCAGGCACCTCCGAGCACAGCCCCAGCTCCCTCCTGGCCAGCTTCTCTGCCAGACGCAGCCCCCGGCCCTGGCGGACTCCAGCATCCAGGAGTTGCTCACGCAAAGAGCCCGTGGGCAATGCTGAGCCTCCGCGTCAGAGTGGGCTGCTCCCAGAGAGAAGGGCAGGTTGTGGGGTGTCCGCGCTGATCACCCGGCTTTGACCCTCCCAGCCCCTCTGTGGAGCTGGAGGCTGAGGGCGGTGTTTCTGCAGGAGTGTTTGAGTGTCAGAGAAGGCGGGTGGGGCCGGGCAGGGTGAGAGAAAGGGGGCAGGCGGGTGCCTCCATGACTTTGACTCTGTGCTCTTTCTGGAACCCCCCACCTCCTCCCCATCCTGGGGTCTGGCGCCCCCTCCCCTCTGCGTCTCCTCAGGCCCCTCCTTGGAGCCCCACTCCGAGCACTTGCCCTGCACTCTACCTCACTCTGGTTTCCAGTCTGGAGGGTACCCTTCTGTTCGCTGCTGCCCCGGACTCCCAGCCTGCTTGGGCCGGGGAAGGGGGCGGGGGAACCCCAGCCCCCCGCCCCGCACCCACAGGCGTTCTCCTGGACCCCTGAGTCTCGAATCCTTTCTGCCGCTTGTTAACTGTTGAAGCCTAAGCAAAACGCTCCCCCATGCTGCCCTCAGCTTCCTCATCGGTATCCAGGAGAGTAGACGAGAGGGACTCACAGATCTGTCCCCGCTGGGAGGGCTGCACCTCCATGCGGGAGTCCTGGAGGGGGCTGTCACAGGTGACAGGGAGACTTTCAAGCTCTCCTGACTGTCACTGGTACAAATGCCACCAGAACGGAGGCCTAGGGCCCCACCGATGTCCCTGTGTGCTGCTTGGAACACTCGCCGGAGTCCTTGTGTGGTTTTGGCTGTGACTCTCACGAACGTTTCCAGTAGTCACTCTGGCTCTCGCTCATTACAAGGAGAGATGATCTAGGATCATAAATAAAATAAAAACATATTTGAAATGAAGCTTTTTAAAATTCTACTGTAAGAATTCTGAATTTACGAGGATGATAAAGCTTGTCGGGTGATATCAATGTCGAGTTAACAGATGCCAAGTTCAGTCCCAGCGGGAGAGAAGCAGAGAGAGGCTGAGGGAACATTCCGGGACAAACGTCAGCTTCCCCCGTAAGCTGCTGTGGCGCCATCTAATGGAAACGAGGCGATGAGTTGATTCCCTATAAATCTGTCACCTGTGGGAGAGCCCTGACTCATGGAGTTACGCCAACAGTTAGGGAGGACGACCCTCGCGTTGCATCGCGATGCCCTTTCATGAGAAAGAACGGCTCCGCCCGTCCCCAGCAGTGTGTCGGGCGTTTGGGCCGGGCCGGGGGGCCATCCAGCACGTTGGGGGAACCCGGCAGGCTCCCCGCGGGGGGGAGTGGGTGCCGGTCTCCCCAGGCCGCCGCCTCGGCTGACCCCGCCCTCTGCCCTCCCAGGTCATCCACTGCAGCGGCTACTTGAAGATCAGGCAGTACATGCTGGACATGTCCCTGTATGACTCGTGCTACCAGATCGTGGGACTGGTGGCCGTGGGCCAGTCGCTGCCACCCAGCGCCATCACTGAGATCAAGCTGCACAGCAACATGTTCATGTTCAGGGCCAGCCTGGACCTGAAGCTGATATTCCTGGACTCCAGGTGAGTTGGGCCCCTGCTGCTGCCGCCGCCGCCGCAGAGCTCCAGGAGGCACTGCTGCTGGAGAGGGGCCCTCGAGGCCGCTCCGTCGGACGCAGATGAACAGGGAGCAGGTCACACTGGGCAGGCGAATCTCGAAGGGGTTTTAGCGGAGTCCAGTCGGGACTTGGAAAAAAGTCAGCCTTATGCTTGGGTGTAGCCGGCCTCTTCCGCGCGCAGGTGCCTTCACACTCTTGTTTGCATGTTCACTGTCTGCCTGGGGTTTCGGTTGGAGACACATGCGTGGGCACCAGGCAGCCCCCTTTGGCGGCTCACAGTGTTGGGATTTCACCTTGTGTCGTCATCCGGTCCGGAGGACTTTAAAGCAAATAGGTTTTTGCACTGAGTCGTGTGTGCTGCAGGGGGTCCTTCCGACTCGGGCTGCGGGAGGCCATTTGGGCCACGACAGCCACCTCGAGGCTGAGGGGGGAGCCGACAGGTGGCCTTCCTTGGGGCGGGGCCAGGTGGGTGGGGAGCTGTGACTGCAGGTGCGCCAGGTGCCCTGTCTGAGTCTGGCTGGCAGGCTGAGGCACAGTGTCCCCAGAATCGTCTCTCCCAGCTGTCCTCTCCTGTCCTCTGTGGGAGTTCCCGCCAACCTGAGACTGTCGTCAGAGACAGTGGGGAGTGTGAGGAAGGAAGAACCACGGACAGACGGGACCGAGGCCCTGGCCAGCCTGCTCCGGAGGGGATGTCCCCTGCCCAGGACGGGCTGAGGAGTCTCCAGGTTGATAGCTGTCTATCTAGATAGATAGTTAAATTATATATATATATATATATATATATATATGTAAAACAATAGCCCTGCCTCACCCGCCCTGCTACCCAGGTGGTTAAAAAAGGTGCAGTCAGGTGACAGATGGGAAGCATTTGTAAAGGTAAAAAGCTGCTACACCAGCAACGCGAGT
>NW_028097231.1:0-780 GCF_014824575.4 Sturnira hondurensis | reverse complement strand
CGAAGGCGCACACACCTTGAGCGCAGTGGAACCAAAGCTCTGGCCGGGGCCCACGGGGCCCAGAGTCCGGGCTTTCATGGCCAAAGCTACGAAACTGGGTTATTTTAAAATGCTGCCATCTGCTCCTTTGTATCTGTTCTTGAGTCACTCCAGCCCCCGAGTAAGGCCTCCTTCTTTCCTTGAAGACTCCCATCTGGCCGACCCCTGCCAGCCCCCTCTGTCTCTGGCCTCGGGGCCACACCAGGCTCCCCCATCCTGCTTCCTGGGTGCGGCACCCGGTGCCTGCTGCCTGCACCCACTGTGGACGAGTGACCCCTCACCCAGAGTTAGGACACCCCCGCCCCTCCACCGGCTTCTGCAGGAGGCCAGCGCCCACCCGAAGGTAAGGAGGGGCTGTCAGAGCCGCCCAGCACCTCGGTCCCTCCAGAGGGGGCACTAAGTAAATCCGCCTGTCCTCATGGGAAGCCACACTGTTCCTTGTGATAAGAGCAGGCGAGGCTCCTAGAAACTGGAACCGAGCGTGTGAAGTCTGTGTGTTTTGTCCTGCTGATGAACGAAGGGACACCCACCAAGCCCAGCCTTTGTCCACAGATGCACAGAGGGGATTCTCGCCAGCCAGGGCTGGGGCCTGGGTGACCGCTCATGGGATGGGGTTTCTTTCTGGGCTTGCAACAGTGTCCTAGAATCACAGAGGCGTGGTGTTTGTGCAGCTTGGTGAAAACCGGTGAGTTGTGTGTGTGTTGCAGAGGGTGAAGGTTGGTATGTTAATTATATGGCAAT
>NW_028097230.1:0-2306 GCF_014824575.4 Sturnira hondurensis | reverse complement strand
GGCGTCCTACCTCAGCCCTAATGCAGGGCCACCTCGGCTGCAGTCAGGTGTACACACGTCTGAGATAGGCTTTCTTCCCCATTCAAATACTTCATTCCCCTTTTCTCTAACATCACAGCCGTCCACCCCCTTTTTTTCATACTACTTGCACAACTCCTTAAGAATCACCTTTCCATATATACATATGCACCCATTTTTAGCAATAGGAATGAGCTTTGGCCCTTTGTGATCTAACCAAACCTCCCTTCTCTTCTCCAATTATTTGGTTTGGAGAGTTTATGTTTCCTAATTCTAAGGAAAAACATTTAAAAGCCTTCTTCCAACCATCTAAAGTCCATTCTACAGAGAAATTCTGGTATGGCCAGTTACCATAATTCTCTTTTGTGTGAGAGTTCTGAGGGGTCTGGCTCCACACATCTCCCCCAGGTTACAAGAAGGCTTCTGGAGTTATCATTCTTTTTTTTTTTAAGATTTTATTTATTTATTTTTTTAGAGGGGAAGGAGAGAGGGAGAGAAACATCAATGTATGGTTGCCTTTTGTGCCTCCCATGCTGGTAGTTAGCCTGCAAGGAACCGGCCTGCAACCCAGACATGTGCCCTGACTGGGAATCGAACCGCGATTGTCTGGTTCGCAGGCCCGCGCTCAATCCACTGAGCTACACCAGCCAGGGCTGGAGTTATCATTCTAATACCATGTAGCTATCATCCATCATTAAATAGATCTGTTCTTCTCTTCCTTCACTCCAGTCATTGGTCTCTTTGTATATTTTAATTCAATTCCCTATACCATGTCTATTGTATAATTAGCATTTTTCTTTTCTTTCTTTCTTTATTTATTTTTACTTATTGATGACAGAGAGAAAAAGAGAGAGAGAAAAAGATACAGGGAGAGAGAGAGAGAGAGAGAGAGAGAGATTTGTACCACTTATTTATGCATTCATTGGTTGCTTCTTCTTTGTGCCCTGGCTGGAGCTCAAACCTGCAAACTGGGTATACTGGGGTTATGCTCTATAACCTACTGAGCTACCCAGGCAGGGGCCAATAGCAGTTTTCATATTTTTCCCCCTGTAAAGCCATGGAATTCTTTCATCAGAAAGAAAGCTTTAGTAAAATATATTAGGCTAGTCTGGCTGAAAGAGTGGGAGATAAAACTAGAGAAGTGGCCCGGAACATCCCCTGTGTATTACTATGTTTCAGCATTGGGGAGCAAGTAAGGGTTTCCGGTAAGAAACGACACAGAGAGACTCGCACACTTTGAATAATTATTCTGGCAGAGATGAGGGATGTAGGAAACAGGATTTTGCCACCTCAAATGATGTCTCTTTAATGTAAGAATTATTTTAGGCTGATTATTTTTAAGAAACAAAACTGCAGGAAAAGCTTTTACCTCTCCCTGAAGTGCCTAGAAGAATTTAGATAAAGGAGTTGTGCCTGGTCCTGGAGGAATGCTGTCAACAGATATATCTACAAAGAATACTGGCTAAGTATGGACAGGGCTTCGAGATGTAAGTCTTCTGTGTGTCCCATTGTCTCTGCAGGGCATGGCTAATGTTGGATTTTCCATCTCCATGTGAATTGCTTCTCTTCCCTTTGATGTCCCAGACACCTAACTCTTTCTCCTTAGCTCTGGATGGCTTCTAATTGCCTGACTGCCTGTGGGCCACGCATTCTTACGGAGCTCCCACTTGTACCAAATTAAATTTGATTTTCTCCTATTAATCTGTCTCTTGTCAATTTAATTCTTAGGCCAGCCAGAAGAACCTAGAAGTGTAGAAGGGAAAATCGCCCTCCCCAACAGGAAGATAGCCTGAGAGGGCCCAGATGGAATCAGAGAGACTGAGACAGAAGATAGGAGGAATATAGGCATATTAAGTGGGATGGAAGTAAGCTGCTTTATAATGAATCTAACCAAAAGTAACCTCACACAGTGATCTGATCATAAATTCCTAACTGGGCAGGTCACGATGGGTCGTCACAGCCCAGGCTGATAACTTTTTTAGTAAAAGGCTTTGAAGTAAGCCCTGTCCTCTGCTCTTGTGCCTCTAATACACCTTTGAAACACCAGAAATAATTCTCTTTTCCAGTCCCTTCAAAGGGAGCACATAACCACCCCTACGGGAGAACGTAATTTTATTAACTATCCTGTACCTTGCTTTCTCCCACCTTCATGTAATCTTCCTTGTGCTCTTTCCATAATCCTAAATGTATAAAAGAAACTGCAAAACTGACATTCTCTGAAGCATTTGAGATATTGGTTCCCAGCAATGTCATGGGTTTGGCTCAAATAAACTCAAAACTTCTCCATA
>NW_028097229.1:0-950 GCF_014824575.4 Sturnira hondurensis | reverse complement strand
GGGCAGTTTGCTCTTTTCTTGTTTCCAGCATGGCAACAGCCAAATTCTCCATGTACTAAGGGATATGAAAGATTAAAATGAAAATTTTAATCAACCATTCTATAATGGACAATAAGCCTAGTGGGGAGAGAGCAAGAAATACAGAGACCCATGGCCTGATGCTTCCATCCTTGCCAATCAGAGGCCAGCCTTGATTACACTGTGAGCCTTTTAAATCTGGGTACTACTTGAGCAGTGCACATTCCTACAGCTGCCATCCCCGCAGCACACAAAGATCTCACCTTAGTCTGGGGACAAACACTTGAACCCAAAGTTTAAATTACTACCCAGGGTTAGTACACGTTTCTGTCCCAATAATGAGATGGTGAATAGGACCACTTCTGTGCCCTTTATCCTTCTTGTCACAACCTAGTATCTTACGGTGGTGTTTTAGAATGGCATATTTACCAAAACCAGCCAATTTTTCGATTACTTTTAAATCTATTTCCTCAAAATAACTAATCTTAAGAAGGGGATAAAATGCTTTGTTGACATAGAAATGCATATTCATATGGACATGTGAAGGGACAGGTGAAATACACAGCACTGAAAGCATTGAGTATGAAAATGGTGACAGCCCCCAACACTTTATAGAAATGGCCTGGAATTCATCAAAGATGTTCATGTGAGCTTGCTGCTGAGGGAAAATGAATGAGGAAAATGGACAGCCCTCCATGGGGAGGGCTGGCCCCCCAAAGCCTGGAAAGTAGCTCCTATTCTCAGCAGGAATAGGCGATGCCTGAAAGCAGTACAAACAAAATGCTGTTGGAGATGGTACAACTCTCATGAAAGAGTCAGGGATCATTCCTCCTCCAGCATGGGTTTCCTCAGATCCTGGGCACTGGTGTGGTTCCAAGGCCCCTGTGCCCACAGGTCCCATGGGAACGGGCTTTGCTTCCTGAGCTTCCCAC
>NW_028097228.1:0-879 GCF_014824575.4 Sturnira hondurensis | reverse complement strand
CATTTTTTAATCGGGTTGCTTGTCTTCTTTGAGTGGAGTCGAATGAGTTCTTCGTATATTTTGGAGATTAAACCTTTGTCTGAGGTATCATTGGCAAATATGTTTTCCCAAACAGTTGCTTCTCTTTTTATCTTGATACTATTTTCCTTAGCCATGCAGAAGCTTTTAATTTTGATGAGATCCCATTTGTTTATTCTTTCCTTCAATGTCCCTTGCTCTAGGGGCGTATCAGTAAAAATATTGCTGCGTGGAATATCTGAGATTTTCTTGCCAATGCTCTCCTCTAGGGCTTTAATGGTTTCATGGCTTATATTTAAGCCTTTTATCCACCTTGAATTTATTTTGGTGTATGGTGTAAGTTGTTCCTCAAGTTTCATTTTTTTGCATGTAGCTGTCCAGTTCTCCCAACACCATTTGTTGAAGAGGCTGTCTTTACTCCATTTTATGTTATTGCCCCCTTTGTCGAATATTAATTGACTGTAGAAATTTGGGTTTATTTCCAGGCTCTCTGTTCTATTCCGTTGATCTATGTGCCTGTTTTTGTGCCAGTACCAGGCTGTTTTGATTACAGTGGCCTTGTAATACAGTTTGATATCAGGTATTGTGATCCCTCCTACTTTGTTCTTCTTTCTCAAAATTGCAGCTGCTATTCGCAGTCTCTTATGATTCCATATAAATTTTTGAAGTTTTTTTTCTAAGTCTGTGAAATATGCCATTGGTATTCTAATTGGTATCGCATTGAATCTGTAAATTGCTTTGGGTAGTATGGACATTTTGATGATGTTAATTCTTCCAATCCATGAACACGGTATATGTTTCCATTTATTTGTCTTCCTTGATTCTTTCTTCAGTGTTGTGTAGTTTTCTGCATACAGGTCT
>NW_028097227.1:0-683 GCF_014824575.4 Sturnira hondurensis | reverse complement strand
CCCCAATAAACCAAAAAGGGAAGCCTTGGTTAATAAAACATGAAAAATAGATGTGTGTACCTGGGCGGAGGCTCGAAAACCGCTGATTGCTCAAGAGAGATGGAAGATTCTCAGGAATGGTCGTAACCGCACAGAACTCAGGGACCCCAGAGGCGAAGGGCATGGAGAGTGAGCAGGACTCCCGGGGGACTGTCTAAGGAGGCGAGATGCGCAGAATGGATGGAGGACAGGGCTCCGGCCCAAGGAGAAACCCAAAGGCCGGGCTGAGACCCAAGTCAGAGCACAGGGAAAGCCGAAGCCCAGCATGAGCTGCGCCTGCAAGAAAATGCTGAGGACAACACAAAGTGCTCCTTGGTGTCAGGAAGAGAGCAGAGAGGGTCACTGCTTGGTGTGAATAGCATCACATTAACAGATGTCAAAAAGAGAGCGAAAACCCTCAGTTCTTCCTTGGTCCCTGAGTTACACGGGGATGAAAATGTGGATGGGGGATGGGGAGAGACAGCTTCGAAGAAAGCTTTGAAGAAAGCTGTGCTTCGAAGAAACTCCAGTCACCAAATCCATAGTCATCAAACCCCAGGACCTGAACGGGTTTCGAAGTGTCCCTAAAACCTTGTCAATAACTGAAGCACCGTAAAGACTAGGATAGATACCGGAAAGCCAGGATGCATGGGTCGGTGTGATTC
>NW_028097226.1:0-506 GCF_014824575.4 Sturnira hondurensis | reverse complement strand
CTGTTACAATAAAATGCATTCCACTACAGTAGACCCAGCTGTATGACTGTAAATGGAAATAATAATAATACCAGTCTCTAAATGGGAATGATAATAATACCCGTCTCAATTCGTTTCTTAAGGTTGCCATCAAAGCGTAGCCCAAACTCTGTGGCTTAAAACAACAGACAGTTATTGTTTTTCAATGTTCTATAGAAAAGCCAACCAGAAAGCCAACATCAAGCTGTCAGCAGGGCCTTACGCCCTCTGAAGGCTCTAAGGGAGGACCCTGCCTTGCCACTTCCAGCTTCCAGGAGTCCTTTGGGCAGCATCGCTCCAGTCTCTGCCTCTGACATTCATTACTCAGCCTTCTTCTCTCTGCCTGGGCCTCCGCTTCTTTTGTCTCTTAGAAGGAAGCTGGTCATTCAACTTAGGTCCTACCGGGCAATACGGGATGACTCTCTCTTAAGATCTTTAACTGAATTATTTCCTCAGAGACCCTTTCCAAAGGAGGAAGCAGCCACTCG
>NW_028097225.1:0-843 GCF_014824575.4 Sturnira hondurensis | reverse complement strand
CAAACATGTCTGGTGTTGGGGAGGTAAAAGTCTTCTGCATGTAGCATTAATGAAGAACTAAGTGTTGCCTCAATAAACCTATGAGGCTACAGGGGGTGCAGTGGGGTGGGGATAAGCTGGCTACAGGTGTCCCGGAAGGGTCAGCTTTTAGGGAGGCCTGCAGTCGCTTCCACACGCTGCCCTTTGGTCCTGGTCTGCTCACTCACTGGGGCACAGTGTGCTGCTTTGCTGATTTAGAAAACATGTGCAGTGTCACTAAGGCAGTTAGAAGTTGGGTGGCAACAGCAGGCGTTTCATGAACTTAGGGGACTCTTGCCATTCCCTATCAGAACAGGAGAACTTGCTGAAGATTCTCCAGATGACACTTCATTTACCAAATAGACCTATAACTCCCCAAAGAAAGAGAATAATCTTTCCAGAGAAAAGAAGAAAACAGGAGCCTTTGTCACTTCAGTTTGAACTGTTAAGTCTCTCCCTGGCATGCCCATCTCACCACCTATCGCCTGGTATGTCACACTTAAAAGAGCTATGACAATGCCCTAGCTCACACCACTGTGATTCTCTCTTCTTCTTTCTTTTTTGTTTTTATTTTTTGAAAACTAATTCTCAGTAGGCAGAGATTATAGGCCAAGTTCTAACACCACATCCTTCTCAAAGGAGTTCTTAGATAGAATCTTGTTTGGTGTAGAGCCAATCAGATGCCTATGACATTGGATCAAACCCTGACTTGTGACTAGACATCTGCCCCAGGCTCTTCCTGTATTGCCCTCTTGCCCCCAAGCTGCAGGAACAACCTACTGACCTATGTGAATGTAAGGACACCTTACATTTTCTCTTTCTTCC
>NW_028097224.1:0-869 GCF_014824575.4 Sturnira hondurensis | reverse complement strand
TTGGGTTAGTTGTCTTCTTAGAGTGAAGTCATGTGAGTTCTTTGTATATTTCGGAGATGAAACCTTTGTCTGAGGTATCATTGGCAAATATGTGTTCCCAAAGAGTTGCTTCTCTTTTTATCTTGATACTGTTTTCCTTAGCCATGCAGACACTTTTAATTTTGATGAGATCCCATTTGTTTATTCTTTTCTTTATGTCCCTTGCTCTAGGGGACATATCAGTAAAAATCTTGCTGCGTGGAATATCTGAGATTTTCCTGCCAATGTTCCCCTCTAGGGCTTTAATGGTTTCACAGCTTATATTTAAGTCTTTTATCCAACTTGAATTAATTTTGGTGTATGGTATAAGTTGGTGCTCAAGTTTCATTTTTTTGCATGTAGCTGTCCAGTTCTCCCAACACCATTTGTTGAAGAGGCTATCTTTACTCCATTTTATGTTACTGCCCCCTTTGTCGAATATTAATTGACTGTAGAGAGTTGGGTTTATTTCTGGGCTCTCTGTTCTATTTCATTGGTCTATGTGCCTGTTTTTATGCCAGTACCAGGCTGTTTTGATTACAGTGGCCTTGGAATACAGTTTGATATCAGGTTTTGTGATCCCTCCTACTTTGTTCTTTCTCAAAATTGCAGCTGCTATTCGGGGTCGTTTATGGTTCCATATAAATTTTTGAAGTGTTTGTTGCATGTCTGTGAAATATGCCATTGGAACTTTAATAGGTATTGCATTGAATCTGTAAATTGCTTTGGGTAGTATGGACATTTTGATGATGTTAATGCTTCCAATCCATGAACATGGTATATGTTTCCATTTGTTTGTATCTTCCTTGATTTCTTTCTTCAGTGTTGTGTAGTTTTCTGCATACAGGTGT